>NC_092387.1:12103716-12412317 GCF_030028105.1 Mobula birostris | reverse complement strand
ATCTGGGGGAGTGTGGTGGGGGGAGTGTGGTGGGGGGAGTGTGGTGGGGGGAGTGTGATCTGGGGGAGTGTGGTGGGGGGAGTGTGATCTGGGGGAGTGTGGTGGGGGAGTGTGGTGGGGGGAGTGTGGTGTGGGGAGTGTGGTGGGGGGAGTGTGGTGGGGGGAGTGTGGTGGGGGTGTGTGGTGGGGGGAGTGTGATCTGGGGGAGTGTGGTTGGTGGGGGGAGTGTGGTGGGGAGTGTGGTGGGGGGAGTGTGGTGGGGAGTGTGGTGGGGTAGTGTGGTGGGGGAGTGTGGTGGGGGAGTGTGGTGGGGAGAGTGTGATCTGGGGGAGTGTGGTGGGGGGAGTGTGATCTGGGGGAGTGTGGTGGGGAGTGTGGTGGGGGGAGTGTGGTGTGGGGAGTGTGGTGGGGGGAGTGTGGTGTGGGGAGTGTGGTGGGGGGAGTGTGGTGGGGGGAGTGTGGTGGGGGAGTGTGGTGTGGGGAGTGTGATCTGGGGAGTGTGGTGGGGGGAGTGTGGTGGGGGGAGTGTGGTGGGAGAGTGTGGTGTTGCAGGAGTGTGGTGGGGGGAGTGTGGTGGGGAGAGTGTGGTGGGGGAGTGTGGTGGGGGAGTGTGGTGGGGGAGTGTGGTGGGGTAGTGTGGTGGGGGGAGTGTGGTGGGGTAGTGTGGTGGGGGGAGTGTGGTGGGGGGAGTGTGGTGGGGGAGTGTGGTGAGGGGAGTGCGGTCTGGGGGGAGTGTGGTGTGGTGGGGGAGTGTGGTGGGGGGAGTGTGATCGGGGGAGTGTGGTGGGGGAGTGTGGTGGGGGAGTGTGGTGAGGGGAGTGTGGTGGGGGAGAGTGGTGTGGTGGGGGGAGTGTGATCTGGGGTGTGTTGTTGGGGAGTGTGATCTGGGGAGTATGGTGGGGGCAGTGTGGTGGGGGGAGTGTCGTGGGGGTGTGTGGTGGGGCGAGTGTGGTGGGGAATGTGGTGTTGTGGGGGAGTGTGGTGTGGGGGGAGTGTGGTGGGGGAGTGTGGTGTGGGGAGCGTGGTGCAGAGAGTGTGATGTGGTCGGGGGAGTGTGGCGGGGATGAGTGGTGGGCGAGTGTGGTGAGGGGGGAGTGTGGTATGGCGGAGTGTGGTGGGGGAGTATGGTGTGGGGAGTTTAGTGTTGGGGGGTGTGGTGGGGGTGTGTGGTGCGGGGAGTGTGGTGTGGGGGGAATGTGGTTTGGGGAGAGTGTGGTGGGGGAATATGGTGTGGGGAATTTGGTGTGGGGGAAATGTGGTGGGGGTGTGTGGAGTGGGGAGTGTGGTGTGGGGGGAGTTTGGTGGGCGAGTGTGGTGTGGTGGGAAGTGTGATGTGGGGGAATGTGGTGTGGGGGGAGTGTGGTGGGGGAGTGTGGTGTGGTTTGGGAGTGTGATGTGGTGGTGGGGGAGTGTGATGTGGTGTGGGGGCGTATGATGTTTTGTGGGGGAGTGTGGTGTGTGGGAGTGTGATGTGGTGGGGGAGTGTGATGTGGGGGGAGTGTGGAGTGGTGAGAGGGGATTCGTGGATGGAGGTGTTGATCAGTCAGTCTGCTCTCCAATACTAACGCCAGCACTGGAGCCCAGTTATACTCTGTGGGGTCAATAGCATTTCTCATCTGATTACCTGCCTCAGCCCTTCTAAATCAGATCTCTGGCACCTCTAGGTACTCCATTATAATCAACTGTCTGGAGTGCTTACATCTTCAAAATCTTGCTTTGGTAGTCTGAGGTAACCAACCACTTGCTTCAAGTAGATTAAAGTGTGTCATGAGCCTTGTGGCCCATCAGGCCGGTGATTATACCGGTTTCTGTGGTGTGAAGCGACTGAGAGTACGAGACTCCACCGCCCCCCCTCACCCCAGATAGGACGCCAGTCTATTGTGAGGTTAACCCTCAGTATTTTTGCAGTACCCATTCTCAGCTGGGTAGACTGGAGATTTGTGTGGTTAAGTGCCTTGCTCAAGGACAAACACTCTGCCTCGGCTGAGGCTCAAACCCACAACCTTCAGATTGCTGGTTCAATGCCCTAACCAGTTATATTGGTGCTCAATAGAAGCATGGTAGTCTGCCTCAATAACTATTGTCCAGTAGCACCTACGCCCACGGTGATGAAGTGCTTTGAAAGGTTGTTCATAAAGCATATCAACTCCTGCCTGAGGAGTTACCTGGATCCATAATTTGCCTATCGTCATACCAGGTCAACACCAGGTGCCAGTTTGTTGACCCTTCACTCAGCCCTGGAACATCTGGACAATGAAGATGAAGAGTATCAGGATGTTCTTCATTGACAACAGCTCTGTGTTTAAGACTATCAGTTCTTCAAAACTAATCACTAAACTCAAAACCTGGGTCTTGATACCTCCCTGTACAACTGGATACTCGATTTCCTCACTAGCAGACCCCAGTCAGTACGGATTGGCAACATCATCTGCTCCACAATCTCCATCAGTACAGGTACACCACAGCAGTTCCATAGCAAAGCACTATCTGATCTACAGGGACACACATGAGACAAACCTCACGAGCTGCCAGAAGATCTGAACTTGTTGAAATATGTCCTCTGGTCTGCCCAAAACTAAAGAGCTGTCCATAAGGAAATGCTGCAGACTGGAACACTCTGGTCTGCAGGAGTATGTGCTGAGAGACACACTGAACCTTGCTGTAGCCAACGCAAAGACTTTATGGGGAAGGACCACAGTCGAGGCTTCTCCTGCCACTGATAGCTGAGGGGTAAACCCGGTGTAAATACTTCTTAAACACTTGAAATTTGTAGCATAGGTGCAGAAGGTACACACACTACCAATGTACAGAATTGATAACACTGTAAGTACAAAATGAATGTACACAGAACCATGCACTATATTTCTGTACCTGCATATTATGAATGAATAAAGTTTATTTGTGATTTTTTTAAAAAAAAGCCTTCAAGTCTCTTCTGGTGAGATCATTACTGATCTATGACTTGTGTATCTCCACATACCACCCCATTGCATTCCACTATGCTCTTCTCCCAAGAATCTCAATGAATTGCTCATAAAAAAACATGAAATATCATTGACCTAGCATTGGTTGTCCTTTGTAAAAGAAAGTTTGAGATATTGATTGACCATCCTCTGGAGGCGGAGGCAGTTCCAATCCTCATTTCTGAAAGCTGTGTTTTTGGCTGTTGCCTGCATTCTCCAGTCTTTTTCTCTCTTAGAAGCGCAAATATGTTCACGGTATCAATCAAAGTACTCCCATGCCCTAACGTTGCCTAGGCCTTGTTTCTTGTGGGTAAAGCTTGCTTTACTTGATGAGGAATTGTAAATGGAACTGAATATTTTACTATCATCAGTGAGCATTCTCATTACTGGCCTTATGAATGGAAGGAAGGACATTGTGGAAATAGCTGAGATTGTTAAGACTAGACACAGTTGTGAGGTATTCCTGCAGTGATGTCCCAGGGATTGGCTGATTCACCTCCAACAACCATCTTTTTGTAAATGAAGCATGATGCCAACCACTACAGTGTTCTCCCCTTAATGCTTCTTGACTTTGGTGTTACCAGGGTTCTTTGCTGCCTCACTTGGTCAAATGCTGCCTTGATGTCAAGGACAAACAAGAGAAAATCTGCAGGTGCCGCAGGTCCAAGCAACACACACAAAATTCTGGGGGAATTCAGCAAGCCAGGCAGTATCAAATGAAGTCCTGATGAAGGGTCTCGGCTTGAAACATCAACTGTACTCTTTTCCACAGATGCAGCCTGGCCTGCTGAGTTCCTCCAGCATTTTGTGTGTGCTGTTTGATATCAAGGGCAGTCACTCTCACCCCAATTTGAAATTCAGTGTTTTTGTCCATGTTATAACCAATGTTGTGTTGAAGCCAGAGGAACCAAGAGCTGGTCACTGATGAATTGATTATCCCACCTTCAATTCTTTGAGAGTTGCAGAGGAGACTCATTAGTTGCTAATCATCCAGATTAGATTTGTTCTGAATTTGCACACACAACATAACTGTGCAATCTTCTAAAATGCAAACAATTGCCAGTGTTGTAACTCTGCTTGGAATTACTGGGATCGAGAATTATCCTGGAATACAGGACAACTCCCTGTACTTTGCTTTATATTGTTTTCAAAAATCCCCAACTACCTCACCTTCAGTAGAAGTTCATGGTCCCCTTTGCCACTTAAACTAAGATCATACAATCAGAACAGATGAAAAGTCATTGATATGAAACTTTAACTCTTTATCAGACCAAACGCTGCATGATCTGCTGAGTATGTTTTGCATTTTTACCCTGTTCCAGTCCTAAGTCTAATTTAGGCTGTTCTAAACATACCAGCCCTAGCTCTAGCACTAGCCTCAAAGTTAACCTAACTCTAGTCCTGACCACAGTATGGGCAGCACAATAGCTGAGTGGTTAGTGTAATGCTTTACAGTTCCAGCTGTAAGATCCGAGTTCAATTCCTGCTGCTGTCTCTAAGGGGTCTGTATGTTCCTCCCGTGAGTGTGTGGTTTCCCCTGGGGGTTCTGGTTTCCTCTGACAGTCCAAAGAAATGTAGGGGTTAGTAAGGGTTAGTGAGTTATAGGCATGTTATGTTGGCACCAGAAGCCTTTGGGTTGTCCCCAGCACACTCTCGGACAGTGTTGGTCATTTGATCATTGATAAAAATGGCGCATTTCACTATAGATTTTGATGTTTCAATGTAAATATTACAAACAAAGCTAGTCTTTAAAATCTCTCATTAAAACCATACTCCTATGCGGAGCTGTAGTCTTGACCTAGCCTAAATGTGGTACTGACTAGATTCTTCAACCCAGTTTTATCTTTAATTCCAAATGTGACACTTGGAAAATTGTTAAGGCCAAATGTCCAGTTTGGTGGGGGTTGATGATGTCTGCTTCTGGCAGAATCAAAATTGGGATTATTATCACTGACGTACAGTATGTCATGATATTTGGCGTTTTGTAGATCTTGTACTGTGCAAGTTAGAAAAATGTACTATTAAATAAATAATGTGAAAGGTAGTGTTCATGAGTTCACAGACCATTCAACAATCTGATGGTGGAAAGGAGGAAGCTGTTACTAAAACATTAAGTGTTCACCCTATAGGCTCCCGTACTTCCCCCGTGATAGTATTGATAAGAAGAGGACATGTGCTGGATGGTGAGGATCTTTTGTGGTGGATGCGACTTCTTCACACTCCAGGAGGCTGGGATATCTGTACAAGACAGATATGGTCCAAATAAGAAGAGATCTTCAAAGGGAAGAGGGACATTACCGTGGCTGACAAGTGAAGGCAGAGCCGAAGTAAAAGCAAAAGAGAGGGCATACAAGGAAGCCAGAGCTAGTGGGAAGATAGAGGATTGGGGAGCTTTTAAAAACTTGCAGAAGGAAATGAAGAAGGTCATTCAGAAGGAAAAGATGAATTATGAGAGGAAGCTGGCGACTAATATCAAAGATGATACTAAAAGCGTTTTTAAGTATATAAAGGGTAAAAGAAATTCAAGGGTAGATATAGGACCAACACAAAATGACACTGGAGATATTGTAATTAGAGATGCAGAGATGGCAGAGGAACTGAATGCGTATTTTGCATCTGTTTTCACAGTGGAAGACGTTTGCAGTATATCGGACGTTCAAGAATGCAGTGAAGTGAAGTTTGTGCAGCGAAAATTATGACTGAGAAGGTGCTCAGGAAGCTTAATGGTCTGAGGGTGGATAAATCTCCTGGACCTGATGAATGCACCCTTGGGTTCTGAAGGAAGTAGCTGGAGAGATTGCGGAGGCATTAATGATGATCTTTCAAGAATCGATAGATTCCGGCATTGTACTGGATGACTGGAAAATTGCAGATGTTATTCCCCTATTTAAGAAGCGTGGGAGGTAGCAGAAAGGAAACTATAGACCTGTTAGCCTGACATCAGTGTTTGGGAAGTTGTTGGAATCGATTGTTAGGGATGAGATTACAGAGTACCTGGAGGCACATGACAAGATTGGCCAAAGCCAGCATGGTTTCCTGAAAGGAAAATCCTGCCTGACAAATCTACTGCAATCCTTTGAGGAAATTACAAGCAGGGTAGACAAAGGAGATGCAGTAGACATGGCGTACTTGGATTTTCAGAAAGCCTTTGACAAAGTGCTGCACATGAGGCTGCTGAACAAGATAAGAGCCCAAGGAATTACAGGGAAGTTACTAGCATGGTGGAGAATTGGCTGGTCGGCAGAAAACAGAGAGTGGGAATAAAAGGATCCTATTCTGGCTGGCTGCTAGTTACCAGTGGAGTTCCACAGGGGTCATTGTTGGGACCGCTGCTTTTTACGATGTATGTCAATGATTTGGACTACGGTATTAATGGATCTGTGGCTAAATTTGCCAATGATACAAAGACAGGTGGAGGAGCGAGTAGTGTTGAGGAAACAGAGAGTCCGCAGAGAGACTTAGATAGTTTAGGGGAATGGGCAAAGAAGTGGCAAATGAAATACAATGTTGGAAAGTGTATGGTCATGCACTTTGGTGGAAGAAATAAATGGGTAGACTATTATTTAGATGGGGAGAGAATTCAAAATGCAGAGATACAAAGAGACATGGGAGTCCTTGTGCAAGATTCACTAAAGATTAACCTCCAGGTTGAGTTGGTGGTGAAGAAGGCAAATGCAGTGTTGGCATTCATTTCTGGAGGTATAAAATATAAAAGCAGGGATGTGATGTTGAGGCTCCATAAGGTACTCGTGAGATCACACTTGGAATATTGAATGCCGTTTTGGGCTTCTTATTTTAGAAAGGATATACTGACATTGGAGAGGGTTCAGAGAAGATTCACGAGAATGATTCCAGGAATAAAAGAGTTTACCATATGAGGAATGCCTGGTAGCTCTTGGGCTGTTTTCCCTGGAGTTCAGGAGAATTGGCAGGGGGATCTTATAGAAACATTCTGAGTGTTAAAAGGCCTGAACAGATTAGATATGGCAAAGTTATTTCCCATGGTAGGGGATTCTAGGACAAGAGAGCACGACTTCAGGATTGAAGGACATCCTTTTAGAACTGAGATGCAGAGAAATTATTTTAGTCAGAGGGTGGTAAATCTGTGGAATTTGGTGCCACGAGAGGCTGTGGAGGCCAAGTTATTGAGTGTATTTAAGACAGAGATAGATAGGTTCTTGATTAGCCAGGGCATCAAGAGGTATGGGAAGAAGGCAGGGGTGTGGGGATGACTGGAAGAATTGGATCAGCCCATGATTGAATGGCGGAGCAGACTCGATGGGCCAATTGGCCTATTTCTGCTCCTGTATCTTCTGGTCTTATGACCTTATGGATTATTTATAGGAAAAGGTCATTTCGAAAACACTCAGCAGGGCAGGCAGCATCTGAGGAGAGATGTTTCTTGAAAATGTGTGGACTATGAAGATAAAGTTTGGCCTCAAAGGAAGGCCGTAGGAAACAGCAATGGCTAAGGCATCCATGGATACTTACCCTAGGGATGTTCAGCAGGGAGATTGTGCAGACAGGATGAGTTGGTGAGTTGAAGAGGGGACTGCACGACTAGTGGCACAGCTCTAGATCTCAGAGATCTGGATCCCCTGTTTGCCAGGTCACAACTCACAGGTATAACTGAAAGCAGTGAGAGCAGACTTCTGTGAGTTTCCCCACTGGGCTAAATGTGCGGAATGGTGGAGCTAGAACAGGTGCATTTGTACATTTCTGCAGCTCAACAGGTTCTTAATTCCATTTTTTAATTGAGCTGAAGATCACTGAGAACACTGAGTGATTGATATTGCTGGAATTTGCACTGGTTTGATGCACAATGATATCCTGATATTTCTGACACAGCATCAGCCATTTAAAGAGAAATGCTGGAGCAGAGCAGGGTGTTTATTCTGCTGAGAGCTGCAGTTGGAGGCTTCCACAGGATATGATGTGAAATAGTTTTTTATTACTATTAGTGTTAATACTGTTACTTCCTGGGAGTCCGTCTATCATGCCTTCTCATTTTCCATTCTGTTTCAGTATCCAACCAGTCCTTGAATCTGAAAGGCAACGAATGAAGGTAATATAATTGAAAGGGCCAAGTGTATATTGCTTACTCAGTTGAAGGCAACTTGGATTGTCAGAAGGGAAGAGGTAAATGGGAAGGTGCAACACCTCCTGTGTGGAGATATTGGGATAGTTGATAAGGGAGCCAGAGTGTTGTGGGATTTAGAATCTAATTACTGTGATAATTGCTCAGTGCTTATTTGCCAGCCAAATGATTGTGTCCAGTGTCTGGTGTCATTATCATAGAACAATGTCCTGTGACATGTCATTGGTGTCGAAGGTCAGTGACAGGATTATTAACTCAGCTCATTTCGGAGCACCTAGCCTGATGACGCTGCCTTTTTTCCAGTTGCCTGGCCCAGTGATGATTTCCAGGGATGTGGGAAGTGCTAGGTGTCATTATCCTGGCTAAAAAATAGACAATGTAGGAAACACCTTGGCAGCTCCGCCAGGATCTGTGGAGAGAGAATCAATTCCATGCCTTTTTATCATGATCACTTTGTGTCTTGTTCAGAGTAGCTTCCATTGACTTTATCTGAGGTCAGTACACAGAGGCTGTTTTCAGTGTCATTATCCCCACTAGTGTCTATAACACACCATAGATTATCATTATCCTCAGTGTCAAATGTTTGGTGTCCAGTCCCTTATTCCAACTCATTGCCAAGAGTTCACTGTTCAATACCACTTGTGTGGACCAGTGATATTGTACCATGTATCCAGTACAATTGTCCCAGTCCAACATCCAGCAGAATTTTTTCCATCCAGAGGCCAGTGCCTAATGTCAAAGTACCCAGTCCAATGTCAAAAGCCTAGTTTCTATAATCTACTGTTGTGTCTGTGCTGTACTATATTAAATTTTGTAAAAATATTTGATGAGAGTCCAAACAATTCCAAGTGACACTCCAACTCTTTGTGAGCTCGCAGCATGTAAGATGCCAGGACAAGTAAAACACTGTCGGTTTGTTAGATGTTTGCTAATAGTGGCTGGATTCTTTCATGGCCTCAGGCACTAGTGGCATGAGGACAGTAGCCTAAAGAGTTTATCTGTCTCTGTGTGCCTCTCAATGCTTGTGAATTGAACCACTATTTATAGAAGCACCTTTCGCCCGGTTCTTGGGACGTCACCTAGACCTGCGGAATCACGATCATTCCCAGACCCAGGGTGATTTCAGGAGTTGGAATTCAGAGTTCTCCTGACAACAGCAACAATCAAGTGGAGACTATGAATCATGAGTCCTGAAATCTTTGTAACTTACTGCATAGTATTTTGTGTGGTTTATTTGTGTTTTCTACGTCATGATAGTAAATTTGGCTTAACTTACTTCATTGTGCTTGTATGCTTATTACCACATCTCCTAGACACTTAAATTGCTTTGGGTCTGATCAACCCAGCCCATTACAGTTTCCTTATATTGATAGAGGTCAACTTTATACAGAGAGTGGTGGGTGTGTGGCACTGTGACTAGTCTCTCTAGAGGGTAATAATCAGTGTGCCTTGCCATTTTTGTGGCCTTTGACCAATTCCATTTACCCAGTGTCGCGTCCTTATGACATTATTTGTGCCAAGACTCCAGTATCATTTTGTCAGTCCAGTGTTTAGTGTCCAGTGTCTGTATCCTGGTGCAGAATTCCTTACGTTTCCAATGTCCCTTGCCCAGTTCTCAACTAAGGTGCCGTTAGTTCAGCTTGGTGTCCAGTGCCCAGTGTTGTGTTCGGTATCAGTGTTCCAACCCAACTTCCAGTGTCAATAAACACACACAAAATGCTGGAGGAACTCAGCAGGCCAGGCAGCATCCATGGAAAGGACTACAGTTGACATTTTGGCCGAGACCCTGCCGAAGGTCCAAGCTCCTTTAATCCTTTCTTATCCATGTACCCGTCCAAATATCTTTCTCCATATGAAACAGACAGCTCTATACTCTGTCACTTTCTTTTCATATTCATTGTTTGGTAACTTCTGGAAAAGAACAATGTTATAATAGTTAAATATCTCATTCCCAAATCCCTTGTAGAAGGGAGATAAGATTAAAAAAAAATCAGTCATCAGTCACCAAATCTCTGTAACAGGAGATCGCTGGGAGATTATCAAAACATGGAAACTTGTTATAGAGTAGGGATTACAATATTTTTTAAATAACTTCAGATGCTGGAAATCTAAAACAGAAAATACAGAAAATGTTGGAAATACACAGCAGGCCAGGCAGTATCTGTGGACAGAGAAACAGGGTCTTCAACCTGAGATGCAAGCTCCCTGTTTAAATTCCATTACCTGACCTGTAGAATGATGCAATGTTCTCTTGTTTTTCTTACAGGGAATGGGAGACAACTAAGGAGGTCTGAGGATTACTAGGAAGTCTCATCCAAGAATTCACAACCTGGGGTGCACGGACCCCTTGGCTAATGGTAGGGGTCCACGGCATAAAAAAGGTTGGGAACCACTGGACTAGGCATTCAGAAAGGCAGATTCAACTGAGGTCCCAAGCAGACACAATGGGGGATCGCTGAGAGTGAGTAAAAGGAGGGGACTCACTGTGCTCAAGAAACAAAGGATGTTAATGAGAATTGGGAATGGAAGATGGGAAATTGGGGGGGGATGAGGTATTGTATGGGGTAGAGGAGCAGAAAGGGAATATTTCACTGAGAATATAGGGAGTGGGAGGCAGGCTCTGCTGAGGAGACCACGGACTGATCATTGATGGAGAGCGGGGGATCTCTGAATGTACAAGTTGGGAAAGGCACTGAAGAGCAAAGTCAGAGAAGAATATAAAGAGCAGGCGATGGCTGAGAGAGCATAAGAGGTAGGAGATGCTCAGTAAGTAAAAAGAGCATCTGAGGGAGAGACACTGGACACTGTGCACTGGGCACTGGACAGTGGACAGTGGACTCTGGACAGCTGACTGAGTGCGAAGGGAGTAGCACATGGCAGAGAGAATGCAGAAAGCTGGGGGTCACCTGGAGTATATTGGTCCCTGACTGATTATATGCCTGTATCTTCCTTACATGAATGGCCATTTGCCAGTGCTGCCCCCTCCCATTAACTATCCACATCCATTGTTCACTTCCTCAGTTTCTCTTCGTAACTTATTTTACTATCCAGATTTAGCAAGCGTAACTTTGCTCTTCATTCACACAAACTGTAAGAAGCTGAAGCCCCAGCACTGATCTCTGTGACACACCACCCGCTACACCTCACTGTTCAGAAAACAAAAATCCCTTCACACTTCTCTTTGTTTGACAGCTGTTCCCCCACTCCCATCAATGTTTCCTTCTCACCACAAGGTCCTATCCTCCGTAGTATCTTTGCTGTGGCCCCTCACCCAATACCTTCTGGAAATGGAAGCACCTGTATAGTAAATTCACTGGAGCCCTTTATCCACAGCATTCTTCAAACAACTCCCATACACTGGCCAAATATGATTTACCTTTCACCATTATGCCGAGGGACAGCAATCTAAAGATGACCAGAGGGAAGTACTTGGGGCTGTTGAGGTGTTATGGAGTGTGGTAGGTGTGTGGAACACTCAGCTAGGGGTGGTGATCGAGGCAGATACATTACAGATAGTAAAAAGACTCCTGGATAGACAAATAGATGACAGAAACATGGAGGGCTATGTGGGAGGGAAGGGCTAGATTGACCTTAGAGTAGGTTAAAAGTTTGCACAATATCATGGGCCGAAAGGCCTGTACAGTGATGTAATGTTCTATACTCAAACCAGGTTGACTTTGCCTCATTATCTTGAATTTTTCCAAGTGTTGTGCTGGGTCTCCAATAAAAGCTTCTAACGCCTTTCTGAGTGTCAGTACAATTAGTGCCCGATCCTTGATGTTTTATAGAGAGTGGCCACTCTGTTCATTCACACTGTCATCTCGGCTAGCTCAGCTGCCAGTGATTTTAATCCTCAGTCTGCACCCCCTCCTGGTCTATGAGCAGGAATGGGTAAAGGACGTGAAGAATCACCGGATGCACAGTGGCAGAATTTCTGAGCATCTCGGCCAAACCGGAACTCATTGATAACGTATCGTTAGTTATCAACAAGTGAGCATAAAGATCTTTG
Organism: Mobula birostris; assembly: GCF_030028105.1. NCBI lineage: Eukaryota > Metazoa > Chordata > Chondrichthyes > Myliobatiformes > Myliobatidae > Mobula > Mobula birostris. The sequence goes on along the minus strand of NC_092387.1, from coordinate 12,400,247 downwards.
AGAACGGAGAAAAGCTAGAATTCTGTACGGGTATAAATAGAGGGAGGTGGTGGACAACTTCTAAAAGCGGAAGACTGGTGAGAGAGCACACAGAGGAGTTGAGCAGTGACTAAGTGTAAAATGGAGAAAACTGTTTAAAATGCAGGAGTTCTCTAAGGGAGAAGTTGATGCTTCTGAAGAATGAGATGTTGAGTTGTGGCTATAAAGAAAGGTAACATTGAGGGGAAAGAACAGGTGATTGCTGGGTGAGTATGAAAGCAAAGAATTGAGGGGAATATAAGAGAGACAGCACTGTGAGTTTTCAGAATTGGAGATCACTGATTGATTGCAAAGTGCTGGAGATCACAGCATATGACTGTAGAGCAGATATTCACTGGGAGACTATAAAGGATGGGAAGTTGTTGGGAAATTAGAGCAAGTGAAAGGTCTGAGGAGTGAGTATGAAGTGCGGGAGATTGCTGAGTGATGAAAAAAAAGCCTGCATTTGCTGGGAGACGATCACCAGCAAGTTGTCACCCTAAAACGACCAGGAACTCAGCGAGGGCATAAGAAACAAAATAATGAATAGGAATTAGCCACTCTGTCCATTATGGCTGGTTCACCATTCAATGAGATCACAGTTGTTTTGTTTTTACTTCATTGTACTAAACTAAACCAATAATCCTGATTCCAGTAATATAAAAAAAAGGATCAATCTCTCCCTAGTCAATACTCAATAACTGAGCCTCTTCACCTTCCTGGTAGGGCTGCCAAGATTCATTTCTCTCTGGCTAAAGAAGTTTATTCTCATCTCTGTCCTGAATGGTTGGCACCTTATTTTGAGAGTACAACCCCTGTCCTAGGCAAAATACTGGGGAAACACCAACTCTGCATGGACTCCTGCCAACTCTCACCAGAATGTTTCGATAGCTGACCTGCTTGGGTGACCATAAAGCTAGTCAGTGGAGACCACCTCCATATTGTACCCATTTACAACTCACCACAGTTCTCTCTTCAATCACAATTTGTTGGACATTTAGATAACTGCACTCACATTAAACAGCATTATTTTCCCCAAAATTTGAACTAAGACTCTCTAGTCTGGTGTTACAGTAGGTAGGACACTCAGCAAATAAGGAGCAAGTAAATAAATTCAAACCTAGTTTGTAAACAGAATGTTAATTTAATCACTCACAAGATGGATGAGATCTGAAGCAGTCTCAGAGAATAGAACAAAACTTTATTGTCATCGCTTAGGACAATGAGATTGCAGTGTTACTCCAGTCTGTGTAAAACAGATATTTACAATGCATGTGATACAGCTTAATTTTTTTTTAAATCCCATATCTACATGCAACAAGTGACTTTGATAATCTATAATGCTCAAAGGCCACTGATAAGTCAGGGTGTAGCTTTATTCAGCTGCACAAGAGCCCTTGGGAATAAAGAGTTTTTTCAGTTTTACTCTCTTGGCTAAGATGTTTCTCTATCTCCTACCAAACAGCAGGAGATTGAACAGACAGTGTCCGGAATGGGATGGACACCTGAGAGGTGCATGCACTTGACATTAAGAAGAAAAAGAATATGTGCCATCTCTTGCCGGTTGGTGGTGTAGCGGCATCCACACTGGACTTCGAGGCGAGTGGTCTAGGTTCAAATCCGGCCAGCTCCTTGCACGCTTTCCAACTGTGCTGGGTTGAGTGTCGAGCTAGCAACTTGGCCTCATAAAAAACAGACAAAAATGCTAAAGAAATGGCGTGCGGAAGGGAACAACAAGCCATCTCTGGAGACAACAGCACTGAGATGCATAAGCATGAGTACTAGACATAAATGCCAATATCAGTTGGAAACAAAATAGTGTAAATCAATACATTTTAATGACATTCTAATCTGTGGGACTACCAGAAACATGGTTATCAGAGAAGATTTTGAATGAATATTTCATTCGGAAGTATAATACTGCTTAATGGCTGGCATTAGATACATGATGGTTCTTACTGATGATTGATGGTCAGCAATGGGTGCTTGATGGTTGGCATTAGATACATGATGGTTCTTACAGATGACTGATGGTCAGCAATGGGTGTTTGATGGTTGGTGCAAACTTGGTGGGCTGCTGGACTGTTCCACTGCATTATGACTATGACCTTTCATTCTTCTAAACTCGATCGGAGTGGTCCATTAGCCTCTTCAAATATGACAAATCCACCTTTCTGGTAGTCGAAGTAGTGAACCTTTGCAGTACTCCTTTTAATTCACATATATCGTCCTTTCAATGGGAAGGTCAGTCCTGCACACACACTCCACATGCAGTCTCACCAGGCCTCTGTATAACTGGAGCAAAATGTATCCACTTGTGCACTTAAACCCACTTAAATATGAACAACACACCATTAGCCTTGTTAATTACTCGCTGAATATGCATAATAACTTGCTGTGATTTGTGTATGGGGACATGCAAATCCCTTTCAACACACTTCAATACCTCACACTTAAATAAGAGTATTTATATCATTCTAACAAGAATGAATGCAAAATAATTATATTCGATGTCCTTGCCCACTCAGCTTAACTACATTCCCCTGAAGCCTTTTGCATCTTTCCTGCACCTCACACTGTCATCCATCTTTGTATCATCAGCAAATATTAATATTTGATTTACAAATTGAGAACATTTGATTCCCCCATTCTAATCATCAATTTAAAGTAAAAACCTCTGGGACAGAAACCCAGTGCTCATAACTTCCCAACTTCAAAAGGTCCACTAAATTCTTACTCACAGTTACCTGTAACTAATCTTCAATCCATGTGAGTATATGAGCCCCCAATACTGCACACACTAACTTTAATAACCTCTCTAATAACCTCTCCTGAAGAATCTTATCAAAGACCTTCTAAAAGTCCAAATACACCACATCAACTGGTTCACCATTATCTATTTTGTTGGTTACAAGTTCAAAAAACTCCAAAAGATCTATCTAACATGACTTCTCCTTCAATTGCTTATTTTTTGCTTCAGTGCCTGGTTGAGCACTTGGTTCCAGTGTTTCCCAGGTCTGATGTCAGGCTAATTAATCTCCAGTTCCCTGTTTTCTCGCTCCCACTTTCTTAAACTGTGGGGTTAGACTTGTGTTTTTACCAACCTGTCCATAGTTTCTGGAATGCAAAATATCATTGTGTACTAGAAACTGAGCTGGTGCTGTGATAGTAACACTGGACAGTAAGCATGAAACCAGGCAGGGTTACTAATACAGGAAGCTGGCTTTTGCTGGGCTGACACTAGGCTGGGACTAGTGACACTAGTGGACACTGGAACTCTGGATGATAAAATGACACTGGACACTGGGCACACAGCTCTGGTCTGTGCTCAACAGTCCAAAAGAAACACACTGAGTACTTTGCTGGGGTTGGTAAAAATGACACTGGACTAAGCCAAAAAAAGGACACTACGGGATAAGTCTGACTGTAAGCCCAGGCTGGGATATTGAACAGTGAGTGTGAATACTGGAAAAGAGTACAGTAGGCTGGAATAATGACAATCACAATGGGATATTGGGCAATTGGCATTGGACAATGTGATTGCACCCTGGGCACTGGACTGGCATATAGTACATGGGTGTGGAATAATATTACTGAGCACTGGACACAGCACCAAAACTGGCCGAGGATAATTGCTAATTGAGACAGCCTGGTGTAATGCAATTGGGTTGGGCAAGGGAAAGTGAAGTCAGACGTCAGGCAACAGGCTACCAGCACTGGGCTGGGATAATGATACTGGACTCTAGACTGAACACTGGACTAGGATATTGACTACTGTAGTAGGCTGGGACAATGACATTGGACATATAAAACTAGACACGTTGCTTTGAACTGGGCTAATACAATTACACGGGAGATACGAAACAACTGAGAAAAAAAGTTCAGAGTTGGATTAGTTTATTGTCACATACACCAGGGCTGCAATGAAAGTCCTGGTTTGTGTGAAGCTCTCAGAGTAAACAGGATGCACAATAATATTCAATATAACAATGAATACAAACCAACAGAATGGTGCAAAGCTTGTAGTGCAAGCTGAAGTAGTGCAAAAGAAATGTTAACGTGTCAATAAAGGAATAACGGTGGGAGGTAGAATTAGACTGATAGATACTTTATTGATCCCAAAGGAAATTACAGTGTCACAGTAGCACTACAAGTGCACAGATATACAAATATTAGAAGAGAAGAAAGAAAGAATTAAAAAAAAGTTACCTCCAACAGTCTAACAGGAGGGGGTCATCACTTCCCCGGCTATAGGTTGACTCATTATAAAGCCTAATGGCTGAGGGTAAGAATGACCTCATATAGTGTTCTTTGGAGCAGTGCAGTTGTCTTAGTCTATTACTAAAAGTGCTCCTCTGTTCAGCCAAGGTGGCATGCAGAGGGAGAGAAATATTGTCCAGAATTGCCAGGATTTTCCATAGGGTCCTTTGTTCTACCAAAGTCTCCAGTGCTTCCAGTTTGACTCCTATAACAGAGTCAGCCTTTCTAATCAGTTTATTGAGCCTGTTGGCATCACCCATGTTGATGCCATTGCCCCAGCACACCACCACATAGAAGATTGTACTGGTGACAACAGACTGGTAGAACATGTGAAGGAAAGCCCTGCATACCCCAAAGGAACCCGGTCTCCTCAGGAAGTAGAGGCAACTCTGGTCTTTCTTTTACAGAGCCACTTTGTTGGTGCTCCACTCAAGTCTGCCATTGAGGTGCACCCCAGGTACTTGTAGGTCCTCACTATATCCATGTCCTCACCATCAAAAGCAACAGGGAGCAGTGCAGGCTTAATCTTCCTAAAGTCCATCACCATCTCTTTTGTCTTACCAATGTTGAGCTGCAGATGATTCAGCTTGCACCATTTCTCAAGAGTCTGAAAATGTGGCAGCATCACTAAGAAGGGGATGTGAAAGAGATGATTGGTTCAGAAACCTGAGAGCTGTTGGGAAGAATTTTTTCTCGAGTCTAGACACTCTATGCATCGTTAAGCAGAGGGATACAAACTCAATAATATCAATGGGTGCTGGGCTGGAGCACAGGACATTGGTCACTGGACCTTAGATACTGTGTACTGGGCTGTGTCATGGCATTCGACATGATACAGGACTTTTTGCACCGATGACAAGACTCTACACTGAGCTGGGAGAGTGATGCTGGGCACTGGACACTGGTCATTGGGTAACACAATGAACCTTAGAGCAACTGGTCTGGGAAATGATATCGGACATTGGTCTGGAATAAATTCACTGGACACATCATAATGTGTGGGTCATGAAAATCATGGTGTTCCTTCCTTTCCCCACTCTTTTATTCTGCTTCCTGCCCTCTTCCTTTCCAGTCTTGATGAAGGGTCTCAGTCTTAAGTGTCGACTGCTCATCTCTCTCCATTGATGCTGCCTGACCTGCTAAGTCTCTCCAGTGTTTTGTGTGTGTTGCTCCAGATATTCAGCGTCTGCAGAATCTCTTGCGTCTCCAGTGTGCAGTACCTATCCCAGTCTAAATGATAGTATTTAGCGTCCAGTGTCATAATTCTGTTGAACTTCAGTATCAAGCATCCAGTTTACATTCACATCCTAATCTGCAGAGTCAAATGCTCATTTTCTCCAACCACCATGCATTCTTATTATTCCAGTCCCGTGGTCTATGTCCAAGATCCAGGGATGTCAAACTGGAGACACGAGAGACTGCTGATTCTGGAATGCAAAATCTACTGGAGGAACTCAGTGGGACAGGCATTCCTGGTGTAGGCTCTCCACACAGAATTATGCCTCTGCCTTCACAGACGCTGCCCGACCCACTGAATTCCTCCAGAAGTGTTTTTATATCAGCACTCAGCCATCTCCTGCTCATTCCTCTGCTCTCTGCACTCGCTCAGGGATCTGTAGCTCTCAGTCAGAGATCAGTTGCTCATCATACAGCTGACTCGCCATCCTCTCCATGCTCTCCCTCATTATCAGCGATCTCCCACTCAATATAACCAATTATTGACCCCTAATCCATGCACGGGCAATGGTCTCCTGCACCGCCTGCTTTCTCAGCAACAGAAGCTATTTCCCACTGTTTAAGCAGACATCTCCCACCAAACTCTCTCGGTGATCTTCTCCACTGTTTGGAGTTTCAGTGAGTTCCCCACTTCCATATACAATGGCTTCTTGCTCGCTCCATGCAGGCAGTGATCACCAGCACCCCATAATCAATCAGGGATCCCCATTAGTTATATTGGTAGCAATCTGTTGCATTTTTTACCTTTACCCCTCTCTCAGTGATTTACGAACTATTTTTGCTCATTGCAGACACTTGATGGACTGCCTCTTTCTGTGTACAATGACATTTGTTTGGTCTCCTGCTGTACCTACTCATGCCTTTCGGTGATCTGATGCATTTTATACACTTGGCTACCGTTCTCCCTTCTATACTCCCCAGAGCCTGGCTCTCGATTTGATATTATTTGCAAATTTCCTCTCAGATTTGATTTTTTTCTCTCCTTGTAAAATTCCTGTTCTTGTAAATTTCCCAGTTCCTGAAAAATTCCACATTCCTGTCAAAATCCAAGTTCTCTGAAGTACCACTACTCATAGAACTTTGCAAGCTCATGCAGAGGGTGGTGATAATGTGGAACAAGCTTCCAGAGGAGTTAGATTAGATTAGATTAGATGCAACTTTATTGTCGTTGTGCCGAGTACAGATACAAAGACAATGAAATGCATTTAACATCTGACCAGAAATGCAAAGAAATAGTGTTTTTACAAACTAACTGCGAATAAAATAAGTGCTACAGCACACAAATATAAAAGTACGGAGACAGTACGATATGGGTGCAATACTGCTTAGCGCTTGATGAGAGGTTCAGCAGTGTCACAGTCTCAGGGAAGAAGCTCTTCCTGTGCCTGCTGGTGCAGGAGTGGAGGCTCCTGTAGTGCCTACCCGATGGGAGGAGAGTAAAAAATCCATGCTTAGGGTGAGATGCATCCCTGATAATGCTTTTCACCCTGCCCAGGCAGCATTTATGGCAGATGTTGGAGGTCGGTACACTCACCACAGTTAAAAGGCACTCAGACAGATACATGGGTCTGAAATTGCCACAGACGGGCAGGGAGGCCAAGTCGTTGGGTATATTTAAAGCAGAAGTTGATAGGTTCTTGGTTAGCGGGAACAGCAAAGGTTATGGGGAAAATGGGTTTGAGAAGGAAGAAAAATTGGCCATGATCGAATGGCAGAACAGACTAGATGGACTGAATGGTTTAATTCTACTTCTGTATTTTATGGTCTCATGGAAATGGGGTGACTGCAGGCACATGGGACTAGATTAGTTAGACAACCTGACTAGCATGGGCAAGTTGGGCCGAAGGTTCTACTTCAGTGCTGTGCAACTTGGTGACTCTAGTTTTTGAATTAATAATTTCCATAACCTCTTTTGTTAACCCTGGATGTTTCCTCTTCCACACGGCTGGGATAACGTCCTGCTGAGTGTTCAAATATCTGCAACCGTTCATCTACTGACCGGTCCCTGACCCTTTCTACCTTGTCCACTCCAGGCAACCCTACCTCTCTGTTACTGTAATTGCTCAAAGTTAAGCTGAGAACATTGACTAGGGATCCCAAGTTCATTATCAAGCGATCCAAATCCTCCCCCTTCCCTGTGGTAATACCTGAAGCTCAGATGCAGACTCAGCAAACTTGACCTGCATTTCCTTGAACAGCTGACCCGACCTACGGCAGACGTGGCCACCGAACCACAAGGTGGTCCACCAGTTCCCACTTGCTGCAACTACAACACCTTGCTTGTTCAGCCATTTCTATTCAACTTAACGAATTCGATTTGGTTGAGTTGAAAGTCATTTTGACCCGCAACACCTTTTGGCTACAATAATTTCTCCTTATTTAAATCTCTTGACTAATCAGGAAAGGCTAAGAAGAAATACCCTCCAGTCATTTATCTTTTGACCCATGACGTACTCCAGCGCTGACAAGCCAGAACTCCTGTAGCTGGGTGTGTATGGCCCCCATGGTAGCGTAGCGCAGCGCATGGTACGATGCTGTTACAGCTCGGGGCGTTCCAGAGTACTGAGTTTAGTTCCGGTACCATAGGGAGTCTCTCCCTGTGGAATGCCTGGTGTTTCCCCGGTGCCCACGTTTCCTCCCACAGTCCAAAGACCTACCGGGCACCGGTTAGTTGGACATTGAAAGTTGTTCCGTTAGGTTAGGGTTAGGGTTAATCGGAGTTGTGGGGTTGCTGGGGCGGGAGGGCCTACTCCTAGCAGTATTGCTAACTAACTTACTGACTAACTTGTTTCACTCTTCTTCGGCCTGAATGGTTTTCTGTCTCTAGCTCTCTGTTCTTTTTCTATCCCCTTTCTCTTCGAGGTCTCAGGGCCTCCTGCTTTCTGTGAGCAGTGGGGCTACAAGAATGAGATGTGACTGTGTTCAGGGAGATTGCTAAGGTCTACAAGCTTCAAGGGCACACGATTGTTGACAATAAAAAGCAGTGATCAGTCGGTGAGTGTAAGGACTGAAAGGCTACCGAATGCCTGCCTGCAGAAGAATCAATTAAAAAGAGAAAGGAGATGTCTGCGAATGTGAGTGTGAAAGGTGGTGGGGAAATCACCGAGACACCATAAAATACAGGAGATGACCGAGCACTTAAAGATGTGGAGAATTGCAGAGATATGACGGGGAACGTCACCCCTCTTATGCCCGCGTCCTTCCTAATAGATTCGCAAAGAGTTCTTTGCAACTTACTGCTAAATTCAGTATGAAGAACAGGGGCGGCGTGTACAGAGAGGAAGACACCTCCGGAGAATGAGTATGATGAACAAGTCTAAAGATCGGGTGGGGGGGGGGGTCACCAAGAGGGTACAGTACAAGGGGCAGGCCATTGCTGAGTATGTAGAAAGAAGAGGAGGGAAGTGGGAGGACGTGGAGAGATTGGGAACGGCGGACTGTGCAGTGAGGTCGCTCCGCGAGTAACAGGAACGAGCGTAGGGTCTGTGTATGATGGTTCCGTATCGCCAAGGGAGATGGCCGAGTCAGGAAAATCAGCGGGAACTCGTCGAATGATTTGGATAAAGGGGAAATCTGGGTGCCCATAACGAGCAGTACTCACTGACTGGGTTTAAACCCAGAATTTTCTGGAAGATATAAGAATGAGAGGTCCAGAGATCATGGATTCGTTGAACGAATGGAGTGGGTGTTCGGTCCCTCAGAGTGGAAGAGTCACCAGGGGACTGTAAGGAGCAGCCTCCGTCCCTTTACACGCACTCGGGGAAATACCTCACGCTCCCTCCAGCCACTCATCCTCCTCCACTCTCTGCACCACATTGCGCCATCACCCACCCTAAAATTATCCAACTCTCTTTCTCTCTGTCCATGTGCACTCAGTGATCTCCTCCTGTCTTCTCTCGTTCCTCGTCCTCATAAGGATCGTTCTGTCCTCAGACTCCAAAAAGCTTGCCGCCTTGTTCCCCACCCAGTAACCACCTTTACCCTCTGGACTATCCTCTGCACTCACGCAGCGACCTCCTGCTGTCTATGTTATCGCCTGCTCACCCTCTTTCAGTATTTCCGCTCTTTATACATGGTGCCGATACCTCAGCGATTTCCTGTTTATACTGGTCCATCGATCAATGGGATCAATTTTAGATCTCTTGCCCTTGACATCACTCCACGATGCCTTTCCCCCGTCTCTGAAAATCCCGCTCAATATCGCTCTCCGCGAACTCCGGCTCGTGCTGCCTCTCAGCGTATACACTCCCTCATTCACTTCCCTCGATGCTCTCCCGCTGCCTGTGCAACCGGTTGTTCTACATTCATCACGTCCCGCTCAGAGATCCTGTACCCCCTTCACTCACTCGTCAGTCTCCTGTCGTGGTTCGGTAGCGATTTTCCCCTCTCCCGTTCTCCACCCTCACACTGACTGATCCAGCCTGCTCCTCGCTTACCTCCTCTCGCCTGCTACATTGCTTCGGCGATCTCCCGCTCCTTCTGCTCTGTGACGCACACCGGGCAATCGTTTGCGTTTTGCATTTAGCCTCTCCCGTTCTTTGCACGATCACTTTTCCTACTGACATCGCTGTTACCCGCTCTTCCTAATCGGCTCAATGTCGCTTTTTGTAATCGTACCGCGCTCTTCACAACCACCCTGTATTCTCTTTCCGTCTTACTCAGGAAACCCCCCCATATATCAGTCAATCCATTAATCCTTTGATACTTTACCCACTCAATGATCCCCCTCGCACTGAATGTCAGTCAGCGGTGTCCGCATGCTGCTCTCGCTGCCCGGTCTCCGGCTGCACAGACCGACTTTAGATTGTTGTCAATGTTCACCCGGTGCAGTGAAATTCCTTGCTGGCTGGAAGCTCACAGAGTAGACAGCATACATGATAATAAACACGCCGACCAGCACAAACAACGGAATGGTGGAAATGTAGTGCCGCTGAACTAATGCAAAAAGAAATGACGAAGTGAGAATAATAAACTAGCCGAGACAGGAGAATTGAGAATCTGAAAACTGGCGCCCTAGTACCCATTCCACTGTTCCAGCAACTTCTTGGAGTTTGACTCTTTCATGGATTTCCCTGTCTTCACATTCATTGTGCAATCTCTTGCACTTTATCTTCACCCAGTAATCTTCATTTAATATCCCGAGATACTCTCCTCTCTACTTACCCTATTATCCCTTGGTAGACATGGTGATCAGCTGGTGACCAGCCCCATGCTGATCAAACACAATTCATAGTATTCTCACCATTTATCCTCTTTCACCCACCTCCTGCTGGAGTTCCCATCTCCTGGTGTTCACAGCCACCCATTTCCTGCTGGAGTTCCCATCTCCTGGTGTTCACAGCCACCCATCTCCTGCTGGAGTTCCCATCTCCTGGTGTTCACAGCCACCCGTCTCCTGCTGGAGTTCCCATCTCCTGGTGTTCACAGCCACCCATCTCCTGCTGGAGTTCCCATCTCCTGGTGTTCACACCCACCCATTGTCATTACCTCCAGTTGAACTCTGTCTTTTTGTGTTTTTCTCCCTTGCTGTCATTCTGTGGTTTTGTATGGCCATGTGCTCCTGCTCTACTCGGCCCCTGTATTACTGAGTACTCCGTCTCTCCTCTGCTTCTCATTATCACCTGTGTCTCATTGTGCTCCACCTATCTTCTGCCTATCATCTGTTTATTGCTCAGTGTATTTTAGTCCTGTACTTTACCAGATTGTGCCAGTGAATTTTTCTGAGCCTTTCCAGCATTTGTAACTCTACTTTGTCCGTCAGAATATCGATATTTTGCCTGTTTCCCGATTCTGGTTTTTGGATTTCTCTGGATGTGTTGATCTCCGCCTGAACTTAGACACCGACTTGTTTGCACCTCTGGATTTGTTACTCAATTAATATCGCTGTGTGCACAGTACTGGGTCTGCGATTGGATCCCTGCTCCAGTGTCCTGACAGTACAATCTGGCCAGAATGGATCCAGCAGACCCCAATTGTCTGAGAGCTGCCCTGGAACAACAGGAAATGATGCTGGGGAGACACCAGAACCAACTGGACTCTGTGTTCAGGGCAGCAGAGTCGCTTTCTGCCGATGTAATCGATCTTGGGGCCCAGACTCAGTCACTCCAGCCGTCCCAGAGCGTCCATCAGCATTCTGCGACTGCATCTTCTGCCCTGCGCTCCGCGTCTTCGCATGCCCCTCCCGTCCAAGAGTCATGTCTGCCTCCTCCAGAAAAGTACTCGGGTGAGCCTGGTACCTGCTGCTCTTTTCTCTCCCAGTGCACCTTCATTTTTGAATTACAAACAACATTTCCTGCTATTCAATCCAAGAAAGCCTATGTCATCACCCAACTGTCTGGTCGGGCCAGAGAACGGGGAACAGCCGTCTGGGATGCAGGCTCACCTTTCCGCATTAGTTTTCAGTTATTTTCTGAGGAGATGAGAAAAGTGTTTGATCGCTCCAAACATGGGAGAGAGGCTGCCTGTGAAATGCTGCACACGCACCAGGGGCACAGATCTGTCAAATTACACCATAGAGTTCCGGACCCTAGCCACCTCCAGCGGCTGGAACTCGGAGGCACAGCACGACACCTTCCTAAATGGCCTCTACGAAACCATCAAAGATGAGCTGGTCACCCAGGACCTTCCTGCCACCTTTGAAGCCCTGGTGGATTTGGCCATCCGTATTGATGTTCGCCTTGAGCAGCGCCGCAGAGGGAGGTGTTCCAGAGGGTTCCTGGGGGCACTGGGTGAGTTCCAAGCTCCTCGTCAGTCTACATTGCCCTGCCGTTTGTCCCCGTCTACAATTCCCGTTCCAGAACACAAAGCCATGAAGGTTGATATACCCACCATACGCCGACTGAAGGACAAATGAGAATCAGCACCCGCTCCTGTTTGTACTGTGGCCAACCAGGCCATTTCATCTCCACCTGCCCAGTAAAAGCCAGTAGGACAAAGAGTACAGGTGAGCGTGACCCCTGTCCGTCCCTCCTCGACGCCACTCACTCTCGTACCTACTTCTCTGGAGTGGGGCGTCTAACGGTGAGCAGTCTCCGTCTTGCGGAGGGGAGTTTTATCGATTCCAGCTTGGCTGCCCAGTGGGGATTACCCACGTCTGCTCTCCAGTCACCATTGGTGGCCAACGCCTTGAACGGTCAGAGACTGGCTAACATCACCCACGTCACGGCCCCGGTGAGTCTCAGTTTATCCAGCAACCATCAGTTAACCCTTATGTTATTGGCTTTCCTCAAGCTTCCATTGTCCTGGGCCATCCCTGGTTAGTTAAACACAACCCCCAAATTGACTGGCTCAGTCGCAAGATCTTTTGTAGGCTGGAGCCCATTCTGTCACTCCCACTGCCTCCACCATGCTCAGATCCCCTAGTCTCCAAGCCCAGATCCCGCCCCACCCGCGAGGAATTTCCGGACCTTAGTGCCATCCCTCCTGAATACATGGACCTCAAGGCTGTGTTCAGCAAGTCCTGGGCCACTTCCGTGCTGCCTCATTGTCCATATGATTGTGCCATTGACCTCTTGCCTGACACACCTCCCCCAAGGGGCCACCTGTATTCCCTGTCTGTACCTGAAACAGAAGCCATGAGTAAGTACATTCAAGAGTCTCTGGCTGTAGGCATCATCCAGCCATCTTCCTCCCCTGCTGGTGCCTGTTTTTCCTTGTGAAGCGCGGCTCCTTGTGTCCATGGATTGATTACCGGGAACTGAATGAAGTCACTGCTAAGAACTGTTACCCTCTTCTGCTCATGACCTCGGCATTTGAACTACTGCAAGGAGCCTCAGTTTTCACCAGGTTTGATCTCCGTAACATCTTGTCCACATCCGCGAAGGGGACGAGTGGAAGACAGCCGTCAACACCACCTCAGGCCATTATGAGTATCTGGTCATGCCATTCGGTTTCACCAATGCGCCCACCGTCTTCCAAGCCCTGGTAAATAGTTCTCAGGATCATGCTGAACCAATTTGTTTTTGTATATCTCGACAACATTTTGATTTTTTTCTAAGTCCCTTGCTGAACACACAGGTCACATCCGTAGAGTTCTCCAGCACCTTCTGGAGAACCAGCTCTTTGTGAAGGCTGAGAAATGTGAGTTTCATTGTAATACCATCTCCTTCCTGGAGTATGTAATTTCAGTTGGTTCCATTCAGATGGATCAACAGAAGGTCAAGGCATCACATGGCCCCAACCTTCAACTCGTCAGGAGTTGCAACACTTCTTGGGCTTTGCTAACTTCCATCGCCGCTTCATCAGAAGTTACAGTACACTGGCTGCAGCACTCACTGCTCTTGCCTCATCTGCTGTCAGATTCTCCTGGTCCCCTGCTGCTGAAAAAGCATCCTCTGACCTGAAGGAACGTTTCACCTCTGCTCCCATCCTAATTCAACCCGACACCGACTGGCAGTTAATTGTGGAGGTGGATGTGTCTGACATTGGCGTAGGAAGTGTGTTCTGTCAGCGCTCAGCCAAGGATGAGAAGGTATACCCCTGCACCGCCTTCTCTCACCACCTCACTTGCATGGAGCAGAACTACGATGTCAGAAACCGGGAGCTGCTGGCTGTGAAGCTAGCTCTGGAGGAGTGGAGGCATTGGCTGGAGGGAGCCAAGGTGCCATTCTTGGTCTGGACTGATCACAAGAATCTGGAATATATCTGTACTGCCGAGCGTCTCAACTCCCATCAAGCTCGTTGGTCCCTGTTTTTCTCAAGATTCAATTTTACTCTGTCCTTCCGCCCTGGTTCCAAGAATGGAAAACCTGGTGCCTCTCCTGAAGATTTCTCTCCTCTGAGACCCCTGAGGTACCCGATGTCGTCCTCCCTGCTCACTGTCTCGTGGGTGCAGCACAATGGGACATTGAAGCCATTGTGCAAGCTGCTCAACAGAGCGAGGCAGCCCCTAGTCAAAGCCCCACTAACTGTGTTTATGTCCCCAGCTCTGTCCTCTCACAGGTATTGCAGTGGGGTCATTCTTCCCCATTATCCTATAACCCTGGAACTGAGCGTACTCAGGCCTTCATCAGTCAGCGGTTCTGATGGCCCTCCATGGGAGATGACATCTGCAACTTTGTCTCAGCCTGCTCGGTCTGTGCTCAAGGCAAGAACTCTAACCGGTCACCTGCTGGTCTGTTACAACCCCTGCCTAACCCCAAGAGACCCTGGTCCCACATTTCTCTGGATTTTGTCACCAAATTGGGTAAATTTGAAAAGATGAAAATTGGGTATCAAATTGGAAACAATGAAATGAGCTATACCTTAACACACCTTTTAAACATAGATGATCTGAAATTATACGCTCCTTCTTCAGTTAAGCTAAAACAATTAATTCAAAGAATAGAAAAATTTTTGAAAGAGCTTCGGACTGGGTAAATGCAGAACATTAAACATAAAGAACGGTGCGATAGAGCTAATAGAATACAAAACAGAGCAGCAGGATGCAATACAACTGATGGGTGAATATGAAATGTTAGTATCTGGGGTATCAACAAGCAAAGGAAACAGATCAGAGTGTGATAAAGGGAAAACTTGACAGAATTTACTTCAAGGTTTAAGAAAATCTGCCAAATAGAGCTTAACAGTAAAAATATAACAGAGGTAAATAACACTTTTGCTATACCTATATTAATGTATTCTTTTTGACATAATACTTTGGTCCGAAACTGATCTGGAGAATTTATGAAGAAATATAGGAGCTGAAATGAGAAATTTCAGAAAACATGATGTACATTCAAATCCGTTTAGATTAACACCACCTAGGACAGAAGGGGGAAGAGGAATAACAGAATTGTCAGAATAAGTAGTAAATTGTTGGCTCAGGAACACGAATCACTCAGCAGCATCCATAAGAGATGGACACTAAAGAAGGCTCAACAAACAGCAGATGACATTACACATACACTTCACCCATACTACACTCCCATGCCACAACAGGTCCCTGCCCATCAGCACCAGAAGAGCCTTACCCAGTTTTGTGTCTTCCTCCATTTGCCTCCTCAACACCCAAATTTGAAAATATAGTATGCATTCCACCTTTGATAGTAAAAGCAGTCAGTTTTATTATGTGTATTTGTATTTTAAATTACAGGCATTAATTTTTAGTATTTATTATCTATTGAGGGTATTTTATACAGTTAAACACAATATGTAGTGTGGTGTTGTGTATCTTAAGTTCTCTGATGTTGTCCTTACCACTGCACAAACCAAGTTCCTCACAGAAAATAAAGTGAATTGAATTAGACATTAAAAATCTACACAACTGTCAGATAAAACTTTTCAGGATATACTTTCATCAACAAAAACAGGAATCAGCACTCCGCACAAGCTTATGCTATTCTGATAAGAACTATATAGCAGATTCTGGATCGGTGGGCTGAGCACTTTAACAACGTCCTTAACCGCCCTGCCGACATCAACGACGAGGCCATTGCCCGCCTGCCCCAGGTAGAGATCAACAAAACCTGGACACCCTCCCCACAGTAGATGAAGTCAGGAAGGCAGTGAAGCAACTCTCCTGTGGCAAAGCGCCAGGACCCGATGCAATCCCTGCTGAGGTATACAAAGCAGGAGGCCCTGTCATGATGCAAAAGCTGACTGTACTCTTCCAGTCCATGTGGAAAAAGGGACAGGTCCCGCAACAGCTGGAAGATGCCAGCATAGTCCACATCTACAAGAGGAAAGGCAACCGCCAGTCTTGCGACAACCACCGAGGCATCTCCCTCTTGTCCATTGCGGGGAAGATTCTGGCCCGCGTCCTGCTCAGCCGCCTTCTCCAACATCTTGAGCAAGGTCTGCTCCCAGAAAGCCAGTGCGGCTTCCGTGCTGAACGTGGGACCGCGGACATGATTCTTGTTGCGCGCCAGCTCCAGGAAAAATGCCAGGAGCAACACAGCGACCTCTTCGTGACCTTTGTCGATCTAACCAAGGCTTTCGATACGGCCAGCAGAGAAGGCTTGTGGAAGATCATGGAGAAGTTGGCTGCCCCAGCAAGTTCATCACAATCGTCCGGCAGTTCCACGACGGTATGATGGTGAAAGTTCAGGATGACGGCGACGAGTCGGAGGCCTTCCCAGTGACAAATGGCGTCAAACAAGGCTGCGTTCTTGCCCGACTCTGTTCAGTATGGTATTCTCTGCCATGCTGACAGATGCCTTCCGTAACTACGAAGAAGGAATCCACGTCAGGTACAGGACTGACGGCAGGTTGTTCAACCTTAGGCGCCCGCAGGCAGTTACAAAGGTGCGAGAGACTGTCATCAGAGACTTGTTGTTTGCTGATGACTGCGCACTCAACGCCAGCACAGAGCAGGAGATGCAGCGTGAAATGGACTGCTTCTCACAAGCCTGCGACAACTTCGGACTCACTATCAGCACCAAAAAGACCGAAGTTATGTACCAGCCTGCCCCAGGAAAGCCATACCAGGGGCCGCGCATCACCGTGAAGGGCCAGAACCTCCAGGCAGTCGACAACTTCACCTACCTGGGCAGCATTCTCTCTCGCGCAGTGAACATAGACGCTGAGGTCAACAACAGGATTACCAAAGCCAGCGCCGCCTTTGGGAGACTCCGTGAGAACGTCTGGGAGCGGAGAGGACTCAGCCTTACCACCAAGCTGAAGGTCTACTGTGCAGTGGTCCTTACCACCCTCCTTTATGCCAGCGACACCTGGACTGTCTACAGCAGACACGCCAAACAGCTCAACCACTTTCACCTGAGCTGTCTCCGCAGACTCCTCCACATCAGGTGGCAGGACAAAGTCCCCGAGACGGAAATCCTGGAACGAGCTGGACTCTGCAGCGTATACACCCTCCTGCTGAAAGCCCAAGCCTGGTGGGCTGGGCATGTGGTCAGAATGCCAGACAGCCGATTGCCTAAGCAGCTGCTGTACGGAGAACTGTGTCAAGGCAAGCGCTCAGTCGGGGGGGCAGAAGAAACGTTACAAAGACTGCCTCAAAGCGTCCCTCAAAGGCCTGAGTGTCGACATCAACACGTGGGAGACGCTTGCCCTCGACCGTCCAGCTTGGCGCAGCAAGATCACCACAGGAGCCCGTGCAGCTGAACTCAGGCGCATCATCGAGGCGCAACGAAAGCGTGCTGTGCGCAAGGCCCGAGCAGCATCCACTGCCACAACAGCACCCACCCACTTGTGTCCCACATGTGGGCGAGCCTTCAGG
This sequence comes from Mobula birostris, assembly GCF_030028105.1. Classification (NCBI taxonomy): domain Eukaryota; kingdom Metazoa; phylum Chordata; class Chondrichthyes; order Myliobatiformes; family Myliobatidae; genus Mobula; species Mobula birostris. The sequence goes on along the minus strand of NC_092387.1, from coordinate 12,382,576 downwards.
GCCCGGATTGGCCTCATCAGTCACCTCCGGACCCACAGCCACCAATCTCCCATTTGACTTTGAAGCCATGGTCATCTTCGACTATGAAGGACGAACAACAACAACATATGCCACTAAACTTAAATGAGAGCACAACCCAGAAAAATAAAGGAATTATCGCTATTGAAGAACAAGCTAACCAATGGAAGAGCATGACCCTTCATGGAAGACAGCCCCCTGATCTGAGCAGACTAGATGTTGACAGGGAAGTGTTGAAAGCCTAGCTCAGAGCTGGAGATCTCTTCCCAGAAACAGAAGGGTTCCTTGTGGCAATACAGGACCAGGTGGTTAACACAAGAAATTATCAAAAATGCATCATAAAAGATGAGCAAATTCAAGCTGATAAAAGTAGAAAATGACCAGAAAAACCAGAAACAATCCAACACATTACAGGATCCTGTAGCAGTTTAACACAATCTGATTACTTACACAGGCACAATCAAGTGACAAACATCATTCATCAAAATTCTGCTTTAAAATACAAACTCATAAATGAAATCACACCTCACTATAAATACAAGCCTGATCCAGTTTTAGAGTCAGAATACCACACATTATATTATGTCCAATCTGTTATTACAGATAGGACACTCTATAATAAACATTTGGATACAATAATTGAGGATAAACAAACAAGAACAATTTATTTCATAGATACAGCCATTCCAAACACACGTAACTTACATAAATCAGTAAGTGAAAAACACCAGAAATATGCTGAATTAAGAGAAGAAATTGAGAGACTTTGGAACATGAACAGGGTATATATTGTCCCGACAGTAATATCTACAACTGATGCCAACCCAAAGGCGCTACCACAATAATATTAAACAAATAGGGATGCACAGTAATATCTACAGCACGTAACTCTTCAGAAAGCTACAATACTGAACAGCACTTGAATAGTCTGAAAGTTCTTGCAATTGACAAATGAGCATACTTGGCTATGCTCTTGCATCAGGTTTTACCAGCTCGAGATGAGAAAAATAAATAAATAAATAAATAAATAAATAAGCAATAAACATTGAGAACATAAGGTGAAGAGTCCTTGAAATTGGGTCCATAGGTCGTGGGAACAGTTCAGTGATGGGGCGAGTGAAGTTGAGTAAAGTATCTCCTCTGTTTCAACAGCCTGATGGATAAGGGGTAATAACTATTCCTGAACCTGGTGGTGTGGGTCATGAGGTTCCTGTACCTTCTACCTGATGACAGCAGTGAGAAGAGAGCATGGTCTGGATGGTGGGAGCCCATGATGATGGATGCCACTTTCCTGTGACAGCACTCTATGTAGATATGCTCAATGGTGTGGGGAGGGCTTTACCCGTGATGGACTGGGCCGTATCCACTAGTTTTTGTCAGTCTTTCCATTCATGGGATAGGCAGCAACATCTCCACTCCAACTACCATTAAAACTGGTACCCACAAAGCTGAATCCAGTCTCCTGTACCACACACTTACAGAGGTTTGTCAAAATTTCAGGTGACATGCTGAACCTCTGTAAATGTCTAAGGAAGCAGAGGTGTTGCTGTGCTCTCTTTGTAGTGGCACTTGGTGCTGGACCAGGACAGGTCCTCTGAAATGATAACACCGAGGAATTTAAAGTTGCTGACCCTCTCCATCTCTGATCCTCTAAAGAGGACTGGCTCATGAACCTCTGGTTTACTCCTCCTGAAGTCAATAATCTCCTTGGTCTTGCTGACATTGAGTAAGAAGTTGTAGTTGTGACACCACTCAGCCAGATTTTCAATCTCCCTCCTATATTCATCACCACCTTTGATTTGACCAATGACAGAGGTGTCCTCAGCAAACTTAAATATGGCAGTGGAGCTATAGACATTTGTTGAATCATGATGGGCATCGATAAGATGAATGGTTTCAGTCTTTTTCCTAAGTTTCTGGTGTCTAAAACTAGATGGTAAAGGATTAACGTGAGAGGGGAAAGAGTTAAAAGGGAACCTGGGGGGCAATTTTGTTACACAAAAGGTCTTGAGTATATGGAACAAGCTGCCAGAGGAGGTGGTAGAGGTGCGTATAAGTCAGACATTTCAACAGGCCCATGAATATGAAAGGTTTAGAGGAAAATGGGTGAAATGCAGGCAAATAGGAGGTGGGCAAATTGGGCAGCATGGATATGAAGGGCTGAAAGCCCTGTTTCTGTGTTGTTTAAGTCTATGACTCCCTGACTTACTGCTCTATGGCCCAAGACCACAGTATCTGGTTACTGGTCCAGTTACATAACCTAGACCTCAGTATACTGTAAACAACTCTGATGTTTGCCCCTGGTGACAGGCCTTATTTCCTTCTCTGTCATATTTAAAGTGATGATAACCTCCTTTGTTACTTTGCCAGATGAAACATGGACTGCAAGCCCTCCCTGCACTCCTAACCCCAGGGATCTTTCCTTGTCAGCTTCTGTCCTGGAGCTGTGGATATTTCTTTTCATTGTTTCAGCCGGTGAAGTTCAGAGGAAACACGTCAATTAGGAGCCATAACTCCTGCTGCCCCTGTGAGCAGAGGTCTGATAACTGTCCCTAGATACCTGCAAAGCACCTTATACAAGTAGCTCGCTTTTCCACAGGGGCTGTGATTTCAGTGAGTGATACCACAACAATATGAAGGTACCAGGATTGTGTGAGGAATTTGTGGATTTATGAGAAGACAGAGTCAATGAGAATACACAAATGCAGAAAGATGTTCTGCTCACATTGGGAGCCTGCAGCTCCATAAGGGTAGAGAAAAAGAATGATAATGTGTAGGCATTGTGTTTGTAAAGGTACCCAGCAAATCCCCAGGAAACACCAGCCACAAGACTAATGATTGTGTGGGGAAAAGGTGAATAAGTGTGGATATGGCAGCTTGTTGAGGGGAGCGTGATTGTACATGGAGGGATGACCACCCACAGACTGTGTACCTGTACATGGGATTGTGATTACTATCACTGTACAACTGGTTGGATGATGAGATAATACTGCAGAAGAAGCCTAAAACTGGAAGAAGGGAACAGTTGGCCGAGGAGGATGAGATTGGATGATGATACTGCAGTGGCAAGGGAACCATTGTAGTGCAAGTAGCCAGTGATTCCACAGAGAGAACGAATGCAGTTAAATGGGGAGATGGTGATTCCACAAATAGTTCACAGTTACATGGGGAGACGGTGATTCCACAGAGAGAATGGAGTTACATGGGGAGAAGGTAATTCCACAAAGAGAATGGAGTTACATGGGGGGACTGTGATTCCACAAAGAGAATGCAGTTACTTTACTTTACTTTATTACTTTATTACTTTATTGTCACCAAACAATTGATACTAGAGCATACAATCATCACAACGATATTTGATTCTGCGCTTCGTGCTCCCTGGAGTACAAATCGATAGTAAATATAATAAAAATTTAAATTATAAATCATACCTGGAAAATAGAAAAGGGAAAGTAAGGTAGTGCAAAAAATCAAGAGGCAGGTCCGGATATTTAGAGGGTATGGACCGGATCCTGGTCAGGATCCGTTCAGCAGTCTTATCACGGTTGGAAAGAAGCTGTTCCCAAATCTGGCCGTATGAGTTTTCAAGCTCATGGGCCCTCTCCCGGAGGGAAGAGGAATGAAAAGTGTGTTGGCTGGGTGAGTCGTGTCCTTGATTATCCTGGTATCACTGCTCCAACAGTGTGCGGTGTAAAGTGAGTCCACGGGCGGAAGATTGGTTTGTGTGATGTGCTGGGCTGTGTTCACGATCTTCTGCAGCTTCTTCCAGTCTTGGACAGGACAATTTCCAGACCAGGTTGTGATGCACCCTAGAAGAATGCTTTCTACGGTGCAGCTATAAAAATTAGTGAGAGTTTTAGGGGACAGGCCAATTTTTTTTAGCTTTCTCAGGAAGGCTGGTGGGCCTTCTTGGCAATGGACTTTGCTTGGTTGGACCAAGTCAGGTCATTTGTGATATTGACCCTGAGGAACTTAAAGTTTTTGACCTGTTCCACCTGCACACCATCAACGTAGATGGGGTCGTGCGGTCAGCTACTCCTTCTGAAGTCAATTCCTTCATCTTGCTGATGTTGAGGGATAGGTTATTGTTTTCGCACCATGTCACGAGGTTCTTAATTTCCTCTCTGTACTCAAACTCATCATTGCCCGAGATACGGCCTACAATTGCTGTGTCATCAGCAAACTTATATATTGAGTTTGATGGAAACTTGACTACACAATCATGGATGTACAGTGAGTACAGCAGGGGGCTGAGTACACAGCCTTGTGGGGCACCGGTGCTCAGAGTGATTGTAGAGGAGAACTTTTCCCTTATTTTTACAGCCTGGGTCCTGTCTGTGAGTAAGTTGAAGATCCAGCTGCAGATCTGAGTGCTAAGGCCCAGGTTCCAGAGCTTAGGAATCAGTTTATTTGGAATGATGGTATTAAAGGCAGAGCTGTAGTCAATGAAAAGGAGCCTTACATATGCGTCTTTATTCTCCAGGTGTTTTAAGGAGGAATGTAGGGCCCAAGAGATGGCATCTGACATTGACCTGTTGCTCCAGTAGACGAATTGCAAAGCATCGAGGTTGATCGGTAGGCTGTGGTTGATATGTGCCATAACCAATTGCTCGAAGCACTTCATAGCAATTGATGTCAGAGCCACAGGTCGATAGTCAGTCAGGCATGCCACCTTGCTCTTCTTCGGCACCGGGATTACTGTTGCCTTCTTAAAACGCGAGGGGATCTTAGACTAAAGCAAGGAGCAGTTGAAGATGTCAGCAAACACTCCAGCTAGCTCGCTTGCACAGGCCTGGAGAACCCGTCCTGGGACGCCAGCTGGGCCTGTCGCCTTCCTTGGATTTATCTTCAGGAAGGCCCTTCTAATGTCCTCCTCGGTGACGATGAATCTCGTTGCATGGTGAGACTGTGATTCCACAGAGAGAATGCAGTTACGTGGGGAGATCGTGATTCCACAGAGAGAATGTAGGTACATGGGGAGATGGTGATTCCACAAAGAGACTGCAGTTACTTGGGGAGATGGTGATTCCACAGGGAGAATGCAGGTACATGGGGAGACGGTGATTCCACGAGAAGGTCCCATTGGATAAACTGATAGACAAAACCCATGCAGGTTTAATTACAACAAGGGGGCAAGATTGGACAAGGTTATAACAAATGGACAAGGAGACAGACACTGCCATCAATGACTCCCTTGGGGCTGTGCCAACATTAGTCACTCTCTTTTCAGTCTTCCTAAGCTGCCTACTGTGCTTGTGACAGTATTTGTTCTCTCCTGATATCTCTCTGCATCAGCTGGGGGTGTGAGTGTGATCAACTGGGCTTAGTTCCATTTTATTCATTCACTCATGGCAAAGGACTTTGATGTGATTTCTTCCCTTCTTGCTCCTGCACTGTCCCCTAGGGATCTGTTGCAATCTATTTGTAATCCACAGAAAGTCCCTGGTCAACATCATCTGAAAACATACCACAGGTTTCATCTGCACACGAGTGAAACCCACCCCGATCTCACAACCTCCTCCATACCATTCTATGGTCTCAATGTTGTCAGGCTATTTGCTGAGTATCTGGTACAGAAGAGAAAACATAGCCCTCTATTTTTCTAAGTTCCATATACCTCAAGTTAAGATCCTGGCCATACATTTGAGCCAACAGCACATACCGGATGTGGAAGCCTCACTTTCTGCCTCTGAGGTGAAACTGCTCACTGGGATTTGTTCTCAGGTCTCCGTCCAAGGTCCTGTCCCTGATATTACCCGAGAACAACACTTCATCCTGACAACAGGGTTTTTACTGTCAACTGCCACCCACTGGAGCTGTGAAGGGCAGTTTACTTTTGCTCAGAGTTTGATTCACAGGGAATGTGGGTCTGGTGGTGACAGCAGAGCTGGAGTGAGTGACATTAAGGACTCAGGGTCATTGTCAAGGTCTCCTGTGGTGCAGCTTGTGCTGTGGAATGGCTCAACGAACGTGAGAAGTGAACTGAATGACCATTTGTGTGTCATCTTTAGGGATGGCTCCGAGCTTCCAATTGCCAGCCCATTCCTTCTGTTGTCTTTGTCTTTGGCCATCTCATTGCTCTGACGATGCCTAGAGTAATCTCAAGGAGCATCTCCTCATCTTCCAACTGGACATGTCACAACCTCTGGAAATGAACACTGAGTTCACCAATTTCAGGTAACTAGCCCTTTCAGTTTGTATCAGAACTGACCTGTTCTGATGTAAGGGTTTCAACCTGTGAGATTAATTCTCCACGGATGCAGTTCAATACCTCATGGAGCCTTGGGATTGTGCAGCATGGTAACAGGACCTTTGTCCCACTGGGGCTGTGCCAAACACCCACCTCCAATTTACATTAATCCAGTACTAATCCCATTGCATTGTCCTCATATTCCCATACCTCACCTCTATTCCCGACATACTAGGAGTAATCTACAGCAGCCAATTCATCAGTAGGGACCATGGACAATTCTGATTTGATGGAGACAGACATGAAAGCACAGAGGAACACCTGGAGAAATTTCTGAAATGCCCGGTTCGCTGCCGCTGCTACTGTGTGATCGAGAATCTTCCAGAGAGAAGGCCCCAAAATCCCCGGCTTTGCCTGCTGCTGGCGACCGAGGCTGAGGTCGAATCGTTCGGATAGAGATGGTACTCCACACTTGGTGTCGGAAGGCTGATCGGAGGTTTGAAGTTTTCGGACGACTCAGAGTTGGACTGTGGTCGGGCATGGTAGGGAGAGTTTTCTTCTTTCTCCCGTCTGCGTGAGATGTGGGATATTTGAGAGAATTTGAACTTTTTTACTGTGCCATGGACTGTTCTTCATCAGGTCATGGTATTGTTGCACTGTTGTAACTATATGTTATAATTATGTGGTTTTGTTAGTTTTTCAGTCTTGGTCTGTCCTGCGATTTTGTGATATCACACCGGAGGAATATTGTATCATTTCTTAATGCATGCATTACTAATTGACAATAAAAGAGGACTGTGGGTCCTCATAATCTAATCTGCACATCTTTGGCATGTGGGATGAAACCAGAGCACCCAGTCACAAAGAGAGTTACAAAGAGTTACAAAAAGAAAAAAATGACTCTACACAGGAAGCAGCGGAGGCAGGGAGAGTGTGCAAACTCCACTCAGACATCACCAGAAGATCAAGATTGAACCCAGGTTGAAGAGGTTGTGAGGCAGCAGCTTTACAAACTCGCCACTGTGCTGCCATCTTTTTCTCTGATTTCCACCATTTATTTGTATACTCTCTTCCTCCTCCTTTACACATTCCATTTAGCCCCTCCTATTTGCACCCCTGGCCCCTGTTTAATTTTTTGTTATTCACCAGCTTTTCTCACCAGCTCTCATCTGTCAGTCACACCCCACATGCAATCTCCATCCTGTCACAAACCTTCCCCTTCATTCCCTCTTTTCATTCCCACCCTCTCTTCAACATATTATCTCTAAACCTTGCCCTGAACATGATCTCCGCTTTCCCCTCTCCACAGATGCTGGCTGACCTGCTGAGTCTTTCCTACATTTGCTGGTTCTCAGTGTCACAGACTGTGCTGACAGACAACTGAACTAAGGTGTGGAGGAACAACAGACTCCCATGTAGAGACAGAAACACAAGTTTTCATAGGAACTCCAACAGAACATCAGTAGCTCGACTGAGCAACACTGCAAGGTGAATCATTCTTGAAACACAAGGAACCCATGGTAAGCACTAATAGAAAGACCCTTTAAATAAACACAATACAAAGAAAGCCCATGCCAATCAAAATAAACTTGACAAAATTAAACAGAAAGCACAAGGGCTTAATGACTCCAGATAAGACAACAATTAACAAATATGGACGCAGAGCTTGTGACAGTACCTCCTTCCCTAAGGCCAGCACCTGAAGCCCAAGGAGCACTGGGGAACTCAAGACGGGGCTGGTGAACTCAAAACAGGCTTGATGCTCTTGAGATAGGGCTGGTAAACTTGAGACAGACAAGATGCTCTTAAGATAGGCAGGTCTGCTAAACTAGAGACAAACCTGATGCTCTTGAGACAGGGCTGGTAAATTAGAAACAGATCAGATGTTCTCGAGACAGACAATTTGGTAAATTAGAGACAGACCAAATGCTCTTGAGACAAGATTAGTAATCTTGAGAACATTGTATGATATATAACTCAGAAATTTTGAATAGTCTTCAAAATCCTGGAATAGTACTTGGAAACCTGGTTTCATGGAAACTCGAGAAACCTCGAAAACCTTGAACATAGACTAGATAAGCTCAGAACATAGACTGGGAATGTGGACTTGAAAAACTCAGAACGAAGCTTCAGGAAACTCAAAATGTAACCTCAGGAAACTCAGAATAGGCACTCTCACCTTCAGCCAACTGGAGTCTAAGCCGTTGTTGAACTTTCGCTCGGTCCATTTGTGGCAGGTTCCTCCTGTCATGGTGTGTGCTGACAGATAACTGAATCCAGGTTGGGAGGAACAACAGACTCCCATGTAGAGGCGGAAACAAGAGTTTATTGATCGGAATTCCATCAGACCATCGGTGGTTCGACCAAGCGACACCGGGAGATGAATCATCCTCAAAATACAAGGAACACTCAATAAGCACTAGTCGGCAGCCCACTTCAGATAACCACAATACGTGGAAAACCCGTGCCAGTCAAAATAAACTTGACAAGATCAAACAGAAAGCATGAGGGCTTAATGACTCTCGATACGACAATGATTAACAAACTAGGTGCACAGGCCCACAAAGCATATAACACTCAGTTTTCCTGCAACCGCAGTATTTTGCCTTTGCAAACCAGAATCATGAAATTAGAATAGTTACAGCACAGAAGAAGACTATTCAGCCGCTATTGCTGAGCCAGCTGACAACCAGGGCATCACAACATTTTCAACCCTTGGCCTTTTCTCTTTAGTGTTGTGAAGGTTTTCTCCTGAAAGCCCCAATAAACTTGCGACAGCTGCAGGCAGTTTGCTCGAGATGCTGCATTTAGAGTTACCATGTGTTTATTCATTCTCATCTCCTTTATTTTACACCTGTCACTCCAGTTTCCAACCCCTCCACCACTGGGAACGGTCTCACCCTGCACGCTCTGTCTAGACCCCTCATGATTTTCCATACCTCTATCACCTCATCCCTCAGCCTTCTCTTTAAAGGATGGAGTCTTCGAGATGAAAAGCTGTCCTGGGGAGTTATAATGTGAGAGCAAAGAAAGAAACCAGGTGATGCCATTCAGCTCCTTTCACCTGCTGGGCCAGTGAGTAAGATTCTGTCTCCTACCTCAATGCAATCCACTGTGACAGGTTTATATCCTACGATTCCCTTAACATTTAAAATTCAATTAAACACTGTATCCAATGAACTCAGTGGCTGAGCCTCTTAAGCTTCTTGTGTAGAAAGTTCCAAAGAGTTACTCCCTCCATGTGAGCAATCTGGTTCTCTCGATCCTCAGCAACCTACCCATTATTAGAGAGCGGCAGTCCAGTCTCCAACTTTAGACCCTCACTCCAGGAGAAGCATTGGGTCTGCAACTCTACTGTTGAGGCACACAAGAATTTTGTAGGTTTCAATGAGATCGCCTCTCACCCTGGTAAACTCAAGGGTGTGCAGATCTAGTTGGCTTAATCTATCATCACATAACAAAGCTGCCAACCCAGAGATCAATCTGGAGAAGTTCCCCTGCATGCACTCTTTCACAAGTATCCCCTTTCTTAGAGAGGTGAGATCATATACTCATGGTATTGTCTTAGCTGATTTCCATGTACTTAGAAAACTGCTTTTCTTCTTTTTTCACAAATGCACTTGCAATAAAAACCAACACGTTGATTGCCTTCCTATTCAATTGCTGAACTTTCACCCCACCTTTCTACTTTCATTGTTGCACACAATGTTCCATCCATTAATGCTCATTCACTTAGCCTGACCATATCCCCCTGAAGGTTCTCTGTGCCTTCCCCACTGCCAAACTTCCACTTAACAAGGTATCAAGAGCAAACCTCCTCACACAAATCATTCAGGTGGATTATGTACAGCTGTGGCCTCAGCACCAACTTGTGTGGCACTTCCTTATCCACCAATTCCCACCCAGGAATGGCCCATTTCCCATGAACCAATGTTCACCTCATGCCAGTATATTGGGTGCTATCAAATGACATCTTAGCAAAGACCACCTAGATGAGTAAATACATTACATTATTGTTATGTTGCAGATTTATAATGCTCTTGGTTAGGCCACATGTGAATTTCATTTGTTCATTATGAGCCATTGTTGCATTACGTGGGTGATCATGGTCTTTCCATAATCATGATTGTTCCTGGCAATTTTTTCTACATAAGTGGTTTCCCATTCCCTTCTTCTGGGCAGCAGCTTTACCAGATGGGTGACCCCAGCCATTATCAACACTCTTCAGAGATTGTCTGCCTGGTGTCAGTGCTCAATTAACCAGGACTTGTGATGTGCACCAGCTGCTCCCATGGCTTCATGTGACCCTAATCAGGGGGGCTAAGGAGGTGCTACACCTTGTCTAAGGGTGACCTGCAGGCTAGTGGAGGGAAGGAGTGTCTTACACCTCCTTTGGTAGAGACGTATCTGCACCCAGCCACCCACATCTGGAGTATCACTTTCAGCTTGGCTCATCCTATAAGGATGTAACGGCTAGGGAGAGGATGCAGAAGAGGTTTATCAGGATGCTGTTTGGACCAGAGAGCATGTGCTATAAGAGAACTAGATATAGGAGCAGAAGTAGGCCATTCAGCCCATCGAGTCTGCTCTGCCATTCCATCATGGGCTGATCCAATTCTTCCAGTCATCCCCACTCCCCTGCCTTCTCCCCATACCCTTTAATGCCCTTGCAAAACAAGAACCTATCTATCTCTGCCTTAAATACACCCAATGACTTGGCCTCCACAGCCAGTTGTGGCAACAAATTCCACATATTTACCACCCGCTGACTAAAGTAATTTCTCCGCATCTCAGTTCTAAATGGATGTTCTTCAATCCTGAAGTTGTGCCCTTTTGTCCTAGACTCCCCTACCTTGGGAAATAACTTTGCCACATCTAATCTGTTCAGGCCTTTTAACATTTGGGATGTTTCTATGAGATTCCCCCCCTCATTCTCCTGATCTCCAGGGAATACAGCCCAACAGCTGCCAGGCATTCCTCATACAGTAACCCTTTCATTCCTGGAATTATTCTCGTGAATCTTCTCTGAACCCTCTCCAATGTCAGTATATCCTTTCTAAAATAAGGAGCCCAAAACTGCACACATAATAAGGATAAATAACATACAAACTGCTGGAAGAACTCATTTGTTGAGTAGCATCTGTGGGAGGAAAGGAAGTTCTGACATTTTATTGTTTTGTGCTGCTCTACCCACTGTGTTTATCCTGCAGATTGTTTGTTGGTCCACATTCTGGCATCTGTAGTCCCTTGTGTCTCCATTGCTATAAAGAAGGGTTGGATAAACCAGTAAACACAAGAAATTCTTCAGATGCTGGAAATGCAGCATCTGCAGGATAAAGTAGTGTTGTTTTCTCTGGAGCCCCTGCTAAGAGATGTGATGGAATTTGATAAAATTATGAGAGGCATAGATAGAGTAGACAGCTGGTATCTTTCTCCTAGGGTCGGAAAGGAAGTCTGAGGGGTAAGTTTTTTACACAGAGGGTGCTAATTGCCTGGAATAGACTGCCAGGAGTGGAAATGCAGGCGGATAGGGTAGAGGTATTTAAGAAGCTCTTAGCTAGGTACATGAATATGCAGAGAATGAAGGGATACAGACCATGTGCAGGCAGAGGGATTAGGTGGCATTAGCTTTCAATGAAAGGTCTGTTCCAGTGCTGTAACATGTTCCGTGTTCGTTGGTTTTCTCCTTATCCACATTATTAATTACAACCTTAAAACCTCAGACAGGTTTGTCAAATATGATGACACTTTCATAAATCTGGCTTGACTCTGCCCTATCCTATTTTTAATTTTAAGTGCCTTATTTTCACTTAATTATATATTCCATCATTTCCCCAACTACTGATGTCAGAACAACTGGTGAATATTTCACCCTTTTCTCACTTAATCCTCCCAAAGAAAAAAAACACAGGGTTACATTTATTGTATTCCAGTCTGCTTGAACCATTCTGGAATGAATGACATTTTGAAAAGTGATACCAAGTGCATCCATTATATCCATTGTACCCCACAAAGAAACCAGAGCAGCTTGGAGCCTTGAGTATTGGTATTGGTTTATTATTGTCATGTGTACTGAGATACAGTGATGGACTTTTGTTTGTGTGCCATTCACACAGATCACGCCAGACACAAGTACATTGAGGTATTAAAAAATAATGCAGAATATAATGTAGCAGCTGGAGAGAAAGTTCAAGACAGGTGGACAAATGAGGAGGACCTTGATGAGGTGGAATGGGAGATCAAGGAATTGTTTTAACTTAGGGTTCCCCAAAGCTACACATTTGACATTTACAAACTTTGGAGTGCAGGCCTCTGTGCTAATTTGTCAGTATTAACTGCTTTGAGCCCCACATTCTCTTGATATGAATTCCTATTATTTTACTTCCAGGAGGTTTTCCGTATCTCCCTTCTCAGAAACAAGTTAAAAATACTCCTGGAATTTCCTTATTCTCCATTATCACTTCTCCTGTCTCAGTTTGTAGAGGATCCACACTAATTTTGTTCATCTTTTTCTTTTTTTAATATCTGTAGAGGTCCTTACATTCTGCTTTTATGTTCCTTGCCCAACTTCTTTTATATTCTACTCCCCACTACTCATCAATATCCCAGTCTTCCTGCCTTGAATTCTAAAATATGCCTATCTCTTGGGTTTGTTGTTTTTGGGGCAATATTATCATAGAATCAGAGAATATGGATTTTTTTCTATTTGATCTTATTTACCTTCAACTTCTCCTGATAGGATGGCTGGTTTATAGGGAACATACACTCAGTAGCCACTTAATTAGGTACCTCTTGAAGCCACTGAGTGTATGTTCATGGTCTTCTGCTGCTGTATTCCATCCACTTCAAGGTTTGATGTGTTGAGTATTCAAAAATGCTCTGCTGCACAGCACTGTTCTAATGCATGTTTATTTGAGTTTCTTTTGCATTCCAGTCTGGCCATTCTCCTCTGACCTCTCTCATTAACAAGGCATTATCATCCACAGAACTGCACTCACTGGGTGGTTTTGTTTTTTGCATCTCTGTAAACACTAGGGACTGTTGTGCGTGAAAATCCCAGGAGATCAGCAGTTTCTAAGATACTCAAACCACCCTGTCTAGCACCAACAATCATTTTACAGTCAGTAACATTCATATTTCTTGACCATTCAGATGTTTGGTCTGAAGTACAACTGAACCTCTTGACCATGTCTGCATACTTTTATACATTGAGTTGCTGCCACATGATTGGCCAATTAGATATTTGCATAAATGAGCAAGTGTACAGGTGTACCTAATAAAGTGGCCACTGAGTGTAAATACTACATGCACTCAGATTAAAAACCTTCAGTGTTCTCTTTGTACCATTGCCTGCCTGTTCTAACTGTCATTGAAGGTACTGTATATGCCTCTGTTCCTATGCACTGTTTCATCTGTCCCGAGTCACCATTATCCTTTTCGTTGCCATATAATATTTTCTGGTCCTGATGAAGGGTCTTGCCCAAAATGTCAACTCTGTGCTCTTTTCCATGGATGCTGCTTGGCCTGGCCTGCTGAGTTCCTCCGGCATTTTGTGTATGTTGCTATGAACTGAAGCCCATTTTTCTCCTCTGCAATCTTTGAGCCACACACTCTGGTCTTGTTGACCCAAAGCCAATTTACATGTGGCTCGGGTGTCATCCAGAGATTACCACTATTGTCTTACAGCTTTATAATGTAAACACTTGTTATTTATGTTCCTTCAGCAGAGTCTCCTCCTTAGTGCTTTGTTCTCACACAGCCCGGAGAGACTAGTTATTCCATTACCTCTCCGGGTTCCTTTCCTGCTCCAAGGAGATGTTCTTAACCCTGGTACCAGGTAGGTAGTACGGCGTTCAGATCTTAGGCTGGCAGCTGCAGAGAATGGTCCATCCTCTGAATTTTACAGGTCCCCTTTATCACTGCAATTATCTTCATTGTGTAAGGAGATCTTCAGCCCCGTTCTGGAGGGTGTTGGGCTCCAAGATTTTTAGAGCACCGGAATTGGTTAGTCATTTAGAGTTTCTTGTGTTTTTCTCAAGCGCCTCGTTCTTTGTAGTGCAGTCTCCAGGTACCTTGTGTTTAAACTTGTTGTTTACTTCAATAGGCTTAGGGATTCTGTGTTATTTGTATTATTTAAGCAGACACCCAGTTAGCGCTAATCGCTGGGTTCTAGTTTTGAGAATGCTACTCTTTTGAGCAAGGTGTTACTCACCAATATTCTTTTGGAACTATTATGAATAAACTCTTGTCGCTGTCTCTGCACTTGGGTTAGGGTCTGTCTTTCCTCCGTACCTGGGTTCCAATATCGCCAGCGCGCATCGTGACACATTGCCCCAGCTTGAATGCCCCTGATACTGTGGTAAGTATGCTCCTTCACCAGGTAATCTCTGCACTCATCTATGGAATGCAATACCTGATCGCCACCCCCCTACACCACCATTGGGATGTCCCAAAGCTGTCTGATTGGAGTCACGTCAGTCTCTCTTGACTGACCAGTACAGCTGTACCTCCTGGGACAAGTTGTACTGGTCACATCACAGGTTCCAATGTCTCTTCATGCCCACCCTTATGTCTGTATGTATTTATTTGGAGATACAGCGCAGAATAGGCCCTTCCTGTCTTTCGAACCGCACCACCCAGCAACGCCCCCCACAACTCCCCTCCGATTTAACCCTATTCTAATCAGGGGACAATTTACAATGACCAACTAGCCTACTAACCAGTATGTCTCTGGTCTGTGGGAGGACCCCAGAGCATCCAAATGAAATCCATGTATTCCACTGTGAGCACATACAAACTCCTTACAGATGACATCGGAAGTGAACCGCAAACCCTGGCATTCCAAGGTGTTATAGCATCGCGGTAACCACTACTCTACCATGGAATGACCAATCTGGATGGCCCACAAGCAAAAGCTTTTCACTATATTCCGGTACATGTGACACTAATGAACCAACAGCTTGTCTGATCTGCAACCACAGTGTTTCCTTTGCTCAAACTCCTCCACAAGGAGGAAAGGGACCACAGTCCCTCATCCCCACTGTGTCCCTTGTCAATGTTTAACTTCAGACAGAAGACTCTGATTCAGCTGGAATCCCTTGTGTCAGTTATCACGGGAATTGATGTTGTCATTATCAGGAAATGTGCATTCACAATTGCACAGAGATGATGATGAATCTGGTGTCTGAATGGCATTGTCAGGATTAACCATACGGTGAAGGATTAGCTCCCCCAGTTACAAGCAATCCAACTTCCAGGCAATTAAGGAGGGAAGTACAATCGTAACACCATAATCTTAAAATTATAACTGAATATTTTAAGGGTTAAATTAGGAAAATATTTCTAGTAGAGGGTAATAAAAATTTGCAACTCTGTCCTAACGGTGGTGTCTGAAAAGAGGATGCTGTCCAAGTTGCATGCCATCTTGGACAATGTCTCCCACCCACTACATAATGTACTGGTTGGGCACAGGAGTACATTCAGCCAGAGACTCATTCCTCCGAGATGCAACACAGAGCGTCATAGGAAGTCATTCCTGCCTGTGGCCATCAAACTTTACAACTCCTCCCTTGGAGGGTCAGACACCCTGAGCCAATAGGCTGGTCCTGGACTTATTTCCTGGCATAATTTACATATTACTATTTAGCTATTTATGGTTATATTATTATTTATTATTTATTATTTATGGTGCAACTGTAACAAAAAACAATTTCCCCCGGGATCAATAAAGTGTGACTATGACTATGACTATTACTAAAAAGTTATGGTCATTGGGACAATTCAAGATTGAGACGAGTGGATTGGAGTTGGGTTTCGGATGAGAGGGCAATGGGTTACTTATGGAGCAGGATCCTGGAGAATGACAGAGCAGTCTTCATGGACCAGTTAGTCTTTTCTTATGCTCTCAGCAGGTCTGCTGACTGATCTGCTCCTGCTCCTGTGTTCTAAACTAATGCCACATTTAATGTGTTTTAGACAGTGATTAACAATACAACACACACAAAATGCAGAGGAACTCAGTAGGGCAGACCTTTGTGAATAGTTTGACTCCCTTACATGTTTCTGAACAACAACAGACAGTAAAAGGGTTAACTGATTTTGCTGTAATGTCGTCAATTTCAAAGGGTCGTGGTAATCGGGGGAAGAGGTATGGAAAGTAGAAGTGTAGAGAAGACCTAAATTTAAAAGCAAACAACAGGAATTCTGCAGATGCTGGAAATTCAAGCAACACACTTCTCCTACCATTTTGGATCTCCCCCTCCCCCTCCCACTTTCAAATCTCTTACTCACTCTTCCTTCAGTTAGTCCTGACGAAGGGTCTTGGCCTGAAACGTCGACTGCACCTCTTCCTACAGATGCTGCTTCGCCTGCTGCGTTCACCAGCAACTTTGATGTGTGTTGCTTGAATTTCCAGCATCTGCAGAATTCCTGTTGTAGGCCAGACCTTTATCTCTTTCACCATTTAACTTCCCAACTCTTTACTTCACCACCACCCCCCCACGTATCACCTATTGCCTTGTACTTCCTCCTCCCCTCCGCCCCACCTTCTTACTCTGACTGCGCATCTTTTTTTTCCCTCCAGTCCTGATGAAGTGTCTCGGCCTTAAGTGCCTTAAATCTTTTCCATAGATGCTGCCTGGCCTGCTGAGTTCCTCCAGCATTCCGTGCATGTCACTTGGATTTCCAGCCTCTGCAGACCTTCTCTTGTTCATAATTAACAATGGCCCTGTTGCCCAGTCTCAAGCCCCTGTGCTGCTCCTCCCATCATCTGAGCAAACTGCCCAATCAAGTTCAGGTTCATGTTTTTTAAAATCATTTCAGCTGTGCACATGTATACCGCCAAACGAAACAATGTTCCTCCAAACAAAGGCGCACTACACAGTACTTACAGCTCACACACAACACAAAGTAATATTACCACAAATAAATTAGCAAATAATAAGGCACATTTATATCACGTTAAAAAGTAAACAGTATAACACTACTGGCCCTTCATACGAGATGAGACCTGGGTGGTGGCAATGAGCTCAGTAGTCTCATGGCTTCAGGAAAGAAGCTGTTTCCCATCCTGACAGTCCTTGTCCTAATGCTACAGTACCTCCTGCCTGACGGTAGGAGATCAAAGAGATTGTTGGACAGAGGGGAGGGATCATTGACAATGCTAAGAGCTCTGCGTATGCAGTTCTCCGGGTAAATATCTCAGATGGGTGGAAGAAAGACCCCGATCATCCTCTCAACAGTCCTCACAATCCTTTGTAGGATCTTGTGGTCAGATGCTTTGCAGTTCCTGTGCAAGGCAGTGATGCAGCTGGTCAGGACATTCTCAATGTTACCCCTGTAAAAATTGGTTAGGATGGGTGTGGGAGTTGGGGGGCACTGCTCGCCTCGATCTCCTCAGGAAGTACATTTGTTGCTGTTCCTTCTTGACTAAAGAGATGTTTTTGAGGGAGTAGTTGAGATTGTCTGTTATGTGCACTCCCAAACACCTGGTGCTCCTAATACTCTATGGTGGAGCCATTTATATGTAGTGAGGGGTGGTCAGCCTGTAACTTCCTATAGTCCACATCATCTCCTTAGTCTTTTAGTTCCTGGGCTTTTTAGTCCACCAGAGAGGCCGCTCTCACCGGATGTTCAGATGCAGAGAGACTTGTCTCTCAGGAGGATAGCAGGTCCCCTGGAAATAACCCGCAGCCTCTCCCCGTCAGAGAGAAAACAAACTGGGAATAAAATCATTGAAGTAAAGGGAACTTGGAGTGAAGCTGATTGAGGTTCAGTCTGGGGGTAATCGATAGGCACAGAGAGAATCTTCTCTGGAAAAGATTTGGGGAGATTGGGTCTAAGAGGGAAAGTGGATCAGCTATGACAGAGCAGATTCAATGGGCCAAGTGACCTAATTCTGCTCCTGTATCTTGTGGTCTTATGGAAAAGTAACATCTGCAAATCAGAAATTAAACAGAAATTCAGAACAAAATGGAATACCAGGTACCTTTGTGGGTAGTAACAGCCAATGTTTCAGCTGAGCAACTGAATGAGGGAATGTCACAGCCTCAAAAAGGAGGTTATTTAATCTGTTGAGGTATGTAGAAGAGCGAACCGACAGCACCCGCTCATTCCACGTCTCCACACAGTCCTGCAAATTTCTTCCTTTCAGTACTTAAGCAGCTGTCTCAATGCAACAGATGAATCTCTCTGCGCTACTCCCTAAACAGTGCGTTCCAGATCCTCGCCCTTGTTCTGCAAAAGTAACATCTCTTATGTCACTTTTTGACAATCTCTGTCCCCTGTTCGTGACCCCTGAACAATGGGAACAACTTTTTCTATGATCTATTATCAGAACTTGGAAAAGCAAGAATTAAACATGTTTTAAGGTTCAGATATGGGGAAGGGATCAGTGACAATATCAGAAAAGGAGCAGTGAGCAAATGGGACTGAACAACAAATACAAGTGGTAACTGAGAGAGGGTTAAGGCTTCTTCGAGTCATAGTCATATAGCATGCTGACCAAGATGCCCACCATTTACCAGTGCATGACCCATATCCCTCTAAACCAGGGGTTCCCAAGCTGGGGTCCATGGACACTTTGCTTAATGGTATTGGTCCATGGCATATAAATGGTTGGGAACTCCTGCTCTAAACCTTTCCTATCCATACTTTACTGAAAATG
This sequence comes from Mobula birostris, assembly GCF_030028105.1. Classification (NCBI taxonomy): domain Eukaryota; kingdom Metazoa; phylum Chordata; class Chondrichthyes; order Myliobatiformes; family Myliobatidae; genus Mobula; species Mobula birostris. The sequence goes on along the minus strand of NC_092387.1, from coordinate 12,363,704 downwards.
AATCTCAGGGTTGTATATGGTGACATATACAGCATGTACTTCAATAATACATTTACTTTGCACTTTGAATTTAGAACTTTGTTATTATTCCTGCTTCAACCACTTCCTCGGGCAACCTGTTCCATAATCCTCCTCTTAATCACAACTGGTCTATCTAAAGGAAAAGAACAGAAAAGAACAGAGAAAGAGAGACAGAGAAACTGAAAGGGAGATAGAGAGAGAAGAGAGAGAGACAGAGACAGATAGACAGAAAGAGAGGCAGAGAAAGATAAGAGAGAGAGAGAGAGGGATAAATAAAATCAGAATTGGAACTGTGATTACAAACAGAGCAGTGAAAAGGAAAGCTGGAAATACACAATAGGTCTGGCAGCATCTGTATAGCTAGAATGGGGTTCCCTTTGATCTTACTTTGAACCCCAACATCATAGGCAATAGATCTTCCTCATTTTCAACATGATTCTATTGTCAGGTGCACATTCAATTTCCCTTTCAACTCTGTGAAGAAAGTGGTCCCTCTGTGACTTATAGTTCAGTCTGCAGTCTTCGCTTCACTTGCCCCAGCACCTCCCAGTGTAACTACCAGAGACGCATCACATGCACTCTCACTTTTTCCCTTTCACCACTGTGGGATCCACACAGTCTTTCCAAGTGATGTAACAACCCACACCCTCTCTTCCACTTCAGTGCATGTGATTGCTGCTCATGGTGTGGTTTCATGGAAAGTTCAACAGTTTGCAAAAGTACCTCTGTTGATTATTGACTTCAAGAGAAGGAAACCAGAAATCCATGAGCCAGTCCTCATCAGGGGATTAGAGGTGGAGAGGGTCAATAACTTTAAACTCCTTTAACGCATTGATGTTATTTTGGAGGATCTGCCCTGGGTCCAGTACACAAGTGTAATTATGAAGAAAGCAGAGCAGCACCTTTACCTCCTTAGACGGTTGAGAAGATTTGATATGACATCCAAAACTTTGACAAACTTCTGTAGATGTGTAATGGAGAGTATATTGACTGGCTTCATCACAGCCTGGTATGGAAACACTAATGACTTGAATGGAAAAATCCCACAAAAGTAGTGATACAGCCCAGTCCATCATGGGTAAAGGAGTAAAGACCCCCCCCCACCACCACCACCACCACCATCATTGAGCACATCTACATCAAACGCTGTTGCAGGAAAGGAAAGCAGCATCCATCATCAGGGAACCCCACCACCCAGATCATGCCTTCTTCTCGCTGCTTCCATCAGGAAGGTACAGGAGCCTCAGGGCTCATACAACCAGGTTCAGGAACAGTTATTACCCCTCATCCATCAGACTCTTGTACCAAAAGGGATAACTTCATTCAACTTCACTTGCCCCATCATTGAAATGTTCCCACAGCTTATGGAATCACTTTCAAGGACTCTTCATCTCATGTTCATGATATTTATTTATTTATTATTATGTTTATTTCTCTTTTGTATTTGCATAGTTTGATGACTTGTTTTCACACCAGTTGTACGCCCAAGCTCGAGTGGTCTTTCATTGATTCTGTTTAGGTTATTGTTCTATGGATTTACTGAGTGTGCCCACAGGATTGTATATGGTGGCATAAATGTACTTTGATAATAAATTTAGCTGGAACTTTGAACTTTTTCAGTCAGCAGGCAGCAACTCTGATCCAGGGATTTAAGTTCTCCATTCCTCTCCTATACTGAACTGCAACTTTGGCCTCTTACATTGCTCTAGTGAAGTTTAATGTTAACTCAAGCAATTGTCAGTTCTGATGAATCTGAGCATTAACCCCAATGTTCTCCATCCATAGATGCCGCCTGACCTGCTGAGCATTTCTGGTACTTTCAGCTTTTACTTCAAATCTTCTCACTGGACTGGTTGTAATGGCATTGCTTCTGCACTTTCACACCCGGAGTCCAGACACCTGAAATTCAGGGAAAAAAACGGCCAACACAACAAAAGCATGTAATTTACTCAAAGTCCAGCACTGCAGTTAATGGAATGATGAGAATATTAAATTATTAGTAAGGGCATCTCAAGCTGGTTGTCACAGCCCGCACTCACTTGCGCTGGGAAGTAATAATTCATGCACTCAGAATGCTAATAATATGTACAATGCAGAGTCCTGTATTAAACGTGTCTCTAACAGAGAGGCAGTGACAAATATTGAGTGACTACTCCAGTTGAAATCTCTATTTAAAAAGCCACATTCTGTCATTTCTTATGAATCAACCTTGTAATTATTTCAGAGCAGGGAGACTGTAAGGCTTTAACTCACTATGTCCTTTCGAATGTTTGCCCACAGCTATAGTGCAATGTAGCAGCACCAGTGATTAATCCTCTGCCTTCAGCGCTGAGCAGGAGCTCCTTTTCATTGCAGAGGCAATCAGTGAGATGGAAAGTTTGCTGCTGCTGCCAAATGGTTAAAGCAGCGGTTTGGACAAACAATAGACAGGGCTCATGTGGGACCCACTCATCACCGAGTGGACTCACAGTCACAGCTTCTCACCTCAGCAAAGTCAGGTTGGCAGCCCTCAGCGAATCCAAAACACCGTTCATTGTTCAGTGTGTCGTCGGTGAGAGTTCAGCTGACCGAGGACGAAGGTGCATTTTCTCTCTCGCCTCATGATGTCTCTCCACGTACATTCACTCAGCCGTTGCTAACTGGAGGAGCACTCGGTGCTGATGCAAATCAGTGGGATGGGCTGTGGGGAGACTTCTGCCAACTTAGCACTCTGCGACCGTCAGTTACTTTTGGGAAAGGCATCAGGGCACACTTTTAACACCTTACCTCAGAGTCTCAATCAATCAGTTCAATAGTGGTTCTGTGCACTCTTGAAGTACAGATCTGCAATATTGCAAGGTTCCCCTCAGTACCGCACCTCTGATAGTTCACCACTCGCTCAGAGCTGTCTGCCCTGCTCGTGACTGCAAGAAACTGTGGACAGTTGTGGACACAGTTCAGCATCTCACGAAAACCAGCCTTCCCTCCTTAGGCTCTGTCTACACTTCCCTCTGCCAGGATAAAGCAGCAAATGTAATTACGTATCTACGACAATGGATATTCTCTCTTCCAAACCCCTCCGTCAGGCAGAAGATACAAAAGACTGAAATCGTCTACCACCAGACACAAGGATAACTTCTATCCTGCTATTATAAGATAATTGAAGGGCCCCCTGTTATGATAAGGTGGACTCTTAACCTCACAATCTACCTTGCACCTTATTTTCAACCTACACTTTCTCTGTAACTGTAACACTGCACTCTAATGGTTTTAGCTTGAACTAATTCAGTGCACTGTTGTGAAGAAATTATCTGTATGGGCTGTACGCAAGACAAGCTTCTCACTGTGCATGTGACAATAATAAACCAATTTACCAGTCACACTGGACTTAGAGGAGATCTTACTGAAACACACACAATTCTTAAAGAGCTACTCAAGATCAATGTCTCCACTTGAGAAAGAATCTGGGGCAAAGGGAGTATGATCTCGGAATATGTAAAAGCATAGGGTTGTAAGCCTTTAGATTTAGAAACATGTAGGCTGTGGACTTGAATACATTAAGAGATAGATTTTTAAACAGGAAGGGAAACAGCAAGATATAAGAAGCTGCAGGTACTGGAACCTGGAGCAAAAGGAATTCAGCAGGTTGAGCAACATCTGTACAGAGGAATTGTCAACATTTCAGGTCGAGGCCCTGTAGCATGGAATTAAGGATTATTGGGAGAGAGTGGGAGATGGACGTGAGGAAAGTTGTATCAGATTTTACTGAATGCTGTGCTAAATGATTGGCTCCTGTTCTTATTTCTCATTTCCTTTGGAGAGGGAAAAGAGAAATATTCCTGATCTCATCTCACTAGCAGCCTACATTATTTCAGTATAACGTATCGAACACTGTATCAAATCCTCTTGCAATGAAGATCAACATACTAACTACCTTCCTAATAAGTCACATGCTAACTTCAAGTGGTTCATACATAATGACCCTCTGACCATCAGCATCTTTTAAGCTCTCACCAATGTTCTCTGTCTTTATTTTTTTACACAAGTGGATGATCTCGCAAGTTGTCACAGTGTTTTCCTTCTGCCATGTCTTCACTGATTTATTAATCTCTTTATATCTCCCAAAATGTCCATTTCATAAAACATATAGTGTCCACACCTGCAAAAAAACCATTTATTCCTAATCATAGATACATAAGAACTATTTGACCCTTTGAAGCTACCCTGCTAATCTTCCACCTCACTACTCCAGTGCTCTTCCCATATCTGCTAACTAATAATAAATAGAAATATGCTGTTGTTGTTCGTCCATCGTTGACGTTGATGAGGACCTCGACACCATAATGATGGTGTCGAGACTAGCGCATGATTTGGATTTAAGTGAGGGAGAGTTGCGCAGCGTCAGCCTCACTCTCTCTTCCCAATTCCCATCTGGATCCAGTGGCAAGACAGAGTCTAGACGGCTGGAGATGGGACTAGGTGCAGTGGATGACCAGGACGTCTTCTGTGTCTTGTCGTGCTCTACACGTTCCACAACGCTTGCAGAGACCGCCTTCTTGACCGTTGGACCTTCCATTGGTCTTGTCCGCTCAATCCGCCGGAGTCTGTCTTCACATGCTGGGATAGACAACTCCCTATCTCACCGAGGGTTTGAGACCCGTCGGCTACCCTCACTTGGTTTAGCCGGCTCGTCGAAGCCGTTGCCCGGGGTGTGGCCACTGTCGCATGCGAACAGCTACGGGGAGCCACAGGTGAGAGCTGAGTGCCAGGTGGGGACCAAAGGTGGACAAACTGCCCTGAAAAGGACGCGACATGTTTCCCCAACAGAGGTGCTACCCCTCCCTGACACCCCATATACCCCAAATAATAGAAATATACTTACCTATGTATCAAATAAACAAAACGAAGGAGTTTATAAAACATTCTTGGGTAGAAAAGTCCAATGCTTTATGACCTGGACTGAAAAAATTTCCTCTCTTCTCAGTCCTAAAGAGCCTCCCAGTTATTCTCAAACTATGCCTTACACCAAAAGAAAGAGCTGCCCTGTATCTAGCCTGTACATATCTGAAGAATTGTGTTAATTTTAAGAGTCCTTCCCTCATTCTTCAGAAACCCTAAACAATCCAATCCATTCTACTCAATCCTTCTTCATTTAACCAGGCTAATAATTCAACTACACTCACTCTAGGGCAGCACATTCTTTGCTATGTAAAAGGATAATATCTGACCTAGGGCATCTTATCAAACATCTTCTGCTGGTCCAAATGATCTACATGCACCACAGTCACTGTTCACCTTCACCTGTTCTTCTTGTTACAACCTCTAAAATTTGTCAAACATGATTAACCTTTCAGAAATTAATTTGACTCCACCCAGTCCCATAATAATTTCTAATATAATGGGATTTACTTATTGAGATTCCAGCACATTCATTGCCTCTGATGTCAGACTAACTGGTTGGTGACTTCCCATTTTCTCTGTCCTCTTAAATATTCTTACATCTTGATATTCCAATTTTTGGGAAAAGATCTTAAATTAAAGGAATTTTTGGAATATGACAATGGTACATCTATTATCTCTTCAAAACCTATGGGATCTGGGTAATTTATTTACCTTCAGTACCTTAAATTTCTGGGATATTTTGACTAATGATGGTTTCTTAGAGCTTTTTATTCACTCTATTCACTCCAGATCTGTTGATCTCAACTGTGCCCTTTGTAATGTCTGATGCAAAACCTGTCAGTCATGTCAGTCCATGGCCTCCTCTACTGCCGCAATGAGGCCCACTCATATTGAAGGAACAACACATTATGGTCTGTCTGGGTAGCCTCCAACCCAATGGCATGAACATCAATTTCTTGTACTTCCGGTAATTGCCTCCCCTTACCATTTCCAGTCCTATTCCCATTTCCCTCTCGCATCTAATCTCCTTACCTGCCCAACAACTCCCTCTGGTGCTTCTCCCCCTTCCCTTTCTTCCATGGTCTTCTACCCTCTCCTATCAGATTCCCCCTTCTCCAACGCTTTATCTCTTTCACCAATCAGCTTCCCCTCTCCCAGTTCCACCTCTCACCTACCACCTTGTACTTCTTCCTCCCCTCCCTCTACCTTCTTGCTCTAACTTCTTATCTTTTTTTCCAGGCCTGAAGAATGGTCTTGGCTTGAAACATCAACTATTTACACGTTTCCACAGATGCTGCCTGGCCTGCTGAGTTCCACCAGCATTTTGTGTGCGTTGCAAAATCTTTGTTTAATTTCTCTTGCATTACCCACTATAATTCTCCTGTTTCAGTTTGTGAAGGGATCAATGCAAATCTTGTCCTATTATATATATATAATAGCTTTAACAATACTTTTCACAAGATCATAACCTTTTTAACTTTCTCTTTCTCCGCTACCTTTTTGCTCTCTATTTGCTGAATTCTGAAATTTCCCACTTCTCAGGATTACGGCTCTCTTTGATCAGATTGTAGGCCTTTTCTCTGGATTAATGCTGCCTTAATGTTAACCACGGCTAAACCTAATTTTCTGTGGGTTTTTCTCTGAAGATTATGCAGAAAACTGCATTACCGTTTTTAATGATGGGCCAATCTTCACTTATAGTCAGACCTCTATAAGACTTGGTGACTTACCAGAGCCAGCTCACACCTCCCATCTTTGGAAATTATTTAGATTTAAGACTCTAGTTTCAGACTGAACCAAGGCATTTTAGATATTGATAGAATGTTATATCAAATTGTCAGTTGTACTAAAGTCCCCTTGGCTAACAGATCACTAATTAACTAATTCCCATTGCACAAAGCTAGATTTAAATTAACCCATTACCTCCATGGTTCATCATCATACTGATCGAGAAACCATCTTGTGTACATTGCATAAATTTATCCTCCACGATTCAACTGGTTTTCCCTGTCTATATTTAGGTTTAAGTCCCCAGAATATTGTCCTGTGTTACAAACTCCCCTAATTTCCTGATTTACACCATGTCCAGCATTAAGAGTATGCCTTGGATCCCTATAAACGATCCACAATGGTGCTCTCTACTTCTGTTTCTTAGCTTTGCCCAAACCATGTTTTCATCTTTGAATTAGCCCTCTGCTGCCTTTCCGTATCATGAGCGTTATCCCACATCTTTTTTCCATTTTACCTGTCACTTCTGAAACGTTTAATTCCTCCTGGTCACCTGGCAGCCATACATGTCAGATCATAGCTAGGTAGGTGATAGGTGAAACTGGGAGAGGGGAAGCTGATTGGTGAAAGAGATAAAGGACAGAAGAAGGGGGAATCTGATAAGAGAGGGTAGAAGAGCATGGAAGAAAGGGAAAGGGGAGGAGCATCAGAGAGAGGTGATGGGCAGGTAGGGAGATAAAGTGAGAGAGGGAAATGGGAATGGGAATGGAAATGGTGAAGCAGGGTTGGGCAATTACCAGAAGTTTGAGAAATCAATGTTCATGCCATTAGTTTGGAGGCTACCCAGATGGAATATAAGATGTTGCTCCTCCAACCTGAGCGTGGCCTCATCGCAGCGGAAGAGGAGGCAGTCCTGCCGAAGGGTTTTGGCCTGAAACATCAACTGTACTTTTTTCCATAGATACTGCCTGGTCTGCTGAGTTCCTCCAGCATTTTGTGTGACACAGGGAACATCAGCATCTGAGTTAGCTTTTTGGATGGAAGGTTCTTCATTATAACCGTGAAGGCTGACTCCCACCACGGGTGTGTTTCTCCTGAATGTCAGGTTTAGCAGGGCACCCAACACAATCCCTCCAGCAGTAGCAAAGACTACAGAAGCGGAAAACACCCCAGCTCCAGTACTGAGCAGCTGTGTTCCAAACCTAGCTGCGCCTCTAGCCAAGTTATTGCGGTACAGTACAACACTGGCATCTATCCAACTATCTGGAAAAGTGCCCAGCTACGACCTATTGAAAGAAACAGGACTAATGCAGTCTGGCTAATTATCGCTCTATCAGTCGGCTCTCAATCAGCAGGAAATTGATGGAAACGCTGTCAAGTGGCTCTCACTCATCAATAACCAGCTCAACAATACCCATTTGGTGCTTCGCCTCGACCGCATAGCTCCACACCTCACCACAGCCAGGGTCAAGTCATGGATCAAAGAGCTGAATTCCAGAGGTGAGCTGACATCAAGGCAACATTCAACTGAGTGTAGCACAACTAAAGTTAATGGGCATCACATTTCACACGATGTATTGGTTGTAACCCACACAAAATGCTGGAAGAACTCAGCAGGGCAGGCAGCATCTATAGAGGGAATAAATGGTCAATATTTCAGCCTGAGACACTTCATCAGGAATGGTTGTGGGTTTTTTTTGGTCCCAGTCCCAGGACATCACTACAGGAGTTACGCGGGGCAGTGTCCTGGGTCTGACCATTTTCAGCCACCGCAGCGTAATGGTTAGTGCAACGCTATTACAGCTCAGTGTGTTCCAGAGTTCAGGGGTCAGTTCTGGTGTTGTCTGTAAGGAGTTTGTATGTTCTCCCTGTGAGCTGCGTGAGTTTCTCCCAGTGCTCTGCTTTCCTCCCACAGTCCAAAGACATACCAGTCAGTAGGTTAATTGGCCATTGCGAATTATATCCTGTGATTAGGCTAGTGTCAAGTAGGTGGGCTGCCTCGTGCTGCGGCTTGTTGGGCTGGAAGGTCCTGTTCCACACTGTGTCTCTAAATAAAAATTAAAGGAAATGTTCCATCAGTGACCTTCTTTCCATCATACGCTCAGAAGTGGCGCCATCGGCTGATGTTTGCACAAAGCTCCGTTTCATTTGCAATAAATATCTCAGTAAACTGAAGCAGCACCAGACAACCATCCTGCATCAGCTGATAAGTGGCAAGTGACTCTGCTTTCACTGAAGTTCGAAGCAATGGCCATCTCCAACAGGAGAGAGTCTGATTACTTACCCTGGAATTACCGGCACCGAGTTCCCCTCCATCAATACCCCAGGGGTCACTGTTGGCCAGAAACTTACTGGATCATGCATTTTCCTGCAAGAACAGGCAGGGGGTGGGTAATCTTTGGTGGTGGTGCACCTCCTATCACCCCAAGGCCTTTCCTACATTTAGAAGGTACATGCAGGGAGTCTGATGGAATACTGTCCACCTGCCTGGATGTGTGCAGTTTCATGGATTTGAACACCATCCAGGATCCACTGGCACCTCATCCATTACCCTAAACACTCGCACCCTCCTCTCTGGATGCACAGTTGCTGCATGTGTACCAAGTCCACAATGTACTGCAGCTATTCACCCAGACTACTCCAAACCTGTAGACGTTCCCACCACGGGCAAACGCAGCGAGCGCATGGGATGCCACCACTGCCAGGTTCTCCAAGTTACACACCATCCCATTGTTGTTGCTGGGTCCAAACCCTGGTACTTCCGTTTCAATGGTCTGCAGGAGCACCCTCAACCCATCAATTGTGGTGGTGCAAAAGAGCAGCTCGTCACCATCTTCTCAAGACCATTTGGGTGGGCAATAACTGCTGGTCTTGCCAGCAATGCCCAGATGCTGAGAATGAAGGAAAGAAATCCCTCAGTATCTGCTTTGCAGCAGAATAATTCTCCTTCAGTACTGCTTCCTGACCCTGTGGCATTCCCTCAGTACAGCCCATCCAGAACTGCATCCTAACTGTAACACTGCACAGCAAAGATTTTGCTTCCTGAATACTTTTGTGTGTATCTTATGGATTTTGGGCTGATGATCATGAAAGTCACCATAAAATTTCCCTGTCACGCACCATTGTTTAAAAAACCACTTGCATTTGTTAATTCAGTTCATAATTCAAGTCAATTAAAATGTTGCCCACAATGTAAGGCGAAAAGTTTTCTATCTTGTCAAGGCTTGCCTGGGCATGCTGAGGCAGGGTGGATCTTAGAAAGGTTATAAATGCATCAAGTACACACCATTCTGTGCATTGTATTTACAGGTATATCAGTTTGCGATCATGTGGATGTGTATGCTCTACGCACATAGTATATTGCATGTACGTGATATAATAAAGTAATTGTATTTTCAGGAGCATTCGTGATAGCAAAATGTCTTGCCAATTTTACAACAGCTGCGATACTTCGTTATAGCTGTGGTGATTATACGCTTAAATGTCAGAGGCAGAACATGCCTCCTCTTCAGAAAGCCTATGAATTCTAAAATTGGCGACCAAGACAAAGCCTGACTCCTCACATTTGTCGCGCTCATGTACTGTCAATCCTGGAGCTTGGCTCAGAGATACTTGGAAGACAATGCTGTTCGCTGTCCTGATGATATGGTGAGAGAAGGAACATTTGACAGACTGCTACTTCTGTCTGACCAGTGTGTCTAGTTTCTTTGCTAAAAACAGGAAATCCATTGAGTACTCCAATCTCCCTTCAGCAATGTGCCGCATGTCGATAACCTTCCAGTACTGAAGCCACCAGAGACATGGAGTCTGGAGCAGGCAGATGAAGATGCCATGATGCGCGAGCCATGAATGGCAAACGACATTGATACCGATAAGGAGATTGAACCCTTTATGCCGATTGAGCATCATCTGATAACTCAGTCTGGAGAAGCTGCTGAACCTGAGGTATATGACATACCCCCAGTGGCCACTTTATTAGGTACACATGCTTGCTGATGCAAATATCTAATCAGCCAATCATGTGCATCTGGGCATAAAGTCACTGAATCATACAGTGTCGAGAAAGAACCTTCTGCCCACCTTGTCCTTGCTGACCATCAAACACCCATCTGCACTGACCTGTACTGTTAGATACTTCTTCTGTGTTCACCACATGTTCAGGTGGCACTTTCCTATCCCTTCATGACTGCTTTTCTCATATTCTCTAAACCTCTTTACTTATTAGCTTAAACTCATCTCATATAGACACCACTGCTATGAGGAAAAGTTTATTACCACCTACTGTAGCTAGGTGGGACTATGTTTCTACCAAAGGAGGTGTAAGGCGCTCCTTCCCTCTGCCAGCCTGCAGATTACCCTTGGGTAAGGCGTAGCACCTGCTATCCGATCAGGGTCAAGTGAAACCATGGGAGCAGCTGGTGCAGATCACAAGTCCTGGTTATGTAACCACTGACACCGAGCAGACAATCACTGAAGTGCATTGATAATGATTGGGGTTCCCCATCTTGTAATGGCCTGCCCAGAAGAAACCTCTTCTGTAGAAAAATTTGCCAAGAACAATCACGGTCATGAGACCATGATTGCCCGCGTCATACGACCCGGCGCATAATGAATGAATGAACTGTAGCTACGCCCCTCATAGTGTTGCACACCTCCACCAGGTTCCCCCTTCAGCTTTCTTCACTCCAAGGAAAACAACCCCAGCCTAATGAGTCACTCTTCATAACTGAACTCTCCATCCCCGGCAGAACCCTAGTGCAGCTCCTGTGCACTCGCTCTAGGACAATCATTTGTTTTCTATACTGCGGTGTCCAAGATTGCACAGTTTCAGATGTGGCCTGCAAGCTGTACTATAACATCCCTGCTTTTATATTCTGTGTCTCACCTAGTGAAGGCAGGAACCCATATGCAAATGTTACCATCCTATCTACCCATGTTGGTCGCCTCAAGGATCATTGGAAGGTACCTCTGCGTTTACCTTCTTGGGCAGTATGGTAGCAGTTAGCACTGCACTTTGCAGTGCCAGTGGTCAGAAGATCAGCATTCAATTCCTGCCACTGTTTGTAAGGAATTTATATGTTCTCTCCATGGCCATGTGAGTTTCCTCTGGGCATTATAAGATTCTCCCACATTGTAAAGATGTAGAGGTTGTGGTTAGTAAATTGTGAGCATGCTATGTTGGCAGTAGAAGCATAGTGACACTTGCGGGCTGCCCCCAGCACATCGTCAGATTGCGCTGGTCATTGACACAAACAACGCAGTTCATCATCCAGGTACATCTCAACGTTTTGATGTACATGTAACCATTATCTTTATTTTCATCTTTTTACCTTTACCTTCAATATTACAAAAGCCCCTACATGTCATTGTGGATGTTTCACCTTAACTTGATGTGCTATAATCCAGCATATCACACCAAAGTGAATTAAACTTCTTCTGCCATTGCTCTGCCAATTTACAGCTGCTCAATGTCCTTCTATAGCCTGAGACCATCCTCCTCACCACCCACCATATTTGTATCTCCTGCAATTTGTACGTACATCTTGTATATTCTTAAAAATACTCAGTTAGGCTACTCTATATGTAGTTTCAAATCCCCAGGGGTATGTTGTCATGCTCTAGAGAAAACCTGCAGGTGCTGGAAATCCAGGGCAACACACACAAAATTCTGGAGGAACTCAGCAGGTCAGGCAGCATCCACGGAAATGAATAAACAGTCGATGTTTCAGGCCAAAACCCCACATCAGGAACAGATAACCTGACAATCCTGATATAACCATATAACCATATAACAATTACAGCACGGAAACAGGCCATCTTGGCCCTTCTATTCCGTGCCGAACTCTTACTCTCCCTAATACCCTCATATTGTTGTGTGCCTTTACCAAACCTCTCCTCATTCTCCTGAACTACAGGGAATAAAGTGTTATTCCATTTAATCTTTCACTATAATTCAGGCCCTCAAGTTCTGAAAACATGCCCGTAAATTTTCTCTGTACTCTTTCAATATTCTTGGTATCTTCTCTGTAGGTACGTGAACAGAACTTCATACAATACTCCAAATTTAGTCTCATCAATGTCTTATAAACTTCAACACAACATCCCAAGCCCTGTACTCAATACTTTGATTTGTGAAGGTCAATGGGCCAAAAACTTTCTTTATGACCCTATCTATCTGTGATGTCAGTTTCAAGGAATTATGTCTGTGTGGTCTTTGATCCCTCTGTTCTACTGCACTCCTCAGTGCCTTACTGTGTAAATTCTACTCTAGTTTGTCCTCCCAAAGTGCAACATCTCACACTTGTCTGCATTAAATTCCATCTGCTATTTTTCAGCCCATTTTTCCAGCTGGTCCAGACCCTACTGCAAGCTTTGATAAGCGTAGGACCATACGACACAGAAGTGGAATTATGCCCCTCAACCCATCAAGTCTGCTCTACCATTCCATCATGGCTGATCCAATATCTCTCTCAACCCCATTCTCCTCCTCTCTCCCTGTAACACTCGACATGCTTACCAATCAAGAATCTATCAATTTCTGCCTTAAATATGCCCAATGACATGGTCTCCACAATGAATTCCATAGATTCACCAGCCCCCGGCCGAAGAAATTCCTCCCCATCTCTGTTCTAAAGTGACACCCTGTAATCTGAGGCTGTGCCCTCTGGTCAGAGTCTCCCCCACCATAGGAAGCACCCTCTCCAAGTCCACTCCACCTTGGTCCCTCAATACTCAACTGGTTTCAGTGAGATCCCTCTCATTCTTCTGAACTCCAGAGCATACAGGCCCAGAGCCATCAAATGCTCCTCATACATTAACCCTTTCATTCCCAGGATCATTGTTGTGAACCTCTTCCAGACCCCATCCAACATCAGCACATCCACTCCTCGATACGGGGCCCACTGATGAAGGGTTTCAGCCCAAAATGTCGACTGTACTTTTTTCCATAGATGCTGCCTAGCCTGCTGAGTTCCTCCAGCGTTTTGTGTGTGTGGTTTTATATTATCCTGCTTTTTGTTTGCACCTCTAGTTAACTTAATTACACTGTGCCAATGTTAACTTGACAGTTTAGGAGCGTATGTACAGCTTCCACTGATGTTTCTGTTCCTCGCTCTTTTGCAACTTCACCCCAACTTTTCAGAGCTAAGATCTCTTCTCTCTCAAATCTTCATTCCTAGGGCTTTCTTCCTACTTTTCCATTTTATCTTTCCTCTTGAAAAGTGTCATCAAATATCCAATTCTTAGTCTCACCTTGAATCAACATAATTCTTGCCCATTTATTTCTACCTGTCGCATAAATTCATCTATTGTAATAAAATCTGCATTCTGGTATAGAAACTTTCTGGAGTTAGTGAACAGCCAGTGTAGAGCTCCCTCTGTACTGATCCTCTGTTGTTGTATCACTTGCTCATTACTGCTGTTTGAAACATGCAGAATAACCTCAACTGCTCCACAAATGGAGAACTCCTTCAATCTGCCCTTTTAGCAGACCAGCACTGTCTTAGCACTGCTCTTTGATGTTCCCTCTCACTGTTCACCAACTGCGAAGAGCTCTCTCAGTAAGAGCTGATCACTTCCTCTGCACTGCCCTATCAGCCACGTCAGTGGTGCTCCCATACACCCTCATCGATAGTTTAGAGAACAGCATTAAGTTACTGGATTTGTCCTACAAACTGGTCAAAAAAACACGTTGAAACAGTCGCACTCACAGGATCAGACCTTAAAGACAATCTGCCACACTCCTCCATCACAGTGCCTGGGTACACCGTGACTCACTGGCAGAACAGACACTATGGAATATAGCATTGATTTTGCCCTGAGAATGCGTAACATCAGACTCCATAAAATCTCATGGCACTTGGTCAACGGGACCTGGCATATTACAAACTGTAGGATTGAAGGTAGCACTCCAGAGCCGACCAAGCTGATCCTGGACCACCAGAACACTGGAATCTCCCCAGCAATGTAGAGAATACCCAGGCATGTCTTGTTCACAAAAGACAGGACAAATCCAATCCAGCTAATTACCAATGTTACGTACCTCATGGGTATCTTGTGACTGTCTTACGACCATGATGTAATTGAGTATCTTGTGAGCATGATGTAATGGTCTTGTGATGGGGGGGGGGGTGATGCAATTTTCCCACCAGTATGAGGTCACGTGATGACATGTTCTCAGCAGGTATATAACGGGAAACCCCTGTAGTTACGCAGTTTAATTCGTCAGTTACTCCGTTATGCTGCATATTCGTCTCATGACGCAGCTTCGTTTTAAAGTGGAGTCTTACTTTCTATTGTAAGTCCAGTATTGGAGAGTGAGGACCTTACTAAAGTACAGGAAGCTGAAGGATTGAGTACAGTTGGTGTCATTCGGCGGTTTAACACAGGATCGACCTGATTGAATCTTCATTCAGAAATAGTGGCCTGCATCTGAGATAACCCCTGTAAGATCAGGAAGGTTTTTGCAGTGATCATTCACCATGAAAAGGTCAGTTCCTTTGAGCTGTTTTATTTCCTTCGTCGTGAATCCTTTGGAGAATCAGCAGTAACGTCACGTCTTCGAAGAAATCCAGTTCCAGAGAAGTCTCTCCTTATTGACTGTGTAAATCACTTAGACTGTGTCCGAATTTACCACTTTAAGACTGTGTTCAAAATTATCACTTTAAGACTGTGTTCGAATTTACCACTTTAAGGACTGTTCCAGTGTTGCTGTATAGCAGTTAACTTCCAGTTAAGTTAGTCATTTGAATACTTTTCGCTATTGTTGAGCAGAGTTTAATAAATGTTTATGTTTGTTTATAAAACTTGACTCAATTCTATATTCATTGTTGCTGGTCATGTGACACCATCCAATCAATCTACTCTCAGTCATCAACGAACTGATGGAAATGTTGTCAACAGCACCATTAAGTTGCAGTTCAACATCAGTATTCACCAATGCCCTTTTGAGTTTCACCAGGATCCCTGGGTTTCACCGGGATCCCTGGGTTTCACCGGGATCCCTGGGTTCCAGAACTCTTGGAGCAAGTTGAATACTGGAGGAAGGAAGAGAGTAACTGCATTTCCAGTATGGCTGCATTTGGCTTCATTGACATTCATGAGAAACATTCCAAAGACTAGATTCCTACCTTGCATGAAGAAGGTCGGTTGTGGTTATTGTTAGTTTATCATCCCAGCCCCAGGTTCCAAGGCCCAAACATCTTTACCTGCTTCACCACTGGCCTTCCTGCCTCCAGAAGGTCAGATGTGGGGATTGCACAATGGTCAAATCCTTTTGCATCTACTCAGCAAATGAAGCAACCCATGCTTGCATGCAACAAGACCAGGGCCACACTCTGGCACGGGCTGAGGAGTGACAAGTAATATTCCTGCCACACAGTGCCAGGCTATCTCCAGCAGGGTGTAATCACCGTCTACCCTTGCAATTCAATGGCATTGACATCACTGAATCCCCAACAATAATATTGATTGGACAGCATTGTACTGAAACCTGAACTGGAGCTGGGGTGCATGAACTGAGGATGGATGTGTTGTGGTGAGTGCCTCACTTTCTCACTACCCAAATGCCATTCCACCACCGACACGGCTCAAGTCAGAGAGCACAACTTTCATCTTCATGATTGGGTCTCCAGTAACACTGAGGCATTGTCAGAGCTTCACTCATCAGGCAGGTAGTGAGCTTGGCATCATCCAGGATAACGCCACATGGCTCTACATTAATTACATTAAAGATTCACTGCGTCCATCACTGTGTACAGTGGCTGCACTGTGCCCTGTCCACAAAACTCAGTGTAGATATTCAACAAGACTAATCCACCGGCCTCTCTCAAACTTGCAACCCCACAACAAGGCCCTAATGCACATGGGGATACTGCCTCCTGCAGGTTTCTATCCAAACTGTGTGCCATCCTGAAGTGGAAGTCTATCAGTGCACCTTCATCATTGCTGGGTTTAAATCGTGGAACTCGCTCTGCCACTGCATCAGGGGACTGCCTTCACCAGAGGGACACAGCAGTTCAGGGGAGTTGGGGGGGTGGAATTTCACTACTACCTTCCCAAGAGCATTTGGAGATAGGCCTGGCAGGAACGGCTAAATCAGAACATATCACCTGAAAAAAAGAAAAACCTGTCCTTTCAAAAGCACAGAGCGTCTTCACCGCTGCCTATTTGACATGACACACTGTCCCGCTAACCACTTGGTTAGCCCCTCTAACTTCCCCCCAGTAAAGTCCCTCTCTGAAATGAAAACAGAAAATGCTGGTCAGGCAGCATTAGCTGAGAGAGATGCAGAAATAATGTTTTGGGTTAATGACCCCTGGTCCTGATGGAAGATCATTGGCCTGAAAGGATAATTGTTTCTCTCTCCAGTGATGCTGTGTGACCTGCTGAGTCTAACATTTTCGATTTTATTTTGGATGGCTTCCACTCATCCCCTTCATTAAGATCAATGTTAGAGTGATGTAGTTGAAGACTCAGTACTGAACACTCCAGCATCCCATGAGTTACTGCCTGAGACCTGAAAGTGACCCATTTAACCAGACACAGGGAAATATTTGATAATTCCGAACAAAGATATATTGTATTGCGAACGAAAACTGTACAAGGATAATCCATCCATGGCTGGCCAAGGAAGTCGAAACTGGTATCAAATTGAAAGAAAGGAATGCAGTGTAGAGGAGGGAGGCCAGTGGACTGGAAACGTATTAGAAATCAGCAAAGGATGACAACAGAAAGAGGGAGAAGGCAGGCAGAGAGTAAACAAGTAAGAAATATAAAACTTAGAAGGAAACCTTTGTACAGGAATGTAAAAAACAATATATTGTCTGAAGTAAAGGCTGACTTTTCGATATCTCAGATGAGGGAATTAATAACGGAGAATAAGGAAATGCAAGAACAATTAAACATACAGTACTGTATATACACACACACATAGAGAGAGAGAGAGAGAGGGAGAGCTGGGTGCCCAAGATTTTTGCACAGTACTATATATTAAATCTTTCCAGTTACCAAATAACACTTAATACTACTGAGCTAATACAAAGCTAAGTACACTTATTTCAATAACCTAACCACCTTCCTATTTTAACCAATATACAGTACTGTGTAAGAGTCTTAGGTTTCCCTGCTATTTATGTGTGCCTAAGACTTTTGCACAGTGCTCTATGATTTACACTTGTTACTCCAATTGATGCTGTCCAAGGTACCAAAAATATCAGAGTGAGAGAGGCAGGCAAGTGAAATTACTGAGTAAACTAATGGGACTGAAAGGTGACGAGTGGCAGGCACAGTGATACAGCAGGTAGTGCTGCTACTTTGCTCCCAGATTAGGTCCTGACTTCAGGTGCTGTCTGTGGGGAGTTGGTATGTTTGCTCGTTAACCACTTGCTATTGTCGATGTTGGTTTCATAGAACATAGAACATAGAATAGTACAGCACAGTACAGGCCCTTCGGCCCACAATGTTGTGCCGACCCTCAAACCCTGCCTCCCATATAAGCCCCCACTTTAGATTCCTCCATATACCTGTCTAGTAGTCTCTTAAACTTCACTAGTGTATCTGCCTCCACCACTGACTCAGGCAGTGCATTCCACGCACCAACCACTCTCTGAGTAAAAAACCTTCCTCTAATATCCCCCTTGAACTTCCCACCCCTTACCTTAAAGCCATGTCCTCTTGTATTGAGCAGTGGTGCCCTGGGGAAGAGGCGCTGGCTATCCACTCTATCTATTCCTCTTATTATCTTGTACACCTCTATCATGTCTCCTCTCATCCTCCTTCTCTCCAAAGAGTAAAGCCCTAGCTCCCTTAATCTCTGATCATAATGCATACTTTCTAAACCAGGCAGCATCCTGGTAAATCTCCTCTGTACCCTTTCCAATGCTTCCACATCCTTCCTATAGTGAGGTGACCAGAACTGGACACAATACTCCAAGTGTGGCCTAACCAGAGTTTTATAGAGCTGCATCATTACATCGTGACTCTTAAACTCTATCCCTCGACTTATGAAAGCTAACACCCCATAAGCTTTCTTAACTACCCTATCCACCTGTGAGGCAACTTTCAGGGATCTGTGGACATGTACCCCGAGATCCCTCTGCTCCTCCACACTACCAAGTATCCTGCCATTTACTTTGTACTCTGCCTTGGAGTTTGTCCTTCCAAAGTGTACCACCTCACACTTCTCCAGGTTGAACTCCATCTGCCACTTCTCAGCCCACTTCTGCATCCTATCAATGTCTCTCTGCAATCTTTGAAAATCCTCTACACTATCTACAACACCACCAACCTTTGTGTTGTCTGCAAACTTGCCAACCCACCCTTCTACCCCCACATCCAGGTCATTAATAAAAATCACGAAAAGTAGAGGTCCCAGAACAGATCCTTGTGGGACATCACTAGTCACAATCCTCCAATCTGAATGTACTCCCTCCACCACCACCCTCTGCCTTCTGCAGGCAAGCCAATTCTGAATCCACCTAGCCAAACTTCCCTGGATCCCATGCCTTCTAACTTTCTGAATAAGCCTACCATGTGGAACCTTGTCAAATGCCTTACTAAAATCCATATAGATCACATCCACTGCACTACCCTCATCTATATTCCTGGTCACCTCCTCAAAGAACTCTATCAGGCTTGTTAGACACAATCTGCCCTTCACAAAGCCATGTTGACTGTCCCTGATCAGACCATGATTCTCTAAATGCCTATAGATCCTATCTCTAAGAATCTTTTCCAACAGCTTTCCCACCACAGACGTAAGGCTCACTGGTCTATAATTACCCAGACTATCCCTACTACCTTTTTTGAACAAGGGAACAACATTCGCCTCCCTCCAATCCTCCGGTACCATTCCCGTGGACAACGAGGACATAAAGATCCTAGCCAGAGGCTCAGCAATCTCTTCTCTCGCCTCGTGGAGCAGCCTGGGGAATATTCCATCAGGCCCCGGGGACTTATCTGTCCTAATGTATTTTAACAACTCCAACACCTCCTCTCCCTTAATATCAGCATGCTCCAGAACATCAACCTCACTCATATTGTCCTCACCATCATCAAGTTCCCTCTCATTGGTGAATACCGAAGAGAAGTATTCATTGAGGACCTCGCTCACTCCCACAGCCTCCAGGCACATCTTCCCACCTTTATCTCTAATTGGTCCTACCTTCACTCCTGTCATCCTTTTTTTCTTCACATAATTGAAGAATGCCTTGGGGTTTTCCTTTACCCTACTCGCCAAGGCCTTCTCATGCCCCCTCCTTGCTCTTCTCAGCCCCTTCTTAAGCTCTTTTCTTGCTTCCCTATATTCCTCAATAGGCCCAGCTGATCCTTGCTTCCTAAACCTCATGTATGCTGCCTTCTTCCACCTGACTAGATTTTCCACCTCACTTGTCACCCATGGTTCCTTCACCCTACCATTCTTTATCTTCCTCACCGGGACAAATTTATCCCTAACATCCTGCAAGAGATCTCCAAACATCGACCACATGTCCATAGTACATTTCCCTGCAAAAACATCATCCCAATTCACACCCGCAAGTTCTAGCCTTATAGCCTCGTAATTTGCCTTACACATTCCAAGCATATGCATGTGGGTTAACTGACCACTGAAAATGACCCCTTACAGTAGGTAAGTACCAACCAAACGGGTCAAAGGAGAGTTGATGGCCATGCAAAAAAGTCCATTGTGATGTTACTGGGAAACAAGGAAAGGGGAAGTGGCACTAATGGGATTGCTCATTTGGGAGTTAGCATGGACTCAATGGCCGAATGGTCTCAGAGATAAATGCAGCCATACAGCATGGACACGGCCCTTTGGTCTATCACATCTGTACTGACCAGGAAACATCCATTTATACTAATCCTAATCTCATCCCATTTTATTCTTCTCATACCTCCATCAACTCCCGCTACTTTGTACAACTCAGCTAGAAATGAGTGACATTGTGCAGTGGGCAATGTACAACCTGCACATCTTGGAGTCATAGGGAGAACATGCAAAATCCATCCAGTGCCCAAGGCCAGAACTGAACCAGGTTCTCAGGAGCTGTGTGGCATCTATGCAGCTGTAAGGAAAACCATGGCTTTTATCCAAGTAGGTTGAAAGAAGTGGCTGCAGAAATAGAGGATGCACAGATTCAATGATTTAATGGTTCCATTTATTATCAGAGAATGTATTCAATATACAACCTGAAATTCTTACTCTCCACAGACGGCCTCGAAACAGATGAAAGCCCCCAAAGAATAAATGACAGAAAAATCTCAAGTGACTGGAAAACAGGGAATGTAACATTTTTGTTCAAGAAAGAAGGGTGACTAAAGGAAGGAAGGAGAGGGAGTTGGTGCCTACTTGGAGGAACACTTTCAAGCATTCTTCACTTGTGACTCTGTCCTTTCTGTGAGTAGCTTCAACCATTATACATGCCCCTTACTTGATTTCATAAAACCTTCAATTCAACAGTGGAGGAGGACTGTGGAGAATTCTCCTCATTTTGTCTGTCCGCTGAAATTCGGTTCTGCATTTCACCTGCTTCACGATGGCATGGAAACCATGATCTTAACGGGTTCACTGGTGACCGAGTTATGGGCTGGCATCACAGCAAGGCTACATCATAATCCTAGCACATTGCTTAATGTTTCTTACCACAATGCCGAACCTCACTTCCGACAACTGCCTCACTGGAATGCAGCTAATTTACAGGTCAAGTAGGAAACTGTCCAATTTCTGTTGCATCCAGTCCAGAACCAAGGTCACCTCAACTTCAGTAGTTGAGCCTAGAATGCAGATGATTCTCGCAATTGATCATGTTCAGAGCACCAAATAATCTTCAATTCATTCACTCAAATGTACGAGAGGCCAGGCTTTATTCTAAAGATCCACAAAGCAGGCGTCACCTACAAAGCCACCATTGTTGAACGAGTTTGTCGACATTAAGGGACCATGACAGAACGTTGGGAAATGTTGACCATTTGCCACACACTGGGAGCTACTTTTTGATTATAGGCATACCTCAATGGTGAGACTTACCAGGGCCTTCATCTGTTGGGTTTGTCTTTGTTCTCTTTTGGAAGAGCAAAATCTTAACCTCAAAGCTTATGATTTACCAGAAAGAAACAGTACTACTCTCCTGAAGGTTTCTAGTACAGAACCAGCAGACACCGCAAAGTACGGTAGAGATGATTCCCACATTATCTCCAGACAATCTATTAAATTCATTAGGTAGAATAGTGGACCAACATCAGCTACTCTCTTAACATGAAGCCTTAGTTATTCTCAGTCACCTTCAGTGGGAAGGCCATGCCCAATGCCAAACCCCTGAAACAGCACTCTATTCTGAACTCTTTCAAGGGAAAAGATTACCAGGTATAGAAAGCAAAATATGCTTGGAATCTCCTTAAATAAATGTAACACCCTGGGAATCTCTGGTTGGTAACTTCTCCAGGTGAAGAAGGAGGATGACATTCAGAACATTGAAGTCATGTGTTGGAAGCACAGTGTAAACAACAGGAGTACATCAGTTCCCAAACCACCCACCTGTGGTAGGGTCTATAGTAACTGCAATGGCTTCATCAGCCAGTTCAGATCTTGCAGATCTGGAGAGGAAGCAACTCACCCTGATTCCTGATGGACTGCCTATGTAGAAAATATAACAGTTTAGTGCACAACATGCAAAACCATTTCATTGAGGCAATATATTAGCAGGAGTGGAGCATTGACAAACTCACAGAAAGCAGAGTTGGGATAAATGGATCATTTTCAGATTGGCAAGCTGGAACTAATGCAGTGCCACAAAGATCAGTACTGTCTCAATGTTAATGAGTTAGCTAAAGAGGCTGAGAGCAAGATTTGCTGAGGATACTAAGAAAGATGACACAAAGCAAGTTATTGGGAACTGACAGGGTCTGGTTGGTCAAATGCCCTGCTATGTTGTATTAAGTAATTAATTATAAATAATTGACAAATTTGTCAGATGAAGGATAATAGGGGGACATACTGTATGAGAGCTTCTATTTTGTTTCGATGACTTAAAAAGCAGAGCCCAAAAATCAACAAAAAGCAGCAGATGTTAGAAACCTGAAACAGAAAATGCAGGAAACTCTCAACCAGTCAGGCAGCATCTGTGAAGAGAGAGACAAACAATTAATGTTTCAGGTCAAAATCCCTTTATCGGAACTGGAGAAGAGAGAAAATAGGTTAGTATTAAGTTGCAGTGAAGGTGAAAGGCAGCATGGGATAGAAAGACCTTTGATAGGCTGAGGCCGGGGTAACCATGGCGATAATTTGTGGCGGCTGTCTGTTTTAAGGGTTGGTGGGGAGATTTGGACAGAGGGGAAGTGAACCAAAGCTGTGAATTAAAGGAAGTGGCAGAGTAGGATGGCAAAGAAAGCAACATCAGAGAGGTGAACTGTAGGGACGTGGGACATACTCCTCATGTCAGGCTAAGGTTCATGGAGAGCTCTCTTTCTCACTTCTTTAACTGCCTGGTTCAGTCGCTCATTTCTTTTAATCTACTTTTTCATCTATCTTGGACAACTTGTCTCTCTTGCCTGTAAAATTACTTTCATTTAAGTGTAAGATTTTAGGTCCAGCTGAGATTTGTCTCTCAAATTAAAAGTGAAATTTTATTACGTTATGAGCACCCTTTCCCCTAAAGAGGGCATATACATACATACATATATTTTTTTCCAGATATATAAAAAGCAAAAAAAAGGGGAGAGTAGAATTGGACTTCTGGAAAATGATGCTAGAGAGGTAGTAATTGGGAACAAACAAATGGTGGACAAACTTAGTAAGTATTTTGTGTCAGTCTTCCCTAGCACTACCAGAAATTCGAGAGTGTCAGGGGGCAGAAGTGAGTGCAGTTGCAATTACTAAGGAGAAGGTGCTTGAGAAGCTAAAACATCTTAAGGTAGATAAGTCACCGGAACCAGATGGACTACACTCCAAGATTCTGAAGGAGATATCTAAAGAGATTGTGAAGGTATTAGTAATGATCTTTCAAGAATCACTAGAATCTGGAATGGTTCTGGAGGATTGAAAAATTTCAAATGTCACTCTACTCTTCAAGAAGGGAAGAAGGCAGAAGAAAGAAAATTATGGGCCAGATAGTGGTTGGGAAGACGTGGGAGTCCATTATTAAGGATGAGGTTTTGTGACACTTGGAGTCACATGGTAATACAGACCAAAATCTGCACTGTTTCCTTAAGGGGAAATTACGTCTGACAAGTCTGTTGGAATCCTGGAGGGTATAACAAGCAGGATAGACAAAGGAGAACTGGTGGATGTTGTGTATTTGAATTTTCAGAAAGCTTTTAACAAACTGCCGCAGGTGAGGCAGCTTAACAAGCTAAGAGCCCATGATATTAAGGAAGGCTCCTAGCATGGTTAGAAGGCAGGAGGCAAAGAGTGGGAATAAAAGGGGCCTTCTATGGTTGGCTGCTGGTGACGAGAGGTGTTCTGCAGGGGTCAATGTTGGGACTACTTCTTTTTATGATATATGTCAATGATTTGGATATGGAATTGATGGCTTTGTGGCCAAGTATGTGGACGATATGAAGATAGGTAGAGGGGCTGGTGGTGTTGAAGAAGCAGGGAATCTGCAAAAGAAATTAGATAGATTTGCAGAATGAGCAAAGAAGTGGCAGATGGAATACACAGTGCAGGGAAGAGTATGGCTGTGCAATTTTATAGAAGGAATAAAGATATAGACTATTTTCTAAACGGGGAGAAGATTCAAAAATTAGAAGTGCAAAGGGAATTAGGAGTCCTCATGGAGGATTCGCTAAAGTTTAACTTGCAGATTGAATCTGTGACAAGGAAGCAATGTTAATATTCATTTCAAGAGGACTAGAATATAAAAGCAAGGATGTAATGCTGAGGCTTTATAAAGCATTGGTTTATAACTGCTCACATTACTCCAAGCACTGCACTTGGAGTAATGTGAGCAGTTCTGGGCCCTTATCAAAGAAAAGATGTGCTGACACCAGAGAGAGTCTAGAGAAACTGCATGGGAATTATTCTGAGAATGAAAAGCTTCCTTCATGAAGAGTGTTTGATGGCACTGGACCTGTATTCGTGGAGTTTAGAAGAATAAGGGGGATCTTACTGTAACCTATCAGATATTCAAAGGCCTAGACAGAGTGGATGTGGAGAAGGTGATTCCTATGCGGGGGGGGGGGGGCGGTCTAGGACCAGAGAGCACAGCTCCGAATAGAGGGATGTCCAGTTAGCCAGACATTGGTGAATCTATGGAATTCATTGCCACATTCACGAATGGAGGTCCAGTCATCCAGTCATTGTGTATATCCAAAGCAGAGGTTGATAGGTTTGTGATTAGTCAGGATGTCAAAGGTTATGGAAGAAGGCAGGAGAACAGGGTTGAAAGAGATAATAAATCAGCCACGATGGAATGGTGGAGCAAACTCAATGGGCTAAATGGCCTAATTCTTCTCCTATGTCTTATTGTCTTATGTTAGATCTTCTCAAAAGTAATTTCTAAATAACCGATCCTGAATACAGCTGATGAAATCTAAAACGGATCCTAAATCTAAATCTCATCTGTCCTGATAAAAGCTTTTCAAAGATCCCTTAGTAAGTTAGCTCATGGCTAAGATCAGAAAGAAGGTCATATCAGGGCAGGTGATAGACTGAACAACAAGCAGTCTTCACTACATGAATACCAGAGTAGTTGTTCAATATAATTGATTTGACTTGATACAGACAAAGCACACAAACTGCTGGAGGAATTCAGCAGGCCAGGCAGTTTCTATGGAGGGGAATAATCACTCGACATCTTGGGTTGGGGTCGGGCTAAATTTGGTTTAGACTGATAACTGTTTCCTGGAGCTGGTTTTGGGATCAGTGCTGCACACCATTTGATTTGGAATCAGCTATAAAACCAAATTGTTGAAAATGGCAAATTGAGAGTCATGGAGAGATACATCATGGGATCAGGCTTTACAGCCCATGGAAGCCATCCCAACCATGTACATTAATCCAATTACCCATCCCCGGTTTCACCACTCATCTTCACACGGGGGGTAATTTACAGCCCCTACCAACAGTCATGCCTTTATGATGTCAGAGCACCCAGGGGAACTCACACAGTCTCAGGCAGAAGGTATAAGCTTCGCATCTGAAGTCAGGATTAAAACCGGGTCTCTGCTGTAGTGAGTCACCAGCTCTACCAGCTTCTGGTAAGGTAATAAAAAATGTTGCAAGTGCAGATGGAGTCTGTAATTGGCAAAGGAAACTCCATATGGATGATTGCGAGGTGCGCGTGGAAGCCTATACTCCTTGGAAAATAAATGTCCATATAAAGCTTTGGTCAGACTGTATTTGGAGTACGAGGGTGATTGATAAGTTTGTGGCCTAAGGTAGAAGGAGTCAATTTTAGAAAACCTAGTACATTTATTTTTCAACATAGTCCCCTCCTACATTTACACACATAGTCCAGCGGTCGTGGAGCATACGGATCTTGGACCTCCAGAAAGTGGTCCACAGCAGGGGTGATTGATAATTTTGTGGCCTAAGGTAGAAGGAGATGAGTTATACAGCTGTTATTACACACACGTGCAGTTCAGCTCTTTCAGGGATTATGCAGAAAGTTTGAGGTTAACTCATCAGTTAATAACTCATTGGGGGTGATTGATAAGTTTGTGGCCTAAGATAGAAGGAGATGTTATTAACTTCAAACTTTCTGCATGATCACTCAAAGAGTTGAACTGCACATGCACGTAACGAGAGCTGTATAACTCATCTTCTTCCACCTTAGGCCAGGAACTTATCAATCACCCCTGCTGTGGGCACTTTCTAGAGGTCCACGAACCATGTGCTCCACGGCCGCTGGACTAAGTGTGTAAATGTAGGTGGGGAATATGTTGAAAAATAAATGTGCTAGGTTTTCTAAAATTGACTCCTTTTATCTTAGGCCACGAACTTATCAATCACCCCTCATATTTTCAAAATCAAAGTGGGGCTTATTGTCATATGCACAAGTACATGTACACACAAAAGCAATAAGAAATCTTACTTGCACCAGCATCACAGGCATATGGCATCAAATAAGTAGCATTCACAAGAGCATAAATTACAGTACTCTGCAAAGGTCTTAGGTGTCATGAAATTTGTTTTTTTCTGCGGCAGCAGTACACTGCAATATATAAAGTGCTACAGTACTGTGTAAATGTATTAGGCATCCTAACTATCTATCTATATATATATATGTGCGTGTGTGTGTGTGTGTGTGCACCTAAGACCTTAGCACAGTACTTTAAGTATAAATTACGCACATTTTTTTTGTATGCAGGTCTGGTGGCCACATTACAGTAAGGATGTGGGGACTTTGGAGAGGATTCAGGATAGGTTTACCAGGATGTTGCCTAGATTCAAGATTACTACCTTTCGGGAGTGGATGGACAAACTCGAGTTACCTTCTCTGGAGCATCAGAAGCTGAGGTAGACCAGATGGAAGTTTATGAAGCTATGTGAGACATTGATGAAGTAGGTAGAGTTTTTCCCCCAGGGTGGAAATTTCACTTACTAGGGAGCATAGTTTTACGGTGAGAGGTGAGAAAGTTTAAAGGAGATTTACGAAGCAAGTTTTTTTTTACAGGGGAGGTGGTGGAAGCAACACTTCAGGGACATTTAGACAGACACATGAGGAGGGAGGGAATGGAAAGATGTGGATCATGTGTGGGCAGATGTGGTTAATTTAAATTTGTATCACGCTCAGTGCAGATATTGTGGGCTGAAGGGCCAGTTCTTGTGCTGTACAGAACTCTGTTCTATGTTCTGAATTGAGCAGAGTTTTGGGATCTAAGTACAAATTCATAAGTTACTCAAAGTAATGCAGTGTTAAGGCCACATCACAAAATCCAAGCTCTGCCTTTCAATCCTAGAGCAGCAGATTTGAAACACACATCAGTTATGCAGAGGAGGAGGCCACTCAGCCCCTTGAACTTGTTCATCATTCATCAACATCATATCTGATCCGATCTTGGCCTCAACACCCCACTCTCTCCCCACCCGTAAAACAAAGATTAAAGCACACAGAGTACTTTAGTTATTACAATGAAAGCCAAGACACTGGAGAGCGTGAAAAAAAGCTTCAGTTGAATGGGTGTTCAAAGAGATCCTGGGGTCAATGACTCAACCTGGCATCAATGTTGTTAAGAGCAGTTATGTGGACTTGCCCACACATAGTTAACAACATTCTGGTATTAAAGTGAAACTGGTGTTGAACTACATATTGGAGATCAAAGGAAAAACATTGTCTTCCCCAATGAACCAAGTTGGCAAAATGCTGATGTTCTTGATGTTTAAGTTCATTTCTGAGCTCCAAAAAGTGTCTACACTTGTGAGACTTGAATAATGTGAACATCATTAAAAAGAAAACTGTCGAAAATGTGAGACCTGAGACTGGTGGGTTCCTGCCCCCTGTTCCATGCCCTTCCTGCTCCAGAGTAGCCCTGCTACAAAGCCATCTGTATTCCGACAGGACAATGCAAAGTCCATCTATTGGAGACTATCACTGAGAACTTGGTGTGATGGACAGTCTGTGATAAGAGAAAGTCCCCTCCTCCAAGTTATCAACAGTGATTGACAGGCTGATCACAAGTTATAAATTTTCATGACAAGATTTTACTGTCATACTTTTCAGATTGATTTCATTATTTTAATGACAGTTATTATTGGGATGAATTTGAATACCATGATTTCTGAGCTGTGAAGATAATATAACAACTTCAAGATTGGACACTATAAAAATCCCCCTCTCTGTGGCAGTTGCTTTATTATGACAATAAAACATAGTTGAATGCAGATTCAAAATAAATTGCTCTGTGATTCAAAGCCTGGAAGTGGTGCAATATGTCACACAAGACATACAGCTATTGTTTCAGTACTGAGATATATTTTATCATCATTTGTCTGGTGGCCACTAACCTTGTACACATCATTGCCTGTTCCTGCTTAGTTAGTTTGTCAAGGTCAGAGTGCTTTGGCCTGTTATGGATGTTAAACTATTAAGGAATGAACATAAGCCCAGCATAAATGGATTTAAATACCTGCGTCTGATCAGCTCAACTTGATTCAAGCACTGATGTAGTTCAGGGATTTCTTTGGACTGGAAACTGAAAGCAGGAAGACATGCCTGTCTGCAATGAGATTCATCATATATATTTAGGCAGAATATTTTAACAGTAATTACACAGGAAGCACTCAGTCAGTCAGTGGCAGATGATCTGGAGAAGGAATGGGTTTGCTGGCTCAGAGTACTGCCGGGCACCAGTGTGACCTTGGAACCAGGACTTCAGCTCCTGCCACGGGGGCAAGTCTCACATGTACAGAATTTCCACATTGTCTCTGCGTAGTTGATGAGTGAAGGACAAGTATTGTAGGTTCAAACCCCATCTTTGGCTCCACTTCATTCCTTGTTGGATGTCAATGGAGCCTCCATGTAGAATGAGCCATTGACATCCTCAGCACCAAGTTGGCACTAAGGGCAGCCAAATTGTACTCTTTATTTTCAACTGAATAAAACTTGAGTGGATCCTTTAATTATTCAATATCCCTTCCTCTGTTCTTTTAGATTACTTTCTGTGACCTTTGACTAAGATATCTTTTAAACATTTGTCTAAAAAAGGCAAGGTTAAAATTTATCTCTTTCTAACTTAATTTAGCAGCAATTAAACCAGTTTAACCTAGATTTATTGTTCATTATAGATCAAGAAAGAAGAGTCATTTAATCTTAAAGTTTGCCTGGAGATTAAATCACACGATGATGCATCTTCAGTCACGTGTTTTTGACAGTGTATCTTTCCAAAGGTGAAATGTACTGCTGGCTATTTCCCATTACTCTGGAAATTCATCTGGGTGTTTCTCATAACGAAACGTACTGCCACAGGTGATATTCTTGTGAAGGGGTGGAGCGGAGTAATGATGATGCTGAATGGTGGCACCTTTGCTTGCATCTTCGGAAACAGCTCTATTTCCATCTTTAATATCTTTATTTTTCCTTTTCAGGGTTCTTTTGAAGACCCTGACCTGGAGTTACCTGCTGACTAAGGTTCTTTGTGGAAATGAGACCCGCTCTCGGGGTTTCATAACCAACCGTTGTTGTTCGGCACTCCACGGGCTCAGTCCAAAAGTACGGCTCGGATTTGGAAGCCTAGGATCTCAGGGCTCTGGAGATGGATGGATCAAGGGTCGGTGTGGTGACAGGAGACCCGTGTGTCGTCGGGGGAGTCGGGATATCTATGGCTGTGTGCCCAGAGACCCAAGATCTTTGAGATCTTCTGGCACAGAGCTCAAAGAAAGCGACGTAATGGACTTTTAACATCGTAAACCAGCAAGTTGTTTGTTATGTCTCCCCGCTCGTTGGGAAAAACAGAGACACCTCCTTCTCCCTTATTAAGGAGAGAGAGAGCCTGTGGTATGTCGTATACCGGGTGAAATGCGAAGACTTTGAGATAATTGCAAGTCTGTGTCTTTGCTATTGCTTTGCTCATGCTTGAGAGCTCAGTGGGGTGCCAATGCTTTTTTTTTGCCGGTGGCGGGGAGAGAGGATCGTTGCTTGCTGCCGCTTACGTGCGGGGGGGGGGGAGCTGG
This sequence comes from Mobula birostris, assembly GCF_030028105.1. NCBI lineage: Eukaryota > Metazoa > Chordata > Chondrichthyes > Myliobatiformes > Myliobatidae > Mobula > Mobula birostris. Next base: position 12,333,466 of record NC_092387.1, on the reverse strand, counting down.
GGGAGGGGGTACTTTGGGGTTCTAACATTTAACTGTCAATCATTCTTTGGAACACTCCTCTGTTTGCATGGATGGTTGCAAAGAAAAACCATTTCAGGATGTGTGTTGTATATACTTCTCTGACATTAAATTAGACCTTTGAACATGGAAGTCTCACCAATAACGTTGATCATAACACATCACTTTTCATCAGTCCCTCAGTCTGAAAGTCACCCACATTGTAGTAATATGCACCTGAATCATGCAAATTTGGTCCATTTCATCCCCCTCTACAGTTGCTGCCTGACCAGCCCAGTAGTTCAAGGATATTCTATATTCTTTCAAATTTCTAGCATCTATCTGAATTTTGTTTTTATTTTGAGCCTGAGCGATTTAGAATTTAGTAAGGGTGGTCAAGAAATTGAAAAACAAAATCAGAAAGTATGATGTGAGAGTAAATTTGCATAAGACGTTGAAAAAGAACATAAGAGCTATAGGTGTGCAAATTGGAAAATGTGGATCCTTACAGACAGGAGAATTTGTAATGAAGAATTAGAAAATGGCAAGGGAATTAAAACAAATACTGCATTCCTATCTCCACACAAGAAATCAGAAAATAACTCCCAGAAATACTGGAGACCAAAGGTCCAGTGCAAATGAAATCAAAAGAAAAGAAATGGGATTAGTACATACTGTATATCCTATCAGAGAAATGTGACTACAAAACTAATAAATTAAAAGAATCTCCTGATCTACTCCCACTCCTAGTATATATGTCTGTATGTCTCATTGTTTGCTGTGATCTTTTCCATGATTCCCACAAGCCAGCACTCCCAGACTATCGGGATTGGCTGTGTTCCAGTCTAGGATCTGACTCAGCCTGTCCAAGACTGCACTCAAGCCTTGCTGACCAGCTCATGTTGCAACCCTGTTGTGTTCTTTGCTTGTTATCCATTGTCCCTGCACTGGTGCAAAACACTCCACACAGATGTGTTTCTGAGCTCCCGGCACACAGGAGCAGCAATGAGTATTGCCAGCTTTCCTTTGTTCCGGCATACACAAGTGGCACCCAGTATTCCTGAATTCTGAGATTCCAGTTTCCCTTCGCCATATTTCATACTGCTGCTTTCCAAGGTTTCCAGTTTCCTTCTCAGAACTCTTGGGATCTATCTACACTCAATTGAATTTGGCCTTTCAAAACTTCTCCCAACGTAGCCAATCTGATCATAACCATAATTACCTAGCCAACCACAATAACCTTTAACTACTATTGCTTTCCAAAAAAATTATCTTGCTCTGTTTTAAAAGTAAGACCATTCCACTGCCTTCTACCACCAAGCCAATTTTGCATCCAGTTGGCTAGCTCACCCTTGGAATCATGTGAATTCTAACCTTCTGGGGTAGCCTACCATACTTGTTCTTGTCAATAGCCTGGCTAGACTCTCTGTAGACAATGTTGATTGTCCTCATCAATTCTCTTGGTTAACTTTTCAATAAACTCAATCATGTTTGTGAGATATGTCCTCTCTCCCACGCATAGAGCCATGCTGTGCATTCTTTACCAGCCCTTGCCTTTCGAAATGCAGATCTTGGATGATAGGTTAACCATGTGGTAAAGAAATACACAGTGCTTTCCTTTTTTTAGCCAAGCTATAGAACTTAAGTGCTGTAAGGCTTTGAAGATGGTGCTAGTGAGACAATAGCTTGAGTATTGCACACGATTCCGGTCAGCACATTGTGGGATCATAGGAATTGGTCTGGAAAAGGTGCAGAGCAAACTTACGAGGATGTTGTGAGGTCTGTAAAGTTGTTACTGTGAGGAAAGATTCGATTGACTGTGGTTGTTGTTTTTTTTTCAAAAAGAGGAGGATTGATTAAGGAGTGAAATATTGTCTGGAGCTTGGAATGAATAAGTTGGTAGCATTTATTTCCCACACAGAGAGGTCATAAAACAGGGCACAGAGGCTTAAAGTAATTCATGGAAAGGGAAGATCAATGATGAGGAAGATTATTTCCACCTAGAGCGTGGTGGTATCTGGGACACCCTATCTGGGGTTGGATTGGGAGAAACTATCAGAACACTGATGCAGCACTGGGTTAAGGCTCCTAGACCTTATGGTATAGGAGATGAATTTGGCCATTCAGTCCATCAACTCTGCTCTGCCATTCATTCATGAGTGATTCCTTTTTCAACTCTATTCTCCTGGGTTAACCCCCTTCCTAATCAAATACATATCAATATCTGCCTTAAACACACACAATGATTTAGCCTCTACAACCCTCAGTTGATTCCACAGGTTCAACACCCTCAGTCTGAAGAAACACCATCTCATCTCAGGTCTAAAGGGACATCCCTTTTCTCTGGGGTCGTTTCCTCACATCCTGGACTCTCCTAATTATGGAAGCATCCTTTCCACTTTCATTCTATCCAGGCCTTTTGGTATCCGGTAGGTTTCAATGAAATGTCCTCTTGTCCTTCTGAACTCCAATGAGTACAGGCCCAGAACCATCAAATGCTCCCCATACATTATCCCTTTCATTCCCAGGATCATTCTCGTAAACCTCCCTGGACCCTCTTCAGGGTTGGCACATTTTTCCTTTGATATGGGGCCAAAATTCCTCAAGATGTTCCAAATGTGATCTGACCTCCCCAGTACTCCCTTATGGTCCATAAGTCCCGTGGTGGCTTGCCATCCATGCGGTGTTACCAACGCCTTACCGAGGCCGCCACCCCCAATCTTTACCCAGTCCCACACACCAAGACTTTTCGGCACGTACAGCCAGAAAGCTATTTTTTTCCAAAGTCGCTCTGATCAGATGCCCGTGGTCTGGGAGGACATTCTCAAAATGGCTGTGATAACCATGTCTGGCTTCTTTGGGTTTCTGTGCATGCCGTTTGGGCTGAGGAATGCAGCACAGACTTTCCAAAGGCTGATGGACTCTGTATTAAAAGACTTAGATTTTCTTTTTGTTTACCTGGATGACATACTTGTCGTCAGTGCATCCAAATGCGAACATGCATCTCACTTCCACTCACTTTTAGATCTATGCCAACACGGGTAATTATTAACCCTGCTAAATGCAAGTTTGGGTTGTCAACCATTGACTTTCTCGGCCATTGCATCTCTACGGAAGGTGCAAAACTCATCCCATCAAAAGTAACCACTTTTATGGGCTTCTCACTGCCCCGCACTACTAAAAAGGCAAGGTGAATTTCTACCAATGCTTCATTCTGTGAGCTGCTGAATTTGAGCTTCCTCTGTATAGTGTGTTTAAATGCAATACACCTAATCTCGTGCTTGACTGGTCAGTGGGCACGCCCAGGGCATTTGATGATACCAAGTGAGCTCTTGCCAACGTGGCCCCACTGATGTACCCACTCTGCACTGCACCTATCGCCATTACCACTGACCCTTCAGCCAATGCTGTGGGTGCTGTGCATGGACAATTGGTCGGAGGGGTGTAGCAGCACCAACCTTCTCCAGTCAGCTGCTCTGTCACCCCGAAAGGACGGCCAGCACGTTTGACCGTGACCTTCTCAGTCCGCCACTTTCACTTTCTTCTAGAGGGTCACCATTTCACAAACCCCTCGTACACACGATGGCCAAAATATCAGACCCTTGGTCTGCCCGGCAGCAACGGTAACTGGCCTACATATCAGAGTTCACAACCGATATACAACGTGTCCAGGGGAAAAATAATGCGGTGGCTGGTTGCCTCTCACAGCCAGCCATTGAGCCCATACACAAAGGGGTTGACTATGCCGGCAAGGCAGCTGACAGGCTACTGACCCAGAGGTCCAGGCTTACCGAACTGCAGTTATGGGCCTGCAGTTGGCTGACATTAAGTTTGGGGAAGCTGGGATTTCTCTCTTGTGTGACGTCTCATCGTGCCCACAAACTGGAGGCAGACTGTTTTTAACTCCATAAATGGCCTCTCACCTACAGAATCTGGTTGCACTAAAGTTTGCGTGGCACGGCCTTAGAAAGGACCTGTGTGATTGGACTGCAGCTTATGTGGAGTGCCATCGGGGAAAAATGTCATGTTCAGGCACCATTGACACCTTTTGGGGTCCCTGAGCGACGGTTTGACCATGTCGATGTGGACCTTATTGGTCCTCTTCCCTCCCCATGGTTTCACACATTGCCTTGCCATGCTGGCCATGCCACCAGGTGGCCTGAGATCGTCCCTCTAGCATCGACGACGGCCGCAGATGTGGCTCGGGCTTTCATCAGCACCTGGGATGCTTGGTTTGGCGTCCCCTCTGATATTTCCTCTGCTCGTGGTCCCCAGTTCATATCAGACCTCTGGGCTGCAATGGCCCAGAACCCTGGTGTTAGATGACATAAAACAACAACAAATCACCTGCAGTCCAATGGCCTATGCAGGCAGTTTCACCACTCCTTAAAGTCTGCTCTGAGGACTTCCTTAAAGATGAGTGTTGGCACGATTGTCTCCCGTGGGTCCTGCAAGGGCTCAGAACACCTCCAAAAGAGCACCTGAAAGCATCTGCGGCTGAGTTAGTATACAGCCAGCCAATATGAGTGCCAGGTGATTTTACTCCTGATGCCATGACCAGCTGCGTTCCACTGACCTCAGTAAATTCAATGTGTTTTTCACCTATTGCTACTTCCTTTCATGGAAGATTGCACTCCTGGATTCCTGTTGACCTACATTCCACCTCGTTTGCTTTTACCACCATGACGCACACCAGCATCCCCTTAGGCCCCCTTACGATGGCCCGTTCCATGTTTTGAAATGGAGAGAAAAGACTTTTATCATAGATAAGAGGGGGAGACCTGAATGCGTTTTGGTAGATCACCCTAAATTGGCCCACCAAGATTTGGAGGCTTCTGCTGCCATACCTCTGGCATCATGACATGACCATGAGCGTGTCAACACATCCCTGGACAAGCTGCTGCTCCACCCATGGAACACAGGGCCTGAGCCGGGTGGGATCAATGTCGAGTTTAAACATTATGGAGCCATAGAGTTAGACCATTTGGAAACAGGCTCTACGATCCAACTTGTTCATGCCGATCAAAACATCTTCCTGAGTTGGTCCCATGTGCGAGCATTTGGCCCGATTCCCTCTGAACCATGCCCCTGAGAATGGTGTCTGATGGCTGGTGCGGACTTGAGCTGAACAGCCTAATTCAGTGCCATGTCACTCTAGCAAATTCATCTCCTTCTTTTATTCAAAGATAAAAAAAACAGGTCTGGCAGTATCTATGGAGGAAGACCGACAGTCGATGTTTCACGTGGAGGCCTTTCATCAGGAGGAGAGAAAGCTAGTATAAAAGATGGGTGGGAGGGGAATGGGTTGAGCAACATATGATAGGTAGATCCAGGTGAGGGGGGTGATAAGCAAATGGAGAAGGAGAGAATGGGAATAGCAAGGTGATCGGCGGATGTGACAAAGAGCTGTAGAAGATGGAGTATGGAACAAAGGGAGGTATGTGGGAAGATGATGCAGAACAAAGGGGGGAAGGGTTGCATGGGTGATGGGTAGATGGAGTGGGTGGGGAGGGGAAAGAGATCTGTTGACTGGGTATACATAGTTTGAGAGGGGAGAGAAAAAGGATAGAGGGGAGGCAGGTTATCAGAAGTTGGGGAATTCACATCTGGTCGGCTTGTACACCACCCAGGTGGAGTGTGCAGCGTTGTTTCTCCAGCTTCCATTTACCCCCACCCTAGTAACGGAGGAGGCCAAGGACAGAGAGTTTGGTGTGGGAATGGGAAGGGGAATTAAAATGTCTGGCAGCTGGGAGATCCAGGTAGCCACGGTAAACAGAGTGATCCAGCTGTGGAAATGGAGCCACAGCGAACAGAGTAATCGAGTCTGGTAGGCAGAGCCACAGCAAACCGTGAATGAGTCTGGCAACTGGGAGATCCGGGCGGCCATGGCAAACAGACCGATTGAGCCAAAAATAGGGTTATGGGCTGTGTAGGAGAAAATTAGATTGATTGTTGATATGTTCTATATAAGTTGGTTCAACATTATGGGCCGAAGGTCCTGTACTTTTCTACGTTCCATGTACTCGTCAGGTCAGGCAGCATCTGTGAAGAGGGAAACAGAGTTAACATTAGAACTAAGAAAACAGTTCAGTTTTCGATAGTAGAGAAGGAAGGGGAGGGTTGGGTAGAACAAAGGAATTTTTATGATAAGGTGAGCCCAGATAGGATAATGAGGGCAATTATAAGTACTTAATTCTCTACCTGTGCAATGTGTTGAAGCTGTGGGATATTCCTGGCAGACCAGACTACATGAACCAAACAATAACAATTGAGGTAAAGTGCTGACAGGGACAAAACCACCAGACCTGGCACAGAAAGAATGAGGCACAAGTTACCTGAAGTTAGATAATTGCATAGTGGGCTCTGAAGGTGACAATGTGGCCAGATGTATGGTTGTACCTGTGATTGCTGATTTATGTAATCTTGGCTACTTAAACATGGCAGTTAAGGAACACACACAAAGTAATGGCAGAACTCAATGGAACAGTTGGAATCTTTGGAGGGAAATGAACAGTCGGTGTTTTAGCTGAGATCATTCATTAGTCCTGATGAAAGGTCTTGACCATTTATCACCCGCCTGCCCCAAATACTGCCTGACCTACCGAATTCCTTCAGAATTCTGTGTGCATCATTCAAGATTTCCAGCGTCCGTAGATCTTTTATGTCTTGGCAATTAAGGAAGTAGTTTATTTATTTATGGTCTTTCAGCATGTGTGACCTGTACCTGCTCCCCAAGAAGATGAGACTGTTAAAGTTGTAATGAGCTCTTGTGGCCTGTGTGGGGAGCCAGAGAGTGTTGGGTTCCAAAGGTTTTAGCTCCTGAATTGGTTAATTGTTATTTAATAAGAGTCGTTAATCACTTAGAGTTCTTTGTGTTTTTCTCAAGCAACTCACTCTTTGTAATACCAGGTGATTTCTGTTTAAACTTTATTTTGAAAGGCTCAGGGATTCCGTGTTACTTGTGTTAATTTAAAGTGGATGCCTGATTAGTGTGAGTCACGGGGTCCTAGTTTTGAGAATGTTACTTCTCAGTGTTCCTCAGCTGAGCTACTGATGTTCCATCTGAATTCATATAAATAAACTCTGGTCACTGTCTCTACATTGGAGTCTGTCTCTCCTCCACACTTGGGTTCTGACATTGCCAGCACACATCACAACAACTATAGTGGACATCCTTTGAAATACATTATTGTACCTTCCACACTGTACTCCCTTCATTTCTGTTGCCTTTGTTGGATCCTGGTGATCTTGTGATCCAGAGGTTCTTTGGAAGTCAAGTATGAGGCATAAAACTTGCTGGTTATAGTGTCTTATTAAAAGTTATAAGAATGAAGAACGAACAAAGAAAAAGGAGAACAGCAAAGAAGTTGTGGTTGTACTGTACATAGAAACATAGAAAACATACAGCACAATACAGGCCCTTCGGCCTACAAAGCTGTGCCAAACATGTCCTTACCTTAGAAATTACCTAGGGTTATCCATAGCCGTCTATTTTGCTGAGCGCCATGTACCTGTCCAGGAGTCTCTTAAAAGACCCTATCGCATCCGCCTCCACCACCATTGCTGGCAGCCCATTCCACACACTCACCCCTCTCTGCATAAAAAACTTACCCCTGACATCTCCTCTGTACCTTCTTCCAAGCACCTTAAAACTATGCCCTCTCGTGCCAGCTATTTCAGCCCTGGGAAAAAACCTCTGGCTAGCCACACGATCAATGCCTCTCATCATCTTATACATCTCTATCAGGTCACCTCTCATCCTCCGTCGCTCCAAGGAGAAAAGGCCAAGTTCACTCAATCTATTCTCCTAAGGCATGCTTCCCAATCCAGACAACATCCTGTAAATCTCCTCTGCACCCTTTCTATAGTTTCCACATCCTTTCTGTAGTGAGGTGACTTGAACTGAGCACAGTACTCCAAGTTGGGTCTGACCAGGGTCCTATATAGCTGCAACATTACCTCTCAACTCCGGAACTCAATCCCACAATTGATGAAGGCCAATGCACCATACAGAATAGATAATAAGACTTTATGACAAGAAACGTCCTATGAGATAACCATATTCAATGGTGCGACACCTACTGCAGAAAAACTAAAAAGCTTCTAGAAAAATACAGGATCGGCTATACTAGTTATTGGAAAATGCACTGAACAATTACATGATCATACAAAAATACAAGCAAGCATAGGAAATGTTAAACTATGAGACAAATAACAATTTTATACTTTAATCCAACACCGTGTTTGGGGTTTACACCTGGTTGAAATAAACCCACTGCACCTTCCAAGGCAGCAGAAAACCATGTACCATTGGAGCAGCTTTTTCCACAGTGGTTCAAACACTCCGTCTCTGCCCGGTTCCTCACCATGACACAACTCCTGTGTTAGCCTAGCTCTGAATTCATTTTACGGCATGTTGTTTGGTGTTGATTGTTTATTGAGCTCCTTCAGCTGTTCAATCAGCTCCCTGCACGTCTGTCCCATTAGTCTGATCTGTCATTCACCATCAAATATGTCTGTCTCCCTGTCATTAAGGTAAGTATTCTATTAGGTAGGAACTATTTCTCTTATTCTTCACAGCAATGTGAGTTTATTCTTCAGAATTCTGTTCCTGAATTCTAAATTCCTCAAGACTACATATTTTAGGTAATATTCCACTTCCCTTCCATACCAAATAGCTTCAATGTTGCAGGCATTACGTGCCCAGCTGAGAGACTTCCTTGATGAGTTTCTGCAATCCTTGGCAAGCCCTGTCTCAAGAACTGAATACTGTAAAGCTATAGATACTGAATAGCTGGGTGAGGTAGTACCAGTGGAGAACAAGGGTTAACATTTCAGCTCAAAGAGATTTGATCAGAAGTCGATTATTTCAGAAAAGTTGTACTTTTCTCCAACTCCATAATGTGTCTTCACAGAGTTGCACTGTCCATTAGATACAGAAGGTTATCTGCCCCTGCTTCACTGTAAGTTTTCTGTTCTATGATGTAGACAGCGGGGTTATCAAATATGCATATTTTTCTGATGTGCGACCTCCTGACCACAATTAATATGGCTGATTCCTTTGGAGGAGATCTAAGGTTTGTCCTCAGGTTTTAATTTGCCTTCTAAACCAAAACAATTCTTGGATATAACTGAATCAAAACAAAATAATGTTTAAAATAATTTCTTTGAGCATATAAAACTAGAAGCTCTTTTAAGTTTTAGACTTGAAGCTGATCATCGGAATACAGACTCTAATTCTCTACACAGTTGTACAAGAAAACCTTTTAATCAGAACAGAACAATGCTTTTCAAGAGAAATTCATTTTGCTTATGTCCAGAATCAGCAGTTGTCAGAGCAGATCTGTTCTGGGAATGCTTTCATCTTTAAAATTTACTCTTTTACCTTTTCTTGATTAAATTTTGGAAACCCACAGAAACCCTTAGGAACCTTTTTTGAAAAAGACTTGTCAAATAAAACAAACTTTGAGATTGAGATTGAGAACCATTATCTCTAAATATTTCCCAAAAGGCTAAGACAAATTTCAAAGTTGCAGAATTTCAAGATTTATTTTATTTAGAGATACAGTGTAGAACAGGCCTTTGAGCAGCACTGCCTGAAAACCCATTGATTTAACGCTAGTCTCCATGGCACAATTTACAATTAACCTATCAAGCGGCATGTCTTTGGACTGTGGAAGGAAACTGCAGTAACAGAGGAAAACCACGCACACACAGGAAGGAATGTACAAACTTGCTTACAGAGGATGCTGGGATTGAATCCGAACTCTGACACACCAAGTCGTAATAGTGTTACGCGAACCACCATGCTACCATGGCACCCCAATACGTGAGACTGTCCTATCTGAGGTTAGTGCATCTCACGTAATGCACAACCTAGGATTCAGTGGCTTATTCCACTGTTAATTCGCATCAAAAGTGTTCAGCTGCAATGCAAAGCTTACAGGAAAATGAAGAGGAAGGGACAGCAAAAGAGCACATAATTAAAACAGGAAAAAGAAGGGAAAACCAGGTATGTGCTGTCTTTCTTTAGCAGATCTCGTAAGTAACCGCAAAACTATACATAAAAGTTAATATCCATCGTGAGGTAAAACTTTAACACTCATACCAATAAAGAAAGTCAAAGGGTGAAAATGGTTGAAACCTCAGGAAACTCAATTCACACGGCTTCTCCATGAAAAACTGCCTCTCAAAATATAAAAGGGAAGCAGGTATCTCTTAGCTCCACTCACAACACGCTGGAGGAACTCAGCAGGTCGGGCAGCATCCGTGGAAACGATCAGTCAACGTTTCGGGCCGGAACCCTTCGTCAGGACTGTGGAGGGAAGGGACAGAGGCCCTATAAAGAAGGTGGGGGGAGGGTGGGAAGGAGAAGGCTGGTAGGTTCCAGGTGAAAAACCAGTAAGGGGAAAGATAAAGGGGTGGGGGAGGGGAAGCAGGGAGGTGATAGGCAGGAAAGGTGAAGAAAGAATTGGGGAAAACCCAACGTGCAGTAGAAGGAGGTGGAACCATGAGGGAGGTGGTAGGCAGCTGGGGGAGGGGGCAGAGTGACATAGGGATAGGGGAAGGGAGGGGGAGGGAATTACCGGCAGTTGGAGAATTCTGTGTTCATACCAAGGGGCTGGAGACTACCTAGACCAGGGGTCCCCAACCTTTTTTGCACCGCGGACCGGTTTAATAATGACAATATTCTTGCGGACCGGCCGACGGGGATGGGGGGGCTGTTAATCACGACCTAAATATGGGTGATAAGTCAACTATAAGTCACTTATCTGTGTCTAATACACTCAATTTTGTTTCTAAAAGGGTTTATCTAACGAATTTAATATTAAACACACAGCGCATATTTTCCTCGCATGAATATAGTGATAAGTCAATTATAGGTCACAAGGGGGTTCCTTATGTCCAGTCTATTCCGCAATTTAGTTTTCGTTGCATTCATTGCAGAAAACTCCATTTCGCAGAGATATGATGTTGGAAATGGAAGCAAAGCTTTCAGTGCTTTCATGGCTATCTCAGGATATTCACCCTTGACTTTGATCCAGAATGCTCGCAGAAATGTTATGTCAAACATATTTTCAGCCCACCGCCATTTGCGAGTTCGAGGAGTTGATCTTCTTCCCGTGCTGACATGGATGATTCACCGGGGACATTCACAAATGGTTCACGGACCCATTCCTTTGCACGTCTTGGGTCATTTGCGGTTGGGAAGTAACACTCGAGCTCTGTCGACGGCGAAGTTAGGTGATCGTGCACCAGCTGTGAGAAAGACGGCGCAGCTTCAGTCTCTCCCAAATTCCCAGCTGATGTTGGGAATATGTCAAATATGCCCCAGTCCACTCGCCATCCCCACAGTTCCAGTTTGGCTGTGAAAGCAGACACCTTATCTGCCAACTTGAAGACAGTTGTCATTTTCCCCTGAAGTGACAAATTGAGTTCATCGAGCAGGTTGAAGATGTCACACAGATAAGCGAGTTTTGCTATCCACTCCTCGTCACTGAAGTGTGTTGCCAGTGGTGAGTTTTTGTCCTGAAAGAAATCTCTGTAGCTGCTCTCTTAACTCAAAAACCCTGGCCAGGGCTCTCCCCCTTGATAGCCACCTGACTTCAGTGTGTAAGAGAAGGCGTTTGTGCTCTGCATCCATTTCCTCGCAAAGCTGCTGAAACAGACGTGAGTTAAGGGCTTTTGCTTTGATGTGATTGATAACTTCAACAACGTCACTCAATACGCTGTGAAGATCAGCTGACATTTTTCGGCTAGCCAGCATTTCCCAATGTGCGACACAGTGTGTAGACTGGCATTCAGGAGCAACCTCTTTGACTCGGGTAGTGAAACCAGACTCCTTAAGCCATTCCAAAAGCTGTGCTTCGATGTCCTCCGCTATGTCATTGATTCTCCTTGAAACTGTGGTAGCTGAAAGAGAAACCTGTGCCATCTTGTTAGCTGCAGCTTCTCCCAACAGTTCACGGCACATGTCCTTGGCAGCAGGCAGAATCAAATCTTCACCAACAGTGAAAGGCTTCTTAGCCTTAGCAATACGGCCAGCCACTAAGTACGACGCTCTCAGAGCAGCAGAATTTGTGGAGGTGGTGGCTCTCAGCACTTGCTTCTGTCCCACTTGCTCACGTTTTTTCTGTTCAGAAAACTCAACGGGTTTGTCTTTAAGTGCAGGGTGCTTGGACTCAAGGTTCTGAAGCAGTTTTGAGGGCTTCATTGCCTCATTAGACAGCTTGTCTCCACATATCACACACAGGGGGCTTGGAGCTGGCGAGTCACCAGTCGCAATAAAGCCATATTTTATGTACGACTCGTCCTATTTTCTGTTGAAGGAAGCTTTTTTTTTTTGCAGTCTTGGCCTCAGCTGTCTCTGCGTTATCATCATCGTTAGGCCTTTTATGTCCCCTACCATCTCTTCCAAAGAAACTCTCAAGCGACATTTGTTTTTTACTCATCGAGTATTTGTAGGTTAATGACCGACTGATGTCCTCGGGTGCGTAATGACCTCGCGTGCGTTCAAGTTCAACAGTGGGCGTGACAGGGAATGCGAAAAAGTACAGTTGACTCATATGGTTTCCTCGCGGCCCGGTAGCACATGCTTTGCGGCCCGCTACCGGTCCGTGGCCTGGTGGTTGGGGACCACTGACCTAGACAGTATATGAGGTGTTGTTCCTCCAACCTGAGTTTAGCCTCATCATGGCAGTAGAGGAGGCCATGTCTGGATATAGCTGAATGGGAGTGGGAAGCAGAGTTGAAGTGGGTGGCTACTGGGAGATCCTGTCTGTTTTGGTGGACGGAGCAGAGGTGCTCGCCGAAGCGGTCCCCCAATCTGCGTCGGGTTTCACCGATGTAGAGGAGGCCACACCAGGAGCATCGGAAGCAATAGATGACCCCAACAGACTCACAAGTGAAGTGTTCCCTCTCTTGGAAGGACTGTTTGGGGCCCTGGATGGTGGCAAGAGAGGAGATGTAGGGACAGGTGTAGCACTTGCGCTTACAGGGATAAGTGCCAGGTGGGAGATCCGTAGGGAGGGACGTGTGAACCAGAGAGTCGCGGAGGGACCGATCCCTGTGGAAAGCGGAGAGGGGTGGAGAGGGAAAGATGTGGTGGGGTCCTGTTGAAGGTGGCGGAAGTTGCGGAGGACAATGTGCTGGGTTGAGAGGCTGGTGGGGTGGTAGGTGAGGACAAGGGGAACTCTGTCCATGTTGTGGTGGCGGGAGGATGGGGTGAGAGCCGAAGTGTGGGAAATGGAGGAGATACAGTTGAGAGCATCATTGATGACAGCAGAAGGGAAACCACGATCCTTAAAGAAAGAGGGCATTTGAGATGTCCTGGAATGGAAAACCTCATCCTGGAAGCAGATGCGGTGGAGACGGAGGAACTGGGAATAGGGAATGGCATTTTTGCATGTGGCGGGGTGGGAAGAGGTATAGTTGAAGTAGTTATGAGAGACAGTGGGCTTGTAGAAGATGTCAGTGGACAGTCTGTCTCCAGAGATGGAGACCGAGAGATTGAGAAAGGGGAGAGAAGTGTCCGAGACAGACCAAGTGAATTTGAGGACTGGGTGGAATTTAGAAGTAAAGTCGATGAAATTGATGAGCTCAGCCTGGGTGCAGGAAGCAGCACCAATGTAGTCGTCAATGTACTGAAGGAAAAGTTGGGGAGCAGTACCAGTATAGGTTTGGAACACAGACTGTTCCACATAACCAACGAAGAGGCAGGCATAGGCAGGCAGGTTACTGGGAGATCCTGCCAAAACAGACAGGATCTCCCAGTAGCCACCCACTTCAACTCTGCTTCCCACTTCCATTCAGGTATGTCCATACTTGGCCTCCTCTACTGCCATGATGAGGCTAAACTCAGGTTGAAGGAGCAACACCTCATATACCGTCTAGGTAGTCTCCAGCCCCTTGGTATGAACATAGAATTATCCAACATCCAGTAATTCCCTCCTCCTCCCTTCCCCTATCCCTATGTCACTCTGCCCCCTCCCCCAGCTGCCTATCACCTCCCTCATTGTTCTGCCTCCTTCTACTACCCATTGTGTTTTCCCCCTATTCGTTCTTTATCTTTCCTGCCTATCACCTCCCTGCCTCCCTTCCCCCACCCCTTTATCTTTCCCCTTACTGGTTTTTCACCTGGAACCTACCAGCTTTCTCTTTCCCACCCTCCCCCCATCTTCTTTATAGGGCCTCTGCCCCTTCCCTCTACAGTCCTGAATAAAGGTTCTGGCCTGAAACGTCGACCGATCTTTTCCATGGATGCTGCCCGACCTGCTGAGTTCCTCCAGCGTGTTGTGAGTGTTGCTCTGACCCCAGCATGTGCAGATTATCTTGTGTTTCTCTCTCAGCTCCAATGGAAGGGCTCAGTTCTAATCCCCAGTGCTGTTTGTGTACAGTTGATACATTCTCCCCTACATTGCTGGATTTTCCCTGGGTGCTTTTGTTTCTTCCTACATCTAGAAGGCATGTTATTTGGTCATTTGAAATTACCCCGGTGTCATTTGGTGACAGGAGAATTGGGGGCAGTTGATGGGCATGTGAGGGAGTATAAAAAGAATAAATTGTAGGGGAGGCTCTGAGAGCTGGCATAGACTCCGTGGGCCAAATGGCCTCATTATCTATAGTAAGGAACCCAATAAGTGACGCATTCTTTCCCTGTAGCATAATTACCTTAGGCATGTTGTATGATTCTCTCTCTTCATCTCAAAGGGAACTTTAAAGCTGCTAACAACAGGAATTCTGCAGATGCTGGAAATTCAAGCAACACACATCAAAATTGCTGGTAAACACAGCAGGCCAGGCAGCATCTCTAGGAGGAGGTACAGTCGATGTACCTCCTCCTAGAGATGCTGCCTGGCCTGCTGCGTTTACCAGCAATTTTGACGTGTGTTGTTTAAAGCTGCTAAGTTTTGTAACATTTTAAAACTCACTGCATTTGAACACGATGTCAGTTAAAAACTAAACAGGGTTTACTTTGAAGGGTTATATAGGCAGGACTACAAAAACACAACAAAACATTCTCCTAACAGAATTTTTAAATTTTAATCATGCACTCATCTCCATTCTAACAGCCCCCACAGCAACCAGCAGGCTCTCAGCTCTCACAGTTTCTAATTCCTGAACTATGACGGGACCCAGAATATAAAACCTGTTACCTCGACAATTCCGAGTAATGTATCTGGTTCAGTCACAGTTAAAACTTCTCCAGCACCACCCGTTACTCCAGAGCCTCCCCCAGTAGGTGTGTGTTAGATCCTCCTTTACGGGCTTTGCTTCTGATAATCAATCAAAAGAGCTTGAGCTCCACCAACAGAAGGAAGTTGATCCTTTATAGGCATCACTGGTGCGAAATGTCCTGCTTGCCCTCCTGATGTCTTGAATGATAGCTTGTGTGAACAATTCCTTACACAGATTCTTCACTTACAGTCAGTTTTAAAAGTTCCTTCCAAAGTCTCTGACTGCTTGTGGATTCTTGAGCTAGGAAATTTGGTAAAGCCACAAATGCCTCCTCAACCTCCTTCATGTTGGTTTACTTTGAGTTAACTGTGCCATGTTGTAAGTTTGGCGTAGGGAGAAAGAATTCATAAAGTATCTGGGGTTTACCTTTTGAATAAACTTTCTCTTTATCAGAAGCTGACATCAACAGAGGAGTCACTCATCCCAGAATGAATTCTCCCTGATTTCAAGTTTTCATTATTCTTACAGTATTTCTCATCTACTTTTTCCTCCTCTATCTCTACCCCACATGCACTGTGCATACATAGAGTGAGTAAAGCCTTTTGCAGGGTCAGGGTTCAGTACCTACTGTGTGTGTTATGTGAGCTGTGTGCAGTTCCACTTTGACCTTATAGTTGTGTGCATAATAAAGAACTTCAGTTCCCAGTGGGCAATGCAGGCGGTTCACCCAGAACTGGAAATGATATTGGTGAGCTGGTCACATGCGTGTAGTGTGAAGCTGAAGCTGTTCTGTAAATAAAACGTTCTAGTGTTTACCCACGCCAGGTTTGTCTTTATTAAGAGGAAGCATAGCATGGTGTCAGAAGTCAGTCCAAGGTCAACATGGAGAGTAATTGAATACCATGTGTGGCTGAGAAAGAAATGCTGGTTCCCACGAAGAGTGATGGAGAGAAGCAGGCCAGCGAGGTGACAGAGCACGTTATGTCCTTAAGTTTGCCAGAGTCACCGAGAAATTCAGGTGAGAGGCCGCGAGTTCCTGTCATGGATCAGCTAAGCCCTCCTGCACCTGTGCAGTTTACTGGTAATCTAACTGATAACTGGAAAGGCTTCAAACAACGATTCAAAAAATATATAGAAGCTGGCAGAGTGAGAGGGGCTGATGAGAAGTTGAAACAATCTATTTTTCTACATGTAATTGGTGTAGATGCTTTGGACATCTGTAACAGTTTTCAAATTGATGAGGCCGCCTTCAGATTGGACACTCTGATGACAAAATTTGAGGAGTATTTTGTCCCAAGTAAAATCATCACATTTGAGAGATACACGTTACTTTCCTCTGACCAGAAACAAGATGTCAGTTTTGATCAACAGTTAACTGAGCTTCACATACTGAGTGAATCCTGTGAGTTTGGAGATTTGAGAGACTCACTAGTTAGGGACAAAATAGTTTGGGGAATCTCAGATAATGGGCTCAGAGAAAGATTGCTCTGTGAAGAAGATTTGATGCTAGAAAAGGCTGTTGATATGCATAGGGCAACAGAGACCACACAAGCACCATCTAAGGAGCTGTACAGGGCAGACTCAACAGTGAAAACAGAGGGGCCACTTCCCAAAGCAACAGTAAAGCAAAGAGGTAGGCTCAAACAGTGAATGCAGCTACTGGGAGGTAGGCACATCCCAAGGATGTGTCCTGCTTATGGAAAGACCTGCAATAATTGTGGGAACAAGAATCATATCGTGAAGTGCTACAAAGCTGGGGCTACCAAGAGAAAGGTGCATGCTGTTGCTGAGAAAATGGAGGAGTTCCTTGTGGATTCTCTAAAGACTGTTATTGCTGGTAAAACAGAATGGGTCATTCCAGTAACTGTGAATGAGATAGTAATTCCATTCGAGCTTGGAACCGGAGCCCAGGTGAACCTATTATCCATGGATGATCACAGGACTCTCACCGTAAAGAGCAAGATTTGCGCAGTGAAGTTAAAAGTGCCAGGCTACACGAGAGAACATTCCAGTAAGAGGAGGCTGTAAGGTGATCTTCAAGCACGGAGGACAGCACCTAAAGGTACAGTTACTGATTTAGAGGAAGTGAATACAGCCAATATCAGGTCTGAGTGTATGTGAAAATGTCAACCTGGTGTAAAGAGCTTTCGTAGTGGCTTCACAGACCAAGGATGGCCACACAACACTCAGGGAAGAGTAGGAAGACACCTTTGAGGGGCTCAGATGCTGACCTGGTGTACACGAAATTCACAGAGAGACAATGGCTCCTATTATCCATGCATGCAGGGAAGTTCCATTTACACTTACTTAAACAAGAACCAGCACGCATGGGATGGTTGAATGTCGTACAGGAAATTGAAGAACCAACAGACTGGGTGAGCTCACCGGTCAGTGTGCAAAAGGAAAATGGAGCATTGCGGATAAGTGGGGGGCTTTCGGAAGTGAAATTTTGAGAGTACAAAGCTTATATGTGCATGTCATAATAAAAGGTAAAGATAACAAGAGTCGGGAACCTTAGATTTCAAAAGATATTGAGGCGCTAGTTAAGAGAAAGAAGGAGGTGCATGGCAGGTATAGACAGGTAGGAACAAATGAGGTACTTATGAAATACAAGAAATGAAAGAGAGCACTTAAGAAAGAAACCAGGAGGTCTAAAAGAAGGCATTGAAACTGCTCAAGCAGACAAGGTGAAGGAGAATACCGAAGGATTCAAAGGATATGTTAAGAGCAAAAAGATTGTATTGGACAAAATCGGCCCTCTGGAACATCAGAACGGTAATTCATGTGTGGAGCCAGAACAGATGAAGGAAGATCTTAAAATTCTTTTGCATCTGTATTTACTTAGGACACAGGCACAGAGTCTATTGAAGTGAGGCAAAGCAGTATTAACTTCATAGACCCTGTACAGATTACAGAGGAGGAGGTGTTTGCTATCCTGAGGCAAATCAAGGTGGATAAATCCTCAACACCTGACAAGGAGTTCCCTTGGACTCTACGGGAAGCAAGTGCAGAAACTACCGGGGCCCTAGAGATATTTAAGTTATCCTTGGCAACAGAACAGGTACCAGAGGATTGAAGGATAGCCAAAGTTGTTCTGTTTTTAAAAAAAGGCTCTAAACAGAAACCAGGAAATTATAGGTCAGTGAGTCTGACGTCAGTTGTGGGAAAGTTTTTGGAAGGCATTCTAAGGGACTGGATATACAAGTATTTGGTGAGACATGGACTGATTAAGGATAGCCAGCATGACTTTGTGCATGGTAGGTCATGCCTAACCAATCCTATAGAGTTTGTCAAGGAAATTACCAGGAAAGCTGATGAAGGCAAGGCGGTGGATGTTGTCTACATGGACTTAGCAAGGCATTTGAGAATGTCCCGCTTGGGAGGGTAGTCAAGAAGGTTCAATTGCTCAGCATTCAAGATGAGGCAGTAAATTGGATTAGACATTGGCTTTGTGGGAGAAGCCAGAGAGTGGTAGCAGATAGTTGCCTCTCTGTCTGAAGGCCTATGACTAGTGGTATGCTATGTGGAGCAGCGGTGGGTCTTTTGTTGTCTGTAATCTACATCAATGATCTGGATAATAATGTGGTTAACTGGACTGGCAAATTTGCAGATGACACCAAGACTGGGTGTAGTGGACAGTGAGGAAGGCTATCATGGCTTGCAGAGGGGATCTGCATCAGATGGAAAATGAGCTGAAATATGGTAGATGGAATTTAATGTAGACAACTATGAGGTTTTGCACTTCAGTAGGACCAACCAGGGTAGAAGTCCTGTAGAACAAAGGGATCTGGGAATATAGGTCCATAATTCATTGAAGATGGTACCACATTGAACATAAGTTCGTGAAGAAAACTTTTCGCACATTGGCCTTCATAAGTCAATGTACTGAGTACAGGAGATGGGATGTTATGTTGAAGTTTATAAGATGTTGGTGAAGCCTAATTTAGAGTATTATGTGCAGTTTTGGTCACCTACCTACAGGAAAGATGTAAATAAGGTTGAAAGAGTACAGAGAAAATTTACAAGAATGTTCTGGGTCTGAAGGACCTGAGTTATAAGGAAAAGTTGTATAGGTTAGGACTGTATTCCTTCGAACACAGAAGATTGAGTGGAGATTTGATGGAGGTATACAAAATTATGAGGGGTTTCGATAGGGTAAATGCAAGCAGGCTTTTTCAACTGAGGTTGGGTGAGACTACAACTAGAGGTCATGGCTTAAGGGTGAAAGGGGAAAAGTTTATGGGGAACCTGAGGGGAAACCTCTTCACTCTGAGGGCCGTGAAAGTGTGGAATGAGCTGCCAGCACAAGTGGTCCATGCAAGTTCCATTTCAATGCTTAAGAGAAGTTTGGATAGGTACATCGATAGCAGGGGTATGGAGGGCTATGCTATTAGTGCAGGTCGATAGGATTAGGCAGTTTAAATGGTTTTGGCATGGATTAGATGGGCCAAAGGGCCTCTTTCTGAGCTGTAATTCTCTATGACTCTATATGTTACTAAAGCCATTGAAAGAGAGCACTTTAAATTGCCAACAAGGGAGGAGATTATGTCCTGGCTTACAGGTGCCAAGTGGTTTCGCAAGCTCGACACAACATCTGGGTTTTGGCAGATGAAGCATAACAAGGCAAGTTTGAGACTGAGTACCCTTAACACACCACAAGGAACATAGAACATAGAACATAGAACATAGAAATCTACAGCACATTACGGGCCCTTCAGCCCACAATGTTGTGCCGATGATGTAACCTCCTCTAGAAACTGCCTAGAATTTCCTTAGCGCATAGCCCTCTATTTTTTTAAGTTCCATGTACCTATCTAAGAGGATCTTAAAAGACCCTATTGTATCCGCTTCCACCACTGTCTCCAGCAGTGCATTCCACACACCCACCACTCTCTGTGTGAAAAACTTACTCCTGACATCCCCTCAGTACCTATTTCCAAGCACCTTAAAACTTGTGTTAGCCATTTCAGCCCTGGGAAAAAGCCTCTGACTATCCACATGATCAATGCCCTTCATCACCTTGTACAGCTCTATCACGTCACCTCTCATCCTCCGTCGCTCCAAGGAAAAAAGACCAAGTTCAGTCAACCTATTCTCATAAGGCATGTTCCCCAATCCAGGCAACATCCTTGTAAATCTCCTCTGCACTTTCTCTATAGTATCCACATCCTTCTTGTAGTGAGGTGACCAGAAATGAACACAGTACTCCAAGTGGGGTCTAACCAAGGTCTTATATAGTTGCATGGACTTTTGAAGGGCAGGTCATTCCTTACGAACCTGACTGAATTCTTTAAGGATGTAGCAAAACACATTGATGAAGGTAGAGCAGTGGATGTAGTGTATATGGATTTCAGTAAGGCATTTGATAAGGTCCCCATGCAAGGGTCCTTCAGAAAGAAAGGGAAGATATTGCTTTCTTCCACTACCTTGTGTTGGGCACGTGGCCAAGTGGTTAAGGTGTTCGTCTAGTGATCTGAAGGTCGCTAGTTCAAGCCTCAGCTGTGGCAGCATGTTTGTGTCCTTGAGCAAGGAACTTAACCACACATTGCTCTTGTGTCTGTGTGAGGAGTGGCGCCCCACACAGACTTCCAATCTGCACCTTGTAAGGCATGAAAATGTCCGACACAGGCCTCTCATGGTCTGAATCGACGTTCTCTCCCTCTCCACTACGGTATGGGATTCTGTCCGCACCTGAAGTCTACCATAAAACCATTCACATGATCATTGAGGGAATACCTGGTGTCAAGACCATGCTGGATGACATCATTGTCTGGGGGTACACCATGGATGAATATGATGAGACAGGTGCTTGACGTGACACAGAAAGGTAATTTGAAATTAAATAAAGAGAAATGTGAGTTTGGTGTTGGGACACTGACTTTCAAACGAGATGTCATATCAGAAGGGGGAGTGAAGCCTGACATCAACCCAAGAAAGACATCAGACATTGAAAACATGGAAAGATCCCAAAATAAAGAGGAGGTGAGATATTTTCTGGGGATGGTGACTTCCCTGGCTATCCCTCGACTTCCCTGGTTTATCTCGCGACTATTAACTGTGTCAGAATCACTTAGGTCACTCCTTGAGCAGCAAAATGAGTGGATTTGGTCTCATGAGCAAGAAGAATTTTTCTAGAGCCTGAAAAGAGCCGTAACTGAAGAGCCTGTGCTGAAGTTTTATGATCCAGCCAACTATGCACAGACAGAGAAAGAGCTTCTCACCAGCACATGTGTATGTGACAGGTTCCATCAGTACACCTATGAATAAGCTTTTGAAGTGCAGACAGACTATAAACCACTGGTGTCAATTATATCCAAACCACTGAACGACTGTCCCATGAGGATACAGTGCATGTTGATAAGGCTGTAGAAATATGACATGAAGATGATCTACACAATGGAAAAGTACATGTTTGCTGCTGATGTGTTGTCTCGAGCAGTCGACAAGAATACAAAGAGTGACCAAGAGATGAATGCTGCTATACAGGCCTATGTTGACATGATTTTTACCTGCATTTCAGTATTTCCCGATAGAACAGAGAAGATTAGGACAGCAGCAGGGTCAGAAGAAACAATGAAAGTACTCAAAAGAAACAATACAGAAAGCATGGCCAGCAGCTAAGAATGTCTCTCCAATGTGTATTTGGGATTATCGGGCATGCAGAACTGAAGCGTCAGTAGTGGAAGATATAGTCTTCAAAGGGAACAGGAGTGTGTATCAGAGTCACTACGCAAGGGAACGCTCCAGAAGATACATGAAGGGCATCTTGGTGAGGAAAACGTAAATAAAGAGCTCGTGAGGTGATGTGCTGGCCAAGAATAAACCAAGACATTAGCCAGACCATTGCTTCATGTGAAATGTCTTACCTACAGATTAAAGCAGCAAGCGGAACCGTTTACATCACACCATGTACCAGACAGGCCATACTTTAAAGTTGGACTGGATTTGCTTGATTGTAATGGGAAGAGTCAAATTGTTGTAACATACTACTTTCCCAGTTACCCAGAGGTTGCAGCACTGCAGTCAATATATCCAGCAAAACAGTCAGCACCTTCCTGAAAGCTGTGTTCGTGAGGCATCGAGTTTCATGTGAAGTGGTATCAGACAATGGTCCACAATTTTCAAGCTCTGAATATGAGTCCTTTGCCAATGTTTTGGGGGTTTCAACATATAACTTCAAGCCCACATCACCCAAAATCTAATGGCCTATCAGCCAGTTGGGTCAAAGTAGTGAAGAGCCTCATGAAGAAACTGCAAAATGGATGAGAAGATTTCCACAAATGTCCAATGATTTACAGATGTGTGCCACTGCAGAATGGCCTTCACTAGCCTAACTGCTGATGGGTCGTTGCATGTGCACTGACCTTCCAGTGCATGAAAACCTGTTGACGCTTAAAGGAGAACACAAGGTCAAATTGGCTAAAGTAAAAGAGAAATTAAAACAGAATCGGTATTATGACAAGACTGAAAAGCCTACCTATCCCGAGGCCTGGCGATTGTGCATATCCGAGTTCGTGTCTCTTGCACATGATCCGTGTAAGGGTATGTGCAAGAGGAAGTTGCTGCACATTCCTACCGGATCCAACTGGAGCAAGGAGCACCTCTGATACAGAACCATGTTGATCTAAGACCACAAGCTCCAACCCATAGCTGTAACATGTCACCTATCAGTACACCAAAGAGGCCAACAGATGTAAATAATAAACATATTGATCAGAGTTCTTTGAAAAACACAAATATTATACTTTATACTTTATTGTCGCCAAACAATCGGTACTAGAACATACAATCATCACAACGATATTTGATTCTGTGCTTCACACTCCCTGGATTACAAATACTAAATATTAAAAATAGTTAAAATTAGTAAATATTAAAAATTTGCATTATAAATCATAAATAGAAAATATAAAAATGGAAAGTAAGGTAGTGCAAAAAAAAACCGGATATTTGGAGGGTTCGGCCCAGATCCGGGTCAGGATCCGTTCAGCAGTCTTATCACAGTTGGAAAGAAGCTGTTCCCAAATCTGGCCACGCGAGTCTTCAAGCTCCTGAGCCTTCTCCCGGAGGGAAGAGGGACAAAAAGTGTGTTGGCTGGGTGAGTCGTGTCCTTGATTACCCTGGCAGCACTGCTCCGACAGTGTGCGGTGTAAAGTGAGTCCACCAAATTAATGCACCAAATTCAAACAATACACCTGTGGAAACATATAGAAGACTGAAAAAGACCATTAAACCACCTCAGAGACTGGTTGAAAGTTATTGAGTGAAAAAGGAACTGGATACAGAATGTAAATATTTTTGTTGGAAAGGACTATTGTTTCATGTAGGTTTATGAGGGCATAGTTTTGTGTTTGGTTTTCTTTCAAGGGGGAAGATGTGTTATTTTGTGTGTGCATAATAAAGATCTCCAGTTCCTAGTGGGCGATGCCTGAGACGGGAAGTGACATTGGTGAGCTGGTCGCACGCGTGCAGTGTGGAGCTGAAGCCATTCTGTAAACAAACTGTTCTAGCATTTACCCACACCGAGTTTGTCTTTATTCAGAACAAACATAACAATATGTACACTGACAAGCTTCCACCCTGGAGCTTTATGAAACCATTGCTGGGTTAGGCACGAGTCTACCGTTCACTTTAGCCTACAGATTATGGGTCAGGTCAGTAGAGTCTGTTAAAGACATCACTGTCTGGTACTAACTCTGCATGGACCCTCTTTATCTCACTGTTACATACTCATCCCCCTATCTCTCTCTGCTTAATGATCATCCCTCTACCTCTCTCTGCTGTACTACACAGCCAAGAATTCACTATTCCTTGCTATGAATTTACTATCCCCTCCTACACTTGGCAACACCTCACCTCGTTACACAGAAACAGACTACAGTCCCTTGGACTCTATTCCACAGGGACTGGATGAGACTACAGTCTGTCAAACCTGTTACTATGCAGGAACGGGAATGTAATGTATCCTTAAACAAGAACATGCTGATCTCTCTGCATCTGTGTGTGTTGTGAACCTGCTGGTGTGAAGGCTTTCAATAACATTACAGTAATAGAGGGAGCCTGGAATATTCAGTCTGTCATCTTGAAGACCCAACATTTGTACATGTATATGTGCCACAATGTGTTCATGAGGGGATTACAAATTTACGGTGTCGGGATTCAATTCCACACACTGTAGCTATGAAACTTTATGAGAGAAGAAGCCATATTGGCAAGGTCCAGAGATGTTGCTTTGTTAGAAACTACCAGGCACCAAGGTTAACTGTCAAAAGGAGTAGGGGGACATGGCTGTGTACATGAGCTGTATCAGGAGGGTTGGGAAGTGTGCCAGAAAAAAAACTATTCTATTTCAACAGCCTACAGATCCAAGACCGCGACAAGCAACCCAAGCAGTTTCAGTGGAAGCTCATTCGGATGCGGAAGATCTGGGACTGTAAAGCAAAAACCTGCAAGTGAAGCAAATCTGAAAATGAAAACAGCAAATGCTGGAACCGCTCACCCTGTAGAGAGGGAAAGGTAATAAATGTTTCGGATGAAGATCCTGCAGCAGAATGGTGATGCCTGAACCATTACCAATCTTCAGTCCTTCCTGTTTTCACTCTTATTGTGGAACTGTGTTGGAGTATCTAAGCCACGAGCTTTAGAAGCAGAAAAAAGGCATTAGAGTAAAAGCATTGAGTAGTAACTAGTGCTTTCACATGCACACTGATACAGCCACACATATTCCAAAATGAGCCAAATACTGATTGAGCGAGAGCGGTCTGATGCCAGGAGCAAACTGAGCACCACTGGTGAGGTTTTACCCACAGACAGTGCACAGGAAACACTAGACAAAGTGTTGTGAGTAGAGACTATGTAATTCATAGGGTGGGGTTGGCTGATATAACTCGTGAGAAGGATACGTTTAATACTGATGACTCAAAGTTGCACCCGAACACAGTGTGGAGAAGGTATGACAATGTGTTGTGAGACAGCAGCCTCAGGTAGCTACATTCGGCTAAGGCCCAGTGCAAACACACACAAAATGCTGGAAGAACTCAATAGGTCACATTGCATCTATGGAGATAAAAGAGCAGTCGACATTTTGGGCCAACACCCTTTATAAGACCCTCTGCAAAGCCAGCCTGTTCAAGTCGAAACCAGTCCTACTGTACCGTGAAAAAGTCTTAAGCACATATATATGCATGTACACTTGGAGACATAACAACGTTCTCAAAGTTGTAACAGAAGCAGTTGAGCAGAGAGTACTGCAGCACAACTTATCTCATGCCCCATGCTGCACAGAACATCGCATATCATTTGTGAAAGAAGGCTCCAAGTCAAGGGTGTACTGCGCAGGCTCACGATCAAGCATACTTTCTTCAGCCAATGATTGGTGTGTCAAGGCTGACCTGGATGGGAAAGGCAGTTTCCCGGAGCAAATAGCTTTCACAACATTGCGTCCAGATATAATCGTATGGTCTGACACCAGTAGAGAAGCGGTTATTGGTGAACTCACAGTCAGACAACATCGATGAAGCCCATGAGCACAAGTTAACCAAGTATGCAGAGTTGAGATCAAAGTGCAGAGACAGAGGGTGGAAGGTCTCATGCTATCCATTCGAAGTAGGCTGCCGTGGGCTTATTGCGTTCACTTTCCAGAAGTGGCTGCGTGACCTTGGCTTCACTAGAAGAGAGATCAAGTCAACCAGCAGGGCTGTAGCTGAGGCAGCAGAGAAAGGATCAGCATGGGTGTGGACCAAGTATGTCCAGAGGGGCAGATAGTCAGACAGTGTATACATATCTTACAAACCCTTCACTAGTTGCATAGACACCTGAAGAGTAGACTATCTGTTGGATGGAAGTGACCAACAACTCTGATAGAGGCAGATGCCAAGTTTTTAAGCTCACCAGTGGGAGGTGGTGCTTTAGCACTGCTGGCCCACCACCTCGAGGGAGTCTTGATCATAAGTGGGCTGAAACTCCTGAAGACAGGGGGCAGATCAACTGATGATCACACTGGTGATAGCACAGGACAGTTAACATCTTAGTCCACGTGTATTTTGTAACTCTAGCTCGAGTTCCCAAGACTTTTGCACAGTACTGTATTTGTCTACATGGAGCAGAGAGTGAGTTTGTTAAATCTGGTGGGGGCAAAGGATGTTGGGAATGGTGAGGGTGGAGCACCTGCAGGAGGGGTGTGGGACAAGTGGTAGAGAAGGAATGCCAGGGTGGCGTGGGTGCACACACACCCAGCCCTGAGACACCAGACAAGGTCATTTGATTCCAAACAATTGGCTTATTGATCATTACAGAATACCTCTCTGGTGCTTTAAACTCCCTTCCCCTGTTCCCTACCATGATTCCCCTCTCCCCGCCCCTTCCCACTCTTAATCCACAATACAGACCCATATCAGAATCAGGTTTATCACTCACACGTCATGAAATCTGTTTTTTTGCAGGAGCAGCAGCACAGTGCAATATATAAAATTACTACAGTACTATGCAAATGTCTTTAGCACCCTCGGTATTTATATGTGCCGAATACTTTTGCACGTTACTGTATGTGCTCAAATGATCATGCTGAGAAGGTGCTGGAAAGATTAGAACAAGATGGTGTACTCATGTGAGTGGGTACAGAACAAGAGGCTGTGACCAGGCAGATGAAACTGTGTAGAGATCACTAAGACCCACTAGCCCACCCTGTGCTATCCTCCATTCTCTTTCACAATTGCCCTTCATAGTGTGACCATCTCTCTGCTAAATCTCCGTGTTGTGGTAACGCACAGCCCAAGGTATCAATACAGATGTTGACAAGAGTTCACCACATCTGGCTGTACAGGCTGCTGCTGGCTAATCGCAGACCTGGCTCTCTGTCCGACTCCTGGCTGCGTAGATCCCAGAGTCCAGCTTGCAGATGCTCTTAGTTGGCGGAGACAGAGAAGATCACGTCCAGATCTGGTGACCGTAAGTGGGCAGGTAAATCTGAGTAAAGGGCAGTGGACGATGAGCAAACAGGGTAGGTATCAGGAAACCAGCAGCTCATCACATCCCAGATAGAGTGGATAGGCAGAGCAAAGGCAAGGTGGCCTGCTGTCTTCCCCTGCCCTTTCCTCTCCTTTCAACAATCCTACAGCCCTCTCCACCCCACTATCTTCCTCCTACTCCCGCCTCTTCTCACCTTCATACTCACTCCACACATCTTCTCTCCCCCAATCTAACCCTTGTCCTCTACTCTTTCCCTGCTGTAGATGTTGGGTCTACAGGTCTGGAGTGGCTGAGATTGGGGAAGGGTCTGAGACTGAATCGGGGGAACTCTGTAATGGCAGAGGAACCCTACGACTCTTCTTCTATCCAGGACTTTGAAAGCTGACAGTGCTAGGACAAAATAATCTCTACAGGTGCGTCCACCTCCTAGAGCAGGGGGTTCCCAGTCTTTTCATGCTATGGACCCCTACCAGTAACCGAGGGGTCCGTGGACCGCAGGTTAGGAATCCCCGTCCTAGAGGCCTTCTCAGCTATTTGAACTCTTCAGTGAAGAGGTGTTTGACAGACGGCAGTGGAGATGGGTGCATTTATAATGACACACCAGAAGACTTGGAATAAACTTCACCCTTCAGTGGATGTAGAGACCACCCAGTTTATAATTGATGTTCCCTGCTCCAATGTGAGTAATGATCTCGATTACCAGCCTCCCCGGAGGTGCTCGTTTCATGGAGTTGGCAGCTGGAAGAGGACGGAAGACAATGGGACGAGGGTGTGCCCAAAACACAGGAGAAAGTAAGCGCAGCCTGGGGCACCAGCTCCATCAGGGAGAGGAGCAAACTGTTTATTACAAGGGGCATTCGTGGCTTAACAGATTAATGGTTGCCACTTATAGCTGGCTACACAACCTGAAGAGCACAGGCTGAGACAAGAGGCATAAACAATCACACCAGCCAATCTGTGAGACTCGGGTAGCAGAAGACACAAGAGAACCCAATGTTATTGACGTCGGACAATGTAGGTCGCGGAACAATGATGGCTGCGTTGCAGGACGAGGGGATCACCAGTGGTAATCGGTGCATCTGCTGCATGTGGCTGTGAGGATGGGTGTCTTGGACTTGTGACTGATGAGGCTGCTTATGGTTAGGGGGGTCTGAGAGGCGGGGGAATGAATCACCCTCTTCGTTGGAACAAGTGATGTCAGGATACTTCACAGAACCAGGAAGGACAGGGCTCTTGAGGTATATATAGGCAAGTAAAGTGAGTGGCAATGCCCCCTAATTCATTTACCCCCTCACGGGACTTGTTGACAAAAGTCTTTACAGCTTAGACAGTCTCTGTGCCCACAAGGTGCCCGTCACCTGAATAGAGAGCATGATTTTCCAGGAATTTATAAGCAAGCAGTAAATTATTCCACATCTTTACATTATCACTGGTTTGTCCTCACTGGAATATTCAGCCAAACAAGCACGCTGCAGTTTGGGAAGGACGCAACATCTGTAGAGACATTGGCGGAGATTTAGGGGAGAGGGAGTGGGGAAGCTGGCCGTCTCCTCTTCTGAGCAGAGATAGTGATGGAGTTGTTTGGAAGTAGGAGGTGTTGCCGGAGGGAGAAGTTTTAAAATAATTGTAAATAAAGCACAGAGAAGGGAGAAGTGTTTTTTTATTATGCAGTGAGGTCATGGCCTTGAACTGGATGCATGGTGGAAACAGACTCAGAAGAGTAGGATGGGGAGAGGTCTGACATTGTGGAGGACTCCGTCTGAAGTTCTCTGAAGGAAGACAGGTGAAGGAAATGAACAAGGTGCTGGGTCTCAATCAGCCTCTTTGGATACTGAGGCTCGGCACCTGAAAACCCAACGTAATGCCCCCTACTGGGTGACCCAGCGATCACTCAGGCAATTCGGGTATCATCCGGGCCTAACTTATCCCATTTCTGTTTCCCACTTCCCACCCAGACTTTACATTTCCATACATATTATGTTTGTGCTTTAAACACCAACCGCTACAGAGTGGGTTAATCATATACCCTGTCACTTTTACCCTCTGCACTGCCTGTTACTCCAATGCAATAAAGCCTACAGCAGCAAATTCCACACACTGTGCTGTGCTCTTTGTGCATCAAGCACCGAGGTTTATTTGGAAAGCCCTTGGATGAGGTCATTGCTGCACCTCTCTCACAGGCCTATCTTGCACAGTGCCACCGGGTACAGAGGGGCCAGACGCCCACAGAGGTACCCACAGCACTCATTTAGCCACCTTGTGTAACCGGAGCCCAAGGATGGCCAAGGCACTCATGGAGAAGGCATGCTTGCGACAGTGCAGCTTTCAGCTTCTGCTGACCAGGATGCCTAGTGCTTGGAATCACTGACAGGCCTCCCTTGGCTGGTCTCCACTGTACTCCGGCCACCTTACAGCCCCCACTGCCTATGTCTCACACTCCACACACCCATAATCTGATCCTAGTAACCACTGCGAAGGGTGCATCCCTGGAGATACCCTCTGTCAGCCCTCCCTGCACATCTCTCGCTGTACCTGGTGATGCACCTGAGCAGAGTACATTGGGTATGGACAGCCCCGGCTGCATTGAGGCTGTCGCCCTTCAGGGACTGCAATGCGATGAGCTCTTGCTTCAAACCCCTTGAACAAACGACTGAGTGCAGTGAGCACCACAACACCTCGCAGCATTAAGTGTGACGACTTCGAGTGTGGCCCTCCCCTGCTCTGTGAGTCTGTGAAACTCACAGTGAACTACAGAAGCGCCAAGAGCAGGTACCGGCATGAAGAATGGCCATGATGGCGCGTGCAGCGCTGAAGAGGGGTAAAGAGTCGGCTGCACCGCCAGGCACAGTGGAAGATGTGCAGGGATGGAGGTCAGAGAACATCTCCAGGGATGCGCCCCTCGCATGGTTTGTCGGCCTGTCATGCCACAAGGGCTTGTGTGCGTCATTGATGCCGGGGGCTAAGCCATCGGTAGTTCATTTACTGGCAGGGTTACCCGTGATGGACAGGTGTCAGCCGAGGTGTCAAACCACCCACCCAGACAGCAGCAGCATCCGCACGGTGGAAAGGCCTGGCTATCTACTTCCGTATCTTGTCATGAAAACCCTAAAGTAAAACAAAAACAATATGTGATATCCTTCTGGAAGATGAGACTCCCAAGTCGGAAGATACTCAACAAGCTACTGGGGAAGAGCTGATGAACCTACAGAGTAAGGCCGAGATGTATGATGCAGTTGGAGTAAAGCCTTCAGGACCTTCGATTGCTGATGTTCCTAGGCACGAAATGAGGGTCAGAGAATGCAAAGATATGTTGATTTTACGTACACAGTATGAATCAAGGAAAACGAGATGGTGTAGTGTGAAATGGTATCATTGCAAATTGACCTACTTAGAATCAGCGAGCAGGAGTAAACTGGTATGGGACACTTTCAATCTGATCAACACTGGATATACCATGCCAGAAATGACAAGTACAGGAGGAACAGTGTTGCATTCACAGTCAAGAAGAAACTGGCTGGAGCTGTATTGAACTTCAATGCAGTCAGCGGTCGCCTAATCTCAATTCGTCTACAAGGAAGACCTATCAACATTACCATCATACAATTATATGTACTAACAACAGAGACAGAGGAAGATGAAGTAAATCAGTTCTATGAGCAAGTGCAGGCTGAACTTGATGGAACATGCAAATAAGATGTACTGATCATTATGGGAGATTGGAATGCAAAAGTTGGGAGTGGAAAGGATAGTCAAGAAGTTGGGATCGGGTACCATAAATGATGCTGGACAATGTTTAGTCAACTTCTGCAAAACCAACAACTTGTTCATCTCAAACACGTTTTTCCAACGACACAAGCGCAGACTGTGTACCCCTAAACCTCTCCCAATGGATTACACAGAATCCAAATAGATTATATCTGCAAAAATCAGCAATAGAAAAGTTCTATGATGTCAACAAAAACAAAACTTGGAGTTTACTGGCCGGGCAGCATCACTAGGAAGAGGTACAGTCGATGTTTCAGGCCGAGCACTTCGTTGAGTCCTGACGAAGGGTTTCGGCCCGAAACGTTGAATATACCTCTTCCTAGAGATGCTGCCTGGCCTGCTGTGTTCACCGGCAACTTTTGTGTGTGTTGCTTGAAATTCCGGCATCTGCAGATTTCCTCATGCTGGAGCTTACTGAGACTTTGAGCACCCACTACTAACATGCAAGCTCAAATTAAAGCCGAGGAAGTGCAAGCCTTTCACCAGAGTACCAAAATATGATCTTCAAAATATCCCACCAGAATCCAAAGATGGCCCGGACAATTGTTTCGCTGCTCTAAATGCAACCAATAGGGCACCAGAGGAATTGTGGAAAAGTATCAAGAATGTTGCACACGAAGAGTGTGAAACGAATCTGCATAAGGTGAAAACACAAAAGAGACCAAAATGGATGAGTGAAGAAACTCTGAAAATCGCACAGGAAAGAAGAGAAGCCAAAGCCAAGGGAGAAAGGGTCGCAGTCGCAGTTCTCAATCGAGCTTTCCAATGTTCCGCAAGGTGAGACAAAGAAAACTACTACAATAACACGTGTGAAGTAGAAACAGAAAATAAGAAAAGAAGGACAAGATCAGTCTTCTTAAAGCTACGAGAACTAAAGAGAAAATTCCAGCCTCACGTCGGATTGCTGAAAGATGCACAAGGTGCCATGCTTAACGAATCTGAGAAGATCCACCAGTGAGGGAAGGAATACTGTGAGTCATAATACCAGAAAGATCAACTGGATCAGGAGTATCATCCTATATCTTACAATCAGGAGTTGATGGTGATGAAGGAAGAAGTTAAAGCAGCATTAAAAACCCTACCAAAAAACAAAGCTTCTAGCAATGATGGAATTCCAATTGAAATACTACAGCAGTCAGACGCAGCTGTTGCAATACTGACGTCACTCTGTCAGCTGATCTGGAAGACAACGCCATGGCCAAGTGAATGCAGGAAATCAGTGTTTTTACCAATATTGAAGAAAGGTGATCCGACAGAATGTGGAAATTATTGTACAATCGCCCTCATTCCTCACGCCAGCAAGATTTACTAAAGGTCATTCGGAAAAGACTTCAAGATTTAGAGTGGGAGCTTCCTGAAGTGCAAGCAGGGTTCAGGGAAGGAAGGGGAACAAAAGACACCATTTCAGATGTGAGATGGATTCTCCAGAAGACAAAAGAATACTAGAAGGTCATCTATATGTGCTTTATTGACTACAGAAATGCCTTTGATTGCCTCGGTCATGACAAACTATGGATCACATTAAGACACATGGTTATACCTGAACATCTTATTGTCCTTCCGCACAATCTTTACATCAATCAAGAAGCAGTACTCAAATGGAACAAGGAGAACCTGAGTGGTTCAGCGTCTGTAAAGGAGTACGACAAGGCTGTATCCTCTCCCCTGCCTGTTTAATTTGTACGCTGAACAAATCTTCAGAGAACCGGGAGTATAGGAGGAGAACTGAGGGGTGAGAATTGATGACAGAATCATCAATAACCTTTGTTATGCTGATGACATGACAACAGTGGCTAAAAACAAAGAAGACCTGAAGCAACTGCTCACCAACATCAAGGAACATTGCCTCATGATGGGTCTGCACCTTATCCTGAAGAAGACTAAGATTATGACTACTGGCAGTACAATCAATTTCAATCTTGATGGAGAGGAAATTAAAGTGGTTGACAGTTTCAGCTTACTTGAATCAGTAAGCAGTCAAGAAATCCAACAAAGCAGAGCAGTCATGAAGGATTTAGAGACAGGAATCTATCTCTATGTACAAAGATTCGACTTGTGCAGGCAATGGTGTTCTCAACAACATTATATGGATAAAAAAATTGGATGGTAAAGGATAGGAAGTGTATCGATGAACTGTGGTGCTGGAGAAAAATACCACATATCTCATGCACCTGTCACAGAACAAACAGATCAGTGCTCAATGAGATCAAATGAAGTCTCTCTCTGGAGGCTCAAATGACAAGACTCTGCCTTTTGTTCTTTGGCACATCATGCCAAGAAACAGCTCCCTGGAAAAGGATATCATGCTCGGCAAGGTGGAAGGACAATGGAAGAGAGGAAGGTCGCCAAACAAATGGATGGACACAATAAGGACAGCTATGAACACAACATTATCAACAATAAGCTGCCTTTGTGAGGATCGAAACTCATTTAGGGCAACTA
This sequence comes from Mobula birostris, assembly GCF_030028105.1. NCBI lineage: Eukaryota > Metazoa > Chordata > Chondrichthyes > Myliobatiformes > Myliobatidae > Mobula > Mobula birostris. Next base: position 12,300,118 of record NC_092387.1, on the reverse strand, counting down.
TCCATGGGGTCGCCATAAGTCAACGACGACTCAATGACACTTAACTACAACAACAGAGTCAGACCCAGAGTTTATTGAAAGGGTAGGCAATAAAAGATGGTGGATCTGTTGGAGGCCAGTTCTATCGAAGACTTTGGTAAAGATCATTTCAGGACCTTTTCAAACTACGCATCAAGAGGATCAAAACAACATTGAAATAGTGTTGCAGGGAAAATGTACCCAGAATGAAGCCATCTGTGAAGATAGTCTAAATAGGACAGGGCAACTGTGGGTCATTGGTGGCCCTTAGACCATCAATTCCCTGTTTAATAAAGTAAGAGAGAAGATAAAAAATAAGCATAAAATATTGTGAAATGTTGTAAGTCTGGGATCTGTGACCAGAGTTTGGAGAGGTTTTTAGCTGCACAATTGCTCTGAAAAATCTGTCACACGCTCCTAGATCATGTGATAAGTGGTAAACCTACGACTGAGCTTATGGATGGCCAGAACAAGTTAAAATTACTTAATACTCAAGTTGATAAAATGTGTTGAAATTCAGGCAGCATTGGTCATACAGCACAGAGTCATAGAACAGTACAGCACAGAAACAAGTTCTTCGGCCTATCTAGTCCCTGCCTAACCATTAATCTGCCTAGTTCCATCGACCTGCATGTGGATCATAGCCCTCCCATTCATGTACATATCCAAACTTCTCTTACATGTTAAAATTGACCCTGTGTCCACCACTTGCCCTAACAGCTCATCCTACACTCTCACCAACCTCTGAGTGAAGAAGTTTCCCATCATGTTCATCTTTCCCATGAACTTAACCCTTGACCTCTAGTTGTAGTCACACCCAACCTCAGTGGGAGAAAGGAAGGAGGAGAGCACCAGAGGGAGGTGATGGGCGTGTGAGGGGAACAGGATAGATAAGCAAAACTCCTTCTGAGGCAGTTTTCAGCATTGAAGGTGAGTTCTGTGGGCACAATACAGACTTTTCCACAGATGAGCTGTTAGCTGGTTATTGGGGCTGGCAGGAGGAGAGTTTGCGAGTTAGTGTATTCCTTCCATTGCTATACAGGTCCTCTGCATATTCCCAATGTGTGGACCCAAAAACATCCTGGCAGCTCTTTCCCCTCCTAGAGCAGTCACGGGAAGAGATTCCCAGGAATTAGTAAGGAGTTTAAGAACATTTTGGAATTTTTTTTCTCTGAGAGTGAAGGAAGTGAGTTCAGGGAGGAGCACATGGGTAGCAGGTCAATATCAAGAAGGCGGAGGTGTTAGATATTCTGGAACATACAACAGTAGATGAATAACCAAGGCTGGATGACAAGGAAGCGAAGAAGGACATAACCAGGGCCCACTCAGAGATTTTTAAACTTGGCTACACCCAAGTGAGGTGCCAGAAGATCTTTGAAGGAATGTACAAAACAGTGGCAATCATTCTGGAGACCATGAAGGGCAGGGTGAGCTGCCACAAACAATTATCGCCCAGTAGCACTCATGTCCATTCTACTGAAGTGCTTCAAGAGGTTGGTTATGGCAAGATGTAACTCTTATCTGAGTAAGGACTTGGATCCACTGCAACTTGTCTGCTGCCCCAACAGGTCCATTCACTCAGTACTAACAACCAACTTTCAACACCTGAGTAAGGAAGGACATAACTAGGACCCTCTTAGAGATTTTTGCATATTCGTTACCCACAGGTTAGCTGTCAAAAGACTGGAAGAAAGTTCAAAAGGGCAGCAATTATTCTGGAGCCCAAAAAGGGCAGGGTGAGCTGCCTCAGTGACAATCACCTGGTAGCTCTCACATCTACTGTAATTAAGGGCTCTGAGAGGAAGAACCTCCTTCTACAACTGGATCCTCATCTTCCTTATCAGATACAGTGTGGGTTAATAATCATCATGGAGGCTTCTCCTCCTCGCTGACAATTAAACACAACTGCACCTCAAAGATGCATGCTTGGGCCACTGCTCTATTCTCTCTGCTCTCGTGACTGTGTGACTAAACCCAGCTCAAATGCCATCTATAAATTCACTGCTGATGGTAGAATCTCAGATGGCAATGAGTAAGATAGATTGATTGGCTGAGTGCTGTTACAACAACAACCTGGCACTCAGTGTCAGTGAGACCAAGGACCTGATTGTGGACCTCAGGAAGGAGAAGTTGGGGAAGTCTAGTCCTCATTGAGGAGTCAGCAGTGGAAAGGATGAGCAGTTTCAAGTTGTTGAGTGTCAATGTCCTGACCCAACACAGTGTCAATCATGAAGAAGGCACACCTACGGCTCTACTTCCTTAGAAGTTTGGGGAGGTTTGATACGTCAGCAAAGACTTTTGTAAAATTCTCCAGATGTACCATGGAAAGCATTCTGACTGGTTACATCACAGCCTGGTAGGAAGCCCTCAGTGCACAGGATTGCAAGAGGCTGCTGAGGGTTATAGACACAACCATCTTGATCACTGGCACAATACTCCCCATCACTGTAGATATTTCAAGAGGTGGAGCCTCAAGAACATGGTATCCATCACTAAGGCCCTCACTATCGGGGACATGTCCTCTTCTTATTACCACCATTGGAGAGGAGGTACAGGAGCATGAAGATCCACACTCCATGACTAAGAACGTCCTTTCTGCCATCAGGTTTCTGAAGAATTCATGAACACTACCTTGTTATTCATTATTTTGTACCAATTCTTTTTGAAAATTACAGCCTTTTTTGCCTTTGCACTGTACTTCTACCGCCAGATATCACACTTAATGTCATATGTCAGAGATAGTAAATGGGATTCTGATAATGTTGTTCCTTTATTTAAGAAGGGCAGCAGCGATAAGCCAGGTAACTCCAAGCTGTTGAGTCTTCTGTCAGTGGCAGGGAAGTGACTGGAGAAAATCGTAAGGGATAGGATTTATGTACATTTGCAAAGGCAGTGGCTGATGAGGGACAGTCAGCATGGCTCTGTGTGATGGAAATGCTGGCTCACTAATTTGATTGTTTTGTTTTTTTGAGGAACTACAGTAAGGATATTGATGTTAGGCTGGTCCAGGACGTTAAGGCACATTGATGCAACAGGCTGGCTAATTGGATCCAAAGTTGGCCTGGTGATAGGTAGTGGTTTATCACAGTGCTGGGACCTCAGCTGTTCGAAAAACACTAATGACATGAATGTGTATGAAGGAAGCACACACAGTCCAATGTGCTGTCTCTGTTCTTCTTGTAGCACTGAATGAATTTTTTTTTTGGGTTTGGAGTGACTTGGTCAGCGGATGATGTAGGGGAAGTACAAAAGGAAGAAAAAGAGGAATGTGCAGCCATGAAGGTCATTGACCGCTGAGACTGTGTGGTCTCCTCATGTTCCCCTCATAGCCCTCCATGTCACTTCCTCTCAGTGCGTCTCCAAGTTCCCATCAGAAGTTCTGATCCTCTCTGTGTCCACTATTGCCCCAGAACAGTACTGCCTAAGGAGAAATATTCCACGCACAGCTCTGTCTGTGAGCACGCTGGCCACAGCTCTGCATGTGTGCCCATTGACCCATCCATAAAGGTAACAACTTCTCCTGGACAAACTCGCTCAGTCATGAACACACTCAGATACACACAAATACATGCACACTCATTCTCAAATTCCAATACGTGCTTAGGTGCACACTGAGCTACACTTACAAGAAGGTGAACCTCACTTTTGGTGTCCATAAGATGAAGGCCCTCTACCAATATGACCCCATTGTACAACAGCAGTCTCTGATGATAGATAATGCAACACAACGGGATGTGGAAAAAGTGATTGCTTTCCAAATTCCAAGGGCCACTACTCAGCAAAGGCAGATAGCGGTGATGAAATTGCCACAATTGTCCCCACTATGGAGAACATCTTCAAGAGGTGGTGCACAAGAAGGCAGCATCCATCAATAAGGAGATTCACTATCTGGGACCTGCTCTCTCCTTGTTCTTTGGGGAGGAGTTGGAGAGCCAGGAGACACATGCTCAGTGTGTTAGGAACAGCTTCTTCCCGTCCACTATCAGATTTCTGAACAGACCATGAACCCATGAACACTACCTCGTTATTCTTCTTTTTTACTCTTATTTATTTTTGTAATTTGTAACGATTTTATGTTATTGCACTGCTGCCAAAAACAATGAATTTCATATCATATAAATCTATGAGATTCAATCTGAATTTGATTCTCATTCTGAAATTCACCATTACCTCCAATACAGTTGTAACCAGACATTGTGTATGATTTTGTATGACTCCAGACATACATGAATGTGCATGCAAACACAGACAAAAACATATATATACAAATATACACACACACAAACCTGATGAGCCCCAACAATTGAGAATGTAATGCATTATAAACTGAATTTATTGCTCTAACAATCAGAGCAATTGATGTTTTTTGTAATTTTTTTTATAATATTTAAATCTACTTCAGAATATGCAAAGAATTATTGTGGTGGAGAGTATGTTGCCGCTTTATGGACCCTGCCAGCAATCTTCAGTGCAGTCAGTTCTGCTTTCACTAGCAGGGGCAGTTCTCATGCAGCAGATTTTAATGGAGACCGGAGGTAGGTACAGAAAATGCAAAACTCATTAAAATTAACTGTCCCAGTATTATCAAGGGCAGAATCTACTTCGAAGAACCTTTCTTTTTATTTTTAATGCAGCTTGTCAAAAAAAAAGCAGCAAATGGCTCGTGTAATGTGGAGTATGTACAGAGCAGGTTCACATAGTTTCATCAAAATCTCACTTGATTGGATTTGTGACTGCTACAGGAAGCAATTTGAATCATCTGAAGTCTGCCTGGGGATCTGAATTATTCTACACAGGAAAGTTATAATTTTAAGGAAAGCTAGAGCAAACCTGGATCAGTCTAATTAAACCAGTACAATGTAGGTCAGGGAAAAGAAGATCTGGTAGGCACAATTCATTTGTTTAATAAGGTCTATAGTATCTATAGTAATTAATTTACACATGTACTGTAATCTCCTAAAATTAAGGACCCTTTAAACTTAATCAAATTCTAACATGAGAATTCCTCCATGGCCTGAAATCCTGCCATTGTTTATCTGTCTGATATAAGAGTGCTTCTTACTCTGTTTATATCAAATTGTTTACTCAGTTATGGAAGGAGAATTGCAAGCTTTACCACATTCTACACTCATTAAAGAGCTTTTCAGAGCTATTAATAAAAGAGTGAATTACCATATGTTATTGGAGAATTATTTTGCATTTTGAGCTCTAATTGTTAAAAGGTTCACTTCCACTTTGTTTCCTTGATCTTAAAGATGCACTCCCCACTTTATCTTTCCATCAAAGGTGTATTTTGCAAATTCACCTTATTACAGAGCATCATTTCACTTTGCACCCTAACAAAAGAAAAATTCAGAGTTTATTTTTTGAAGGATTAAAGGATATGACTAAAGGGAGATTAGACACTTAACAATTACTAAATGGCAGTTAAGTGTTTAATATATTGTTGAAAAGGAATTATCTAGTTTATTAACAAAGATTAAAATTATATATTACGCATTGTTTATTGTGAAACAAATATTTCCCATTGCATATTCTCAATGGGTTATTGCACATAATTTACTCTTATTAAAGAAATACATCACACCTTATTATAAAAGGGAATTCCGAGAGTTTGCGCTAATTTAAATGAGAATTTGCCAGTATTTTTATTCCCAGTTTACTCCATTATTTTGCCTGAAGTTCTGGAGCATTCTATTGGATGTCTGGGAACACCTTACCCCATAAACAGGGTAGATCTGCCAGAGAGGACGGGACTGCGGTGTATGGGAGGGGCTGTGGAAATCCTCACAGATCCCATGAAGTCTCATGACATCAGGTCAAATGCTACTTCCCTCCCTCAGCTCCCCTCTGTTGAACAACACTTGAAGGAAGGACTGTAAGTGGCACAGAATACACTCTGGGTGGGGACCAGTCTCTGTCACCAAGAATAGCTTGACTAGAGCCTAGAACAGTATAGCACAAGAAGAGCTTCTTCAGCCCATTGTTGTGCAGAACCAATTGAACTGGTAATCGAAAGCCCAACTAAACTACTCCTGCTTCCATAAAGTCCGTATCATTCTATTTCCTGCACATTCATGTGCCTAAGAACCTCTTGAGTACCTCTGTTGTATTTCCTCCACCAGCCCGGGCAGTGCCTTCCAGGCACCCGCCACTCTGTGGGAAAACCTTGCCCCAAAATCTCATTTGAATTTACTCCTCTCTCATCATAAATGCTTGCCCTCTGTTACTAGATGTTTTGACCCAGGGAAAGAGATACTGGTTGTCTCATAATCTTATAAACCTTTGTCAGGTCTCCCTCAGTTTTGGCTAATTCCTGAAGGATGTAACTCCCTGAAGCATGAAACAAGCCCAAGAGACAAGACCCCTGAGTCAACATCTTGGAGGTCACCAAGCTCATTTGGACCAAGCACATCAATACAGTGGCTACAAGGGCAATCAGAGGCTAAGCAAGTGACTCACCTACTAACATCCCAAAGCGTAAGGGGTAATGCCAGGATTGTGCTGGAATACAGTGATTTGTAACTGAATTCAAGGAGCTCAATACCATCCAAGACGCAGCAGTCAACGATTAACATCCCATTGCTACTGGTGCACAAAGACTGCAAAGTGTACCAGCTACATGTGCTTTTGCTAACCACTCTCTAGTTGCACCACCTCAGGTACCTGGAAGGAGAAGACAGGAGGTGCATGCTGCAAGATTTCTTCTCCTTACGTAGCACCCAGACTTGGAATGAGATCTGTTTCCCTTCATTGTGTGGCTCTGGATCCTAAAGCTTCAGCACTGTGGGAGTGTTGAGACCAGATGGACTACGCAGCTACACTGGCAACTGGCAACACCTCTACCCGGTCAATGAATAAGCATAACCCACCACATTTGGAAAGGAAATTCACAGGTCTGAATCCCGCAAGTGAGTACAAGTGTAGGGAATAGCACCAGCCAGTATATATAGTCTGTTAAGCTGAAGGGTCTCAACCTACAAGGGAAACTGTCCATTTCTCTACACAGATGCTGCCTGGCCACTGATTTCCTCCAGGTTCTTGTTATTGGCCTTCCACAACCCCAGAAACTCTATCAATCTATGATTTGTGGAGGACTCTCTTTAAATATGGCTGCTTGGAAAATAAACCTCCATTTTACTTGCTTCATAATTGCATGCAGGCTGTGGTCTAACCAACAGGACTACCTGCAGCAGCCCCCATGACAACCAGCAGCAGAAAAGGCTGGTGTCGCTGCCTGACACTTTTGCCAAGTCTTACCTACCACAGTGTTTCTCTTCACTTCCAATAAACTTCAAAGGAGTGGAATGAGCCATAATCCTGCTTGTTGTGCCTCTTCAAATGGACACCCATATCACGCTTAAACATGCCGGGGTGGAGGCTTCCCCAGACTCTACCACCCTCTGGAGAGAAAGACTTCCCTCACTTCCCATTTAATCCAATGGTTTTAAATCTCTGCAAAAACCCTTCCCCCATTTTGACCCATCTGCTCTGAACTACGACTGTGCTTACACCATCTAGACTTCCCTCACTTCCCATTTAATCCAATGGTTTTAAATCTCTGCAAAAACCCTTCCCCCATTTTGACCCATCTGCTCTGAACTACGACTGTACTTACACCATCTAGGCTCCTCATAATTTCACATACCTCATTTAAGTTTCCCCTCATTCTCCTGTTTGTCAAAGAAAACCAGCTGAGCTACCCAGTCATTTCTCCTTGTTCACAAAGTGTTGGTCTGACTTGTATTGGGTACAACTATAGCATAACCTCCCTGCTCTTATATTCCATGGCTTGGTTAATAAAAGAAGGCATCCTGTGTGCTTTCACAAACAGCAGAAGATCTGTAGATGTTGGAATCCCAGCAACACACACAAAATTCTGGAGGAACTCAGCAGGCCAGGCAGCGCCTAGGGGAATGAACAAATAGTGGACGTTTCGGGCCCGTCCTGATGAAGGGTCTCAGCCCAGAACAGCAATTGTTTATTCATTTCTATAGACGCTGCCTGGACTGCTGAGTACCTTCAGCATTTTGTGTGTGATCCTGTGCATGTTCTTGATCACTGTATTGACGGTTTGCTGCCTGGGTGCATATCAATAGCTGTGCACAGCTCAATAGCTTCCTTTTCATTATGCATTCCCGTGCCTGACTGTGCCTCCCACTCCTATGGATTAAACTTTATTTCCTACTCCTCTATCCAACTGACCAGATTCTATCTTCCTGAAGTCTGAAGCTTCCTCCTCACTGTCAATGACATAACCAGTTCAAGGTCATCTTCAAACATCTCCATTATGCTACCTGGCCATCACAGGAAGCAAGAGACAGATTACTGAGTACTGTGGATCGCCAGTGATAGATGCCTTTGAGTCATCAGTACCCACCAAACATTCCCCTTTGCTTCTCTGGATCCAATTTGCCTTCTTTCTGGGACATCCAGGGCATTGCCTTCACTGACCAGTCTACTGTAAGAGACCTCGACCAGGATGTTGCTAAAATCCATGCAGTCTAGCCCTCAGTGGCCACATTCACAACCCCAAAAAGAATGTTTGTAGTCATTTGGACAGTGTTCCAACAATTCTCCAACCTAACAGGCTTGCAACGGATTGGCTTAGCTCTTCCTCATTGTAAAGAATCTCACCTCATGCCCTCTCTGCAAAGGTTACCATTTAGGCTTGTAATAGGACCTATTCTTTCCTTGGCAGTCCTCTTTTTAAACAGAAAATACAGTATCTCCAAATTTTCTTTGGGGTTATCTGGTTGTATTTTTAAGGTCTTCTCTTTGTTTTTCTAATTTCCTTTATAATTTTATTATTCTACTTTTTAGATTTTTCTGGGCTATTTGCAGCATTCACTATGAAAGGTGCATTTCCTCCTGGTTAAAACCAGAATTAAAGAGATTTTCCAACTCTTGGCATCTGTAACTAAATGTATATTTCACTTTTTACCATGGATCTTTGAATCCGTACATGCAGATATTGAAGGGGAATTTCACACTTTTACCCTGTTAATAATGCCACTCTGTTGTGTGGAATCAGTTAGTTCAATTTTTCTGCTCCAAAATTCATGCATTTTCTCCAATCTTAAATTGAGTAATTATTTCCAGGAATGGTTACACATCTCATTAAGTTAGCCAAGGTTAATATGCTGAAACTTAGAATTTTAAAAATCAATTTCTGTCTGGGTGATATTCATTAGATGCACAAAATGGACGAGGCTTTTAAAAGCAAAACATCAGCAAAGATTGTAAAAAGATATTTAGAATAAATATCACAGTGCAGTTTTATTGAAATGTGACCATGGCAATTTGTACTTTTCTGTGAGATCCCTCTTGGAGGTGCAAGGTTTAAAATTATGGTAGAACTGACATGCCAATGAAACACGAACCTTGCTCCATTTACCCACTCTCTTGCTTCAGACTCAACCCTAACATTCTCAGGGGTGACCAAAAAAAGCACCTGGAATTGGGGTGCAATATTGGCTCTCCCAGATTAATGTTCTTTGTGTTATTGAAGAAGGGGTGCATTGGCTCAATACCCATCTCGTCAGGAACTGTACAGCAGGCTTGACCCAAACACAGAGCAGTTATGACTTAGCGGTGAGTGATTATGTTACTTGTCAACTGCAAAGTAACAAGCTACGAGGGGCCACAAAACAAGAGAGAACAGATACCGAACACAGCAAAGCAACAAGGTAGCTGAAGGCTTGCAGCAACCGGGGTGAGGCTGGCTGGTTCGATATGTGAAGAAGGGCTGTTTATGAGAGCTGGGTTTAAATAGGCTGCAGGTGAGGGGTTGGAAATGAGAGGCAGGTGACTCCTGTTAGCTGAGTGGATATTGGGAGGAGCTTGCCAGTGCAGGCCTGACAGGAGCGCCCCCCCTACCCCCCAACCCGGCTCCCGACAGCCCAGGGCAATCCAGATGGGTCCAGTGGAACTCCTCAATGAGTGATGGATCCAAGGTGTAATTGGACAAAGGCAATTGGAGAAGTGACTGGATTAATGTGACGGGTTGTCTTGAAGAGAGCAATGAACTGGGCAAGAGCTTGTGGGAGTTGCTGCACAGGGTCAGATCTCAGGTGGACAGCCAGACATGGCCCCAGGCTGGAGTCTGGTTAGTGATATTAGGTGCGGTTGGCAGCTAGGATGGCAATTCATGCTCTCTTCCAAGCACTCCAGCAGCAGAGAAACAAGGGCCCTGGCGGATGGGACATCCTCGGTTGGCTCCGCCGAGGGGTACCCGTAGCAGAGTGGGTGTGTAGATTGTGGGACAGCTCAGCCTACAGCAGATACATACTTCTTCCATGCTGAAGGTTTAGAGGCAGCGAAGCATTGCAGAAACTTCTCCATTTGTTGATTGTCCATTGGCCTGCGGATGCCAGCCAGAGGACAAAGTCACTGAGGTGTGGTGGAGGGAGTAGAAGGCTCGCCAGAAGTGGGAGATGAATTGTGGACCCTGGCCCAACATCCAGGGGGAAGCCATGGATGTGAACTACATGTGGGAGAACCTGGTCCACCATCTCAGCAGCTAACTGAAGTTTAGGGAGAGCAATAAACAGAGCTGAACTGGAGAAACAATGCACAACTGTAATCACGTCGTAAGCTGGCCAGTCTGTGATGAAATCCATGGTGATGTGGGACCATGGCTATACTTATACTTTATATTTTATTGTCACCAAACAATTGGTACTAGAACGTACAATCATCACAGCGATATTTGATTCTGCACTTCACACTCCCTGGATTACAAATATTAAATATTAAAAATAGTTAAAATTAGTATATATTAAAAATTTAAATTATAAATCATAAATAGAAAATAGAAAAATGGGAAGTAAGGTAGTGCAAAAAAACCAAGAGGCAGGTCTAGATATTTGGAGGGTACGGTCCAGATCCGGGTCAGGATCCGTTCAGCAGTCTTATCACAGTTGGAAAGAAGCTATTCCCAAATCTGGCTGTACGAGTCTTCAAGCTCCTGAGCCTTCTTCCGGAGGGAAGAGGGACGAAAAGTGTGTTGGCTGGGTGGGTCGTGTCCTTGATTACCCTGGCAGCACTGCTCCGACAGCGTGCGGTGTAAAGTGAGTCCACCAAATTAATGCACCAAATTCAAACAATACACCTGAGGAAACATATAGAAGACTGAAAAAGACCATTAAACCACCTCAGAGACTGGTTGAAAGTTATTGAGTGAAAAAGGAACTGGATACAGAATGTAAATATTTTTGTTGGAAAGGACTATTGTTTCATGCAGGTTTATGAGGGCATAGTTTTGTGTTTGGTTTTCCTTCAAGGGGGAAGATGTGTTATTTTGTGTGTGCATAATAAAGATCTCCAGTTCCTAGTGGGCGATGCCTGAGACGGGAAGTGACATTGGTGAGCTGGTCGCATGCGTGCAGTGTGGAGCTGAAGCCATTCTGTAAACAAACTGTTCTAGCATTTACCCACACCGGGTTTGTCTTTATTCAGAACAAACATAACAATATGTACACTGACAAGCTTCCACCCTGGAGCTTTATGAAACCATTGCTGGGTTAGGCACGAGTCTACCATTCACTTTAGCTCCCACAGTGTTCAGCTCATGACTCTGAGAGGCTTTACTCGTCTCAGCACTGAACTGGCTCCGTGGCTGTAGCCTGCAGCTGTCGGACTCCTGGGCCGGCTGCGGAACTGAACTGGCTCCATGGCTTCCAGGGACTCTCATGGTCTGCATGTTATTTATTTACTTTTTTATTGTTTGCAGGATTTATTCTTTGCTTGACTCATTGAGTGTTTGACAGTCTTTGTAGTGTGGGATTCCTCAGTGGGTTCCATTTCTTTGTTTTGTGACTGCCTGCAAGAAGACGAATCTCAAAGTTGTGTAGTGCATACATACTTTGATAATAAATGTACTTTGAACTTTCAACCTTGAGGCATTTGGGGTGGAGATCTGGGAGGGTGGAATGGTGGGCTGTGGGTGGATCTCCATTTCAGCTGGGTTGAACTGTTGTGACATGGTGTCCGCCTTAGTGTTCCTGCAGCCGGGTCGGTAGCAGATGGGGAAGTTGAATTGCTCGAAGGAGAGGGCCTAGCGAGCCTGACGTGGGTCTGTTGTATGGATCTGAGGTTGTAGTGGTCTGTCCAGTTCAGCAAGGGCTCAGTGTTCTCCAACAGCCAACGTCTCCAGTCCTCCAAGGCCCATTTAATGGCAAGTATCCCCCTGACTCCTACTCCATAACAACGCGGTGTAGAATCAAAGTTACATGAAAAGAAGGCACAAGCATATGTCTTCCCGTCCAGCCCTCACTGGGAGAGGGTGTCCCTGACGCCCACCTCTACCACAAAACGTCTGGAGGGGTCTGGATGGTGGAGAATTGGAGAGGTGGTGAAGCATCTCTTGAGCTGCTCGAAAATGGAGTCCATGGCCACGGATCAGGTTATCTGTGAGGCTAGTGACGGGGAGCGAGGTGAGAAGAGCAGCGATTTGGCTGCAGTTTCTGATGAACCGGCAGTAGAAGTTGGAGAAGCCAAGAAAAGCTGTAGCTGTCTGAGAGAACGTGGTCAGGGCTATCCAATGGTGGGACACACTTTCTCTGGCTCCATGGTATGCCTTGGGGTGACAGGACGTAACCCAGGAAGGAAAAGACTAATGTGGAACTGGTGCTTTTCTAACTTGCAGTACAGTTGGTTTCCGAGGAGATGCTGAGGGACTGAACGGACATGACAGATATGGTCTTGGGGGTTCTTGGAGCAGATGACGATGTTGTCGAGGTGTACAAATGCATACCTATGTAGCATGGCTCAGAAGATCTCCTTGATCATGACTTGAAAATTGCTGGACACTTGGAAAATCCAAAAGGCCTCATCAACGGCGAGATGCAGAAGGGATGAGAGACAGGCTCCATAGGGAGTTCAAGCTGCACACACAGAGTCTGGTCCAGAAGGCTACCTGCTGCACCGGTGTAGGGATTCATAGTGGCCGTTGGCTTTTACGAGCGCCATCTCTCACCCATCCCACTGGCAGATGCGGATCAGGTTGTACGTGCTCTGTACATCCAGTTTGGTGAAAATCTGGGCCCTATGGAGTGTTTCCAACGTGCTATCCATCATGGCAGAGGATAACAGTTCAAATAGTGATTTTGTTGAGTCCACAATGTCGGTGTAGAGATGCAGACCCCGATCTTTCTCTTTGACTGGAGACTGGGATGGTTGAATGAAGCCACGCTGTAGCGTTTTGGCAATGCAGACATTCATGGCTTCGATCTCAGGAGGGTAAAGGAATAACAGACAACCTCGGAGAGGGGTGGTGCCCGGAAGGGGGTCAATCCCGCGGTCTCATGGTCTGTGAAGTCTGTAAGGGAGGTGCAGGCCTCCCTTACACTAAAAGCGATGGGTAAGTCATGGTATTTTTGTGGGATCTTGGTGAGGTTGAAGGTGTCCTCTGTCTCCAAGGATTGGCAGGGTGAGGTCAACTGAGACCGCAGGCAGGTGGGTTCCCAACACAGCAGTGAACTGGATGACCAGACAAAGAATAGGTCATGAGTGGAGAACCAGGGCTAACCCAGGATGAGAGGCGTTGGATGAACTCGTGGTTCTCTCCGAAGCTTATGCGTACGTGCATTGTGTAGGCTCTGACCATCCCAGATCCCAAGGGACGTCCATCAATGGCCATGATGCAGAAGGGATGAGAGACTGGCTCAACAGTGAGGCCAAGCCGTACGCACAGATTCTGGTCTAGAACGTTGCCTGTTGAGCTGGAGTCTATCAGAGCTGCCTTTGTTGAGGTTTGGAGGGGGACCGAGAGAACGAGTCAGAGTATGGTGCTGGAACGAGAGGCCAGGGTAGCTTACCAGATAGAGCACCCCTCATCTCCACCTGGTGGTGCTGTTTTCCCAGACACAGTGGGAATTTGATCCTCAGTATGTGCACAGCTTGTTTCTCCACTGACACACACGGTCTTGGGGGTATTAAGGGAGCTCTCCCTAACTGCATGGGTTCTGGAGGCTTTGATGATGAGCGTCCTGCAGCCTGAAATGGTTCTGGAATGGAATCAGGGTTCTGGCTGATGATCTGGAGGCTTGTTCCATAAGACACTTGTCAATTCAGAGGGCCAGAGTGATGAGGCTTTCAAGATCAGTGGGCATCTCTGAGACAGACAACTCATATTTCAAATGTTCTGAGAGGCAGTGATGGTAATGGGCTAGCAAAGCTTCCACTTTCCAACCGCACTCTGCCGTGAGGATCCTGAATTCCATGGTATAATCCAGCACCAAGCATGAGCCTCGATGCAGGAGAAATATCCACTGCCCCCCTCTCCCTTCAACTTTCTGGATGATCAAAATCCCAGAGCACCTCAGTGGTGAATTCCTCATATTTATTGCAAATGGTTGCGGCATCAACTTTGGGATCCGTTGAATTGTTTGGACACTGGAGCTCTGGGCTCTGAGGGAGGTTGCTGTATTGAGGTGGAGAGCTGGTTAAGCGTGGTGAGTAGATGGTCAATGGTTTCCTGTTGCTCCTGGATTGTGAGCTCATATTGATGGACAACTTCCTTTAGGTATGCATGCTTTACTGAGTCAATTGATGGTTCACTCAGCCTGCCAGGAACTGTAGAGGAGGCTTGACCCAAACCCAGGGCAGTAGAGACGGCATAGTTGTGAGCAATAATTTTAATAGTAAACTGCAGAATAACAAGCCAGGAGGGGCTACAAAACAAAAGAGAAAAGATATTAAACTAATAGGTAACAAGGTAACTGAAAGCTAGGAGCAACTGGTTAAGGCTGGCTGGTTCGATGAGTGAACAAGAATTGTGGATGAGAACTGGGTTTAAATAGGCTGCAGGTGATGAGTTCAAAATGAGTGGCAGTGACTCCTATTAGCTGGGTGGTGACTGGGAGTTGCCCGCATGTGCATTACCAATATGTCTGTCTTGTCAAGGGCAGCGCATTGGAGGGAGAAGGGAGAATTTCTGGGAATGCCAAACTATTGTTTTTATGATATCTTGAAGGACTTGGCAGACTCATCTCTCAGGAATGCAGGTACATTACTTTAAGCGGACAAAGGTACATCACCATGGCTAGAAGAGATGAATAAGAGGAAAACTCCAAGCCAGACTAAAATGGTGGGCTGTAAAACTTCCTCTACCCACTATCGTGTTGGCAAATGTATAGTCACTGAAGAACAAGATGGAGGACCTAAGGGCAAGATTGCTGTAAAAAAGGGAAATGGAGGATTGCCGCGTACTCTGTTTCACTGAGACTTGGCTCACACAAGACACACTGGACATGGTGATTACGTCAATTGGGTTCTCAATCTACTGAATGGATCAAACTCCAGAACATTCAGGGAAAGCAAGAGGTGGGGGTTTGTGTTTCATGATAAACTCTTCATAGTGCTCAGACATAGCAGGCTTGTTGCACTCTTGTACTCCTGAAATGAAACATCTAATTGTATATAGTTACCACTCTACCTACTGAGAGAGTTCTCCATGATCCTGACCGCAGTTTACATATCACTAAAGGCTGACGTTAAGCAAGCATGCTTCAAGAGGGTGAATCCACAGAAAGCATCAGGTTCAGATGGGTACTCGGCTGAGTACTGAAGATATGTTCTTATCAACTGGCAGCATGCTTAATATCAGCAAGTGATGAGTTGTTGCAATTAGCAAACACACAACAACCTACCCTGACGCCTTTCAAATCATTGCCAGGGGCTTCAATCAAGCTTTCTTGAAGAAATCTCTGCCAACGATCATCGACGTACGACCTGCAGCACCAGGGATCCCAGCATATTCAACCACTTCTACACTTCCATAAGGAATGCCTACCATTCCACCCCTAGACCGTATTTTGGGAAATCTGATCATCTGGCTGCCACCTCCTACCTACATACATTCAGAGGCTAAAGAGCAGGGTTACAGAAGTAAGGGCAATGAAGAGGTGGTTGTGGGAGGTAGGGGAGTGGCTATGGGGCTTCTTTGAGTCAGTGGACTTGGTCATGTTCAAGGACTCATCAGAAGATCTGAATGAATACATTATGATTGTCAGGGACTTAGTTAGTCATGCACCAGTAAGTCCCACAAAATCTTTCAGGGCCTTTTCCAACCAGAAGCCTTGGATGAACCAAAAGATCTGCAATATTGGCTGAGAGCCAGATAAGTGGTGGTCAGGTCTGGAGACCAATTAAAATACACAAGGTCAAGATATGACCTCAGGAAAGCCATCTCACATGTGAAGTAGTAATTCTAGGTCAAACTTGAATCACAGAAGGATGCTCGACAGCTGTGGTAGACTTTGAATGCGATCAGTTCCTACAAAGTAAAATCAAGCGACATTTGTGACAACGTGGTTTCATTCCCAGGTAAGCTCAATGCCTTCTATGCTTGCTTTGACTATCAAAACATGGAGGCACCTTCACAAACTCCCACAGCCATCGGTGACCTTATGACTTCAGTCTCAGGCCGATATGAGAGCATCCTTCAGGAGAATGAACCAACAGAAAGCATTTGGCCCAGGGAGAAAAACCAGAGGTCCAGGAGCCAGTCTTCATCAGGGGATCAGAAGAGGAGAGCATCAACAACTTTAACTTCCTTGGCGTTGTTATTTCAGAAGATCTGTCCTGGGTCCTGAACATACAGTAAATGCCATTACAAAGAAAGCAAGGCAGTGCCTCTACCTCTTTAGAGGTTGCGAAGAGTCATCATATACTACTTTAACAAACTGTAAGAGTACACGGTAAAGAGTACACTGACTGATTGTACACCAATACCCTTGAACAACCTACAACAAGTAGTGGATACAACCAAGCCCATCATGCGTAAAGTCCTCCACACCATTGAGCACAACTATAAGCTCTGCGGCAGGAAAGCAGCATCCATCATCAAGGACCATCACTGTCCAGGCCATTCTCTCTTCTTGTTGCTGCCATCAGAAAGTAAGTACAGGGGCCTCAGGTCCCGCACCACCAGGTTCAGGAACAGTTATTACCCCTCAACCATCAGGCTCTTGAACCAGAGGGGATAACTTCATTGAACTTCACTCACCAAAACAATGAACTGATCCCACAATCTATGAACTCACTTTCAAAAACTGTTCTCTATATTTATTGCTTATTTATTTATTTATTATTATTTTGTGTATTTTTTCACTTTTTGTATTCGCACAGTTTATTGTCTTTTGCACGTTGGTTGTGTGCATATTTTCACTGATTCTATTGTGTTTCTTTGTATTGACTGTGAATGCCCACAAAAATTAATCTCAGGTGATATATATGTACTTTGATACTAAATTTTCTTTGAACTTTGAACTTTGTAAATATGTGACTAGGTCATAATGTAGTATAGCCAGGAAACAGGCTTTTGGCCCAGCTCATTCATGCTGACCAAGGTGCCCATCTAAGCTAGTCTCATTTTCCTACACTTGATTAAGTCTAAGTTCAAGCTTGTTGTCATGGGCATGCAAAACAAGGTGCTGGATTTCTTGACGAACAGTACGGTGGACCTGATTGGATCTATCCCTAGTTACCGAGTCTAGGTGGCAAGGTCTGAGTTTTTGTAGCCTGTGACTTGCTCTTCACTACACTGGTGACTTTAGAGATGCCCAAAGCCTCTCTAGAATGGTCTCAGAGGGAGTTGAAATTATTTCTTCTTCTGGATGACTATTTCACGAAACTCTAGTAGAGTGGCCCCACTGCCCCTGCAAGGTCCAACGTGAGATGGGCAAGCACCGAAAAGAGGGTCAACAAGTACGAAAGTAAGTGAAAGGGATGTGGGTTGGGGAAGTGGAAGTGGGAGGGGTGGAGGGGGAATGAATGTGACTGAACTCAAGACAGAGGGATGAGGGAGGAACATGGCGGGAGGAGATGAGTTGGATTTGGAGGTGAGCACGTGGTCAGAGAATGATACATGTGGCATTCCCCAGGGCAGCCTCAGTGCTGTGAAGGAATTTGATTTGGAAGCTTTGCTGATGTGGACCAAACAATGATACAATCTTTAAGGAGGGAATTGTTAGGCTGAACAGCCATCTTCTGTGCTGTACTCATTCAAGAGGCAAGAGGAGTGGGAAGCAGAGTTGAAGTGGGTGGCTACTGGAAGCAACTCTGCTTCCCACTCCCATTCAGATATGTCCATACATGGCCTCCTCTACTGCCATGATGAGGCTAAGCTCAGGTTGGAGGAGTAACACCTCATATACCGTCTAGGTAGTCTCCAGCCCCTTGGTATGAACATAGAATGCTCCAACTTCTGGTAATTCCCTCCCCCTCCCTTCCCCTATCCCTATATCACTCTGCCCCCTCCCCCAGCTGCCTACCACCTCCCTCATGGTTCCGCCTCCTTCTACTACCCATTGTGTTTTCCCCTATTCCTTCTTCACCTTTCCTGCCTATCACCTCCCTGCCTCCTTTCCCCCACCCCTTTATCTTTCCCCTTACTGGTTTTTCACCTGGAACCTACCAGCCTTCTCCTTCCCATCCTCTCCCCACTTTCTTTATAGGGCCTCTGCCCCTTCCCTCCACAGTCCTGACGAAGGGTTCCGGCCTGAAACGTCGACCGATCTTTTCCACGGATGTTGCCCGACCTGCTGAGTTCCTCCAGCGTGTTGTGAGTGTTGCTTTGACCCCAGCATCTGCAGAGTATTTTGTGTTTTCCTCCGTTTGCTGCAGTTTACTCCCATATCCCGAAAGCACGTGAGTTGCTGTGTTAATTGTCCCCAGTGTTAGAATGTGGAAAGAGTTGATGGGGATGTGGGGAATAAAATGGACTCATATAAAATGAGCGCTTGAAGGCTGGCATGGTATTGGTGGGCCGAAGGGCCTGTTTCTGTGCTCTCTCCCTTGATAACTGAGAAAAGCTTCTCCTTTGGCGGGGGGGGGGCGGTGGCGGGCAGGTGTTTGACATGCATAGAGTATCCGAAGCCTTGTTTGCACATTTTTGCCCCAGATATGAACATCTGAGTTTCCTCCAACATAAAATTAACATTTCAGGTCAGACTTTCCCTCACTGAACTAAGAGATGAAGATAACCTCAGGACTTGATGGACAACTACAAGCTCAGTCTCGGAGAGGTTTTAGGAAGAACAGCAGGTGCAGCACCAGGAGGCTGACTGATGGCCCATCACCCACTGTACTGTCCCCACAGTGTAGATACCCACACACCCACCCATGGAGACAAGGCTGTGCCCGGTCTCATTCTCTCGTCCACAGCAGGAACCACTGAGCAATTTGCAATCATCAATCCTGGAAATTCTTGGGAGGTACACGCAGACTGCAAGATATCTTCAGCTTATGTTAACCAACAGCTTGACTCGAAGGAAATCTCTACTATATTGTCCAGGTTGCCCCAACCCATATTAGTCACCTACTGCATGAGGCAAATATATTTTATTGTGGATTTCAGGAAGGCGAAGAGAGGAGTACACACAGCCCTCACGGAGGTGTCAGCAGGAGAAAATGTGAGCAGCTTCTAGCACCTGCAGAGTCCATCACATTGATGCAATCGTGAAGACGGCACAGCAGCAGCTCCACTGCATTAGAGTTTGAGGAGGTTTAGTATGTCACCGATGACTCTGGTAAATGTCTACAGATGTTCAGTTGGAGAGAATTCTGACAGGTTGTATCACAGCCTGGTATGGAAGCTCCAACATGCATGGTCAGAGACTGTAGAGAGTTGTAGACTCAACCATCTTCATCATAGGTACAACATTCCCCACCATCGAGGACCTCAAGAAGACAACACCCATCATTAGAGGCCCTCTCTATCTGAGATATGCCCTCTTCTCATTACTAGCATCAGGGAGGAGGTGCAGGAGCCTGAAGACATACATTCAATGATTCAGGATCAGTTCCTTCCCCTCCACTGTCAGATTTATGAATAGTCAATGAGAACGACCTTGCTATTCCTTTTTTTAGCAGGTTTTATTTATCTTTGTAATGTTTAGTAATTTTACGTCTTTACACTGTACTGCTGCCACAAACAATAACTCAGTGATAATAAACCTGATTCCGATTCTGATATAGGAAGAGGTTCCATCCAGCCTCTCGTCCAGTTCTGTGATCTATTGATTTATACCTGTGCTCTGGTCAGGAATCCGAATCCAGCACCTCACCAGATACGTGAATCATTCTCATCCCGTTAGTTAATCACTCTTTCCGATGACTTGGATTAAGACAGAAAAGTTGTGAATCCAAGTCTGTTGATAGCAATAAACAAGGAGGCGTGTTGAGATTGTGTTGCCTTTCAAAGGATCAAACTTGGAGAGAAGATTA
Organism: Mobula birostris; assembly: GCF_030028105.1. Taxonomy (NCBI): domain Eukaryota; kingdom Metazoa; phylum Chordata; class Chondrichthyes; order Myliobatiformes; family Myliobatidae; genus Mobula; species Mobula birostris. Next base: position 12,279,868 of record NC_092387.1, on the reverse strand, counting down.
TTGTACTTGGCTTGAAGAGTGATTCCGTTAGGATAGCTAAAAGGATGAAAGGATTTTATAGGGAAAGAACAGCAAAACTTCTTCTGTGGTGGAGAATCCAGAAACAGGGAGCATAATTTCAAGATGGAAGACAAGCTGAGTTCAACAAGCATTTTCTACAGAAAGTTTAGTATATAAAAAGAAGGATCTAGAGCTTTCCTGGCGTACAAGATGAATAAACTCTTCTCAGGCTTCCAGCAGGGTACAAGTGTTAATTATAACTGATGTTTCAAGGACAAACTCCACCATCTTCATCAAGTTTAGTATCTATATAATTCTCTTCCTCTAAAGACAAGGCTTTAAATGTCAAGGAAGAACTGAGGCTTTCAGGTGGGCTTCACTAGATTTTTGACACAGATCAGAAAGTAATTATGAGTTTAAAGTTCAATGCTTATTATCAAAGTACATATATGTCACCATATACAATCCTGATATTGGTTTTCTTGTAGACATTCACAATAAATACAAAGAAACACAATAGAATCAATGAAAGGTGGCACCCAATAGGGTGGACAAATAACCAATCTGCAAAGGGCACTGAACTGTGCTAATATAAAAGAGACAAAAAATAATAATAAACAATAAATATCAATAATATGAGATGAAGAGTCCTTGAAGGTGAGTCCATAGGTTGTGGAAACTCTTCAGTGATGTGGCAAGTGAAGTTGAGTGAGGGTATCCCTTCTGGTTCAAGAGTCTGATGGCTAAGGGGTAATAACTGTTTCTGAATGTGGTGGTGTGGGTCCCAAGGATCCTGTACCTCCTTTCTGAGGGCAGCAGCAAAAAGAGAGCTTGGCCTGGATAGTGGGGATACTGCTTTCCTGTGACAGTGCTCTGTGTAGATGTGCTCAGTGGTGGGGAGAGCTGTATTCACTACTTTTTGTCAGCTTTTCCATTTAAGTGCATTGGTGTTTCCATGCCAGATGGTGATGCAACCAGTCAATATACTCTCCACCACACAAGAAGTTTGTCAAGGTATTAGATATCATGCCAAATCTTCACAAACTGTCTTTATAATTGCACTTACTTGCCGAGCCCAGGACAGATCCTCTGAAAACATAACACCAAGGAATTTAAGCAACACACATCAAAGTTGCTGGTGAATGCAGCAGGCCAGGCAGCATCTCTAGGAAGAGGTACAGTCGACGTTTCGGCCGAGACCCTTTGTCAGGACTAATTGAAAAAAGAGCTACTAAGAGATTTGAAAGTGGGAGGGGGAGGGGGAGATCGGAAATGATAGGAGAAGACAGGAGGAGAGGGATGGAGCCAGGAGCTGGACAGGTGATAGGCAAAAGGGATATGAGAGGATCATGGGACAGGAGGCCTAGGGAGGAGGGGGATGGGCAAGGAGTATAGTGAGATGGACAGAGGAAGAAAAAGGACAGAGAGAAAAAGAATATATATATAAAATAAACAAATAACGATGGGGTACGAAGGGGAGGTGGGGCATTAATGGAAGTTAGAGAAGTCGATGTTCATGCCATCAGGTTGGAGGCTACCCAGATGGAATATAAGGTGTTGTTCCTCCAACCTGAGTGTGGCTTCTTCTTGACAGTAGAATTTAAAGTTGCTGACCCTCTCCACCTCTGATCCCCTGGAGAGGTCTGGCTCATGGACCTGTAGTTTTCTCCTCCTGAAGTCAATAATCAGCTCCTTGGTTTTGCTGACATTGAGTGAGGGATTTTTGTTACTACACCACTCAGCCAGATTTTCAATCTCCCTCCTACATGCTGATTCATCACCACCTTTGATTCAGCCAATGACAGTGGTGTCATCACCAAATTTAAATATAGCATTGGGACTGTGCTTAGCCCCTCGGTCATGAGTGTGAAGCGAGTAGAGCAGAGGGCAAAGCACACAGCCTTATGGTGCTCCTGTGCTGTTGGTGATTGTCGAGATGTTGCCAATCTGAACTCACTGAACTGAAACATTTTGTCAACCACCTCCCAAAACTCTTCATCACAGTGGATGTAAGTGCTATTGGATGATAGTTGTTGGGGCAGGTCACTATGCTCTTTTTAGGCAGCCTGCTTGAAGCAGGTGGGTACCTCAGACTGCTGAGGCCAGAGTTTAAAGAGATTGGTGAGCACTCCAGCCAGTTGATCAGCGAAGACTTGGTGTCACCCAAGTCACTCGGTTTCACTTAAACGGGTGATAGCGTTCAAGCCCTGTCACTGCCCCTAGTGACTCAGGTTTGGTCGAGAATTGCCACTTCGCACATGAGGTGGCTTTCCGGAGATTGTATTGGAGCTTGGTCACCAGACCTGAATGCCACCGATCTGGCCCTCGTCAGCTTCCAGATCTCATGGTTCATCTGGGGTTTCTGGTTGAGGAAGACTCTGAATGATTTTGTGGTGACACGCTCATCCGCAACTGTTTTTTTTCTGTTTTCTAAGTTGGAGCCTTGATCTAAGTGTGACAGGTAAGCCGCTATGTTTCTGTGTAGCAGCCGAGATGATGAGTAGTCTCATCTGGTGGTGCCACGCATTGCAGTGGGCATCGTTTCACAGTGCAGCGGAAGATTCTCTTCCCCGTAACTGATGACTTCATTGCTGCTTGTCCTGCACTTGATGTAAATCCTTGTGCTTGTGAGGTGTCAGTGAGCAGTGCAACCTGTCTGTGTGTGGTTTGTTTTAAATTATTCCTCTTTTGGGAAGATTAAAATGTCAGAGAGTATTTCAGCAAGGCTTCTGGCATTTCAAAGTAAATAGGCAGGCAGGATCATTAAATATTTTACCTGACTGCTGCACTGGAGCTTCAAGAGCGGCAGGAAACGAAAGCACTTTCCTCTCCTATTTGATAACTGGATCAGGTGTGATTGATATGGAGATGTTTTCACCTTCGGCAAACAAACACAGTGAATTCATAAGGAGACTTAAACCAGTGTCAACCCAAGAACACATTGCTTTGTGAAGTTACAAACCGAGACCTGTGCTGAATTCAATGCAGGATAATGTAGGAGAATTCTTCACGTTTCCCTTACCCTCTCTGTATTAAGTCACACATATTAACAAGTATTCCACTGCTAGAACCATTTATTAATACCTTCCTTGCTACAAGCTACTGCTCTACATTATTATCTGGGGTCATTTAGAATCTTATTATGTATTCGGATGGTGGATGGATAATCTTGTGATAAATTCTTTGCCATGCCCTTCACAGTTGTCATAGCAGGATCATAAATAGCATTTATAACAACCAGAGGAAAGTTGCCAGTGAAAAAGCTTCCAATGGCCTGTTTAACATTTAGAAAGAAAACATTAGATTGGTGTGGCCTTTTGTTTAAAGCAGCATTTCTTCCAAGTGCTTGAGAGATTCACAATTAGACACTACACCCGTTAACCATCCTGTTCAGACAGGAGATGCTGCAGATGTGAGGAGACAGCTGCTGTTTTAGTGACTGACCGAACTTGGATGCTTGACAAATCTGCAGCAGATATCAGTGAGATGTGCGCAGGGCACCTCCCTCCCCATTTAAGGTGGGCGCAGAATGTGCCAGAGGAGGTAGTCCCCGTTTCAAGGCTCAAGCAGCGTTAAGCCTGCCCAGTAACTGCAGGCAGCAAACTAGCTCCCTACAGTATCCTCAACCATTTCTGGTTATTTACTGCCGGGGAAACTGCTTATACACAGATAATCACACACAAATATGGTTCACTTAATCAGGTAGGGAACCGACCCAAATAATTAATGGATGGTTTGCTGTAATGTGATCATTTGTATAATTAGCACAAATAAAAAGAATAAATGAAGGTTAGTTACAGCCAAGGCCTCATCATGTGTGAAGGAATTATTTTGGGAGTGTCAGTTGGAGAAGGGCTTGAAAGTGAATGCGTCAAAGGGGAGTGCACCTACGGGAGAGGAGGGTGGAGGGAGTGGGGTGGGGGTATGCAGGAGGCCACACAGCCAGAGAAGAGGGATGCTCAAGGCATGTACAGAGATAGGTACCAGCGCCTCGCAGCTCATTCCTATCAGTTACTTGTTTGCTGCTCTGGCAGGGATATCGGGGACATCCCCAACTGACCAGCTGCCCTGCCATTTCAGAAGCCAGGTAAGAGTCAACTCAGTCGTCCCACAGGAAGGAAGAGGAGAGTCTTCAGCTTCTTGGAGACATGGTGCAACTTGCTCTGTTCTACAGGAGCTGCACCAGCCTCCTGTCTCCATGCACATCTCCCCATTGGGCACCTGCTCAACTGTGGATTAAGCATCCCTAATGAGGCGTAGGCTGCTTATTCACCCAGGAAGGAGGAATTTTTCCTGATCTCTAGTTGCCAGCGAAGGAGGGCGAGAAGGAGAGGACCTGTGTGAAGTGGAAGTTTCAGCAAAGGAAAGGAAACTGAAAGAGGCCAATGCAGAAGGAAGCCATTTTGTCCATCGGGTGAAAGCCAGCTCATAGAGCAATCCTACTCCCTGATAATTATTACCGCAAACTGTTGTCTCCACACCCTTAGCAAATCAGAAGCAGGCTTATTATCACAGACATATGTCATGAAATTTGTTGTTTTGTGGCATCAGTACAGTACAAGACATAAATAATGACTAAAAGTCACAACAAAAAAAACAAAAAAATATATAAATAAATAGTGTGGAAAAAAAATCACTCAGATTTTATACCAATGCACCAGAGGCGAAGAACAGCAGCTAATGAACCTATTAAAATGCACATTTTTGTACAAATATTGGAGGAAACGGAAGAGCTAGAGGAAAATCCACAGAGCCGTAGGTAAAGCCTGCAAACTCCACATAGACGACACCTGAACCGGGATCCCTGGAATTTGAGGCAGTGACTCTATGCCACCTACAGTAGATGAATAAATTGGAATTTGAATCTATCACTCAACATTTCCACAAGACTGTATGGAGTTTTCACATTTCCCCATGGTCAAGCATATTTATTCTGAGTGCTCTGGTTTCCTTCTACACTTCAAAGACGTACAGGTTAGGGTTAGTGAGTTGTGGCTTGTTATGTTGGCGTCAGAAGCGTGGTGACGCTTGTAGAATGACCCAGCACAATCCTACAACACAAGAAATGCAGTGTATTTACACATGACAAATAAAGCTCACCTTTATCTTTATCATTATAACGTCTGGGGTTGTTTGTAAGATCATGGTTCGGAAATCAACAGTTCCATGAGCTCCCTGTGCACGCTGTTGTGCAGTCACAGGCATGCTCAGACATTACCAGTGTCCAGCACACCTTCCAGCTTCACCAGTGCTATCTCACACTCAGAGATTATGTTTATTTTTTATTTATTGAGCTACAGCATGGAACAGACTCTTGCGGCTCTTGGAGCCACGCTGCTCAGCAACCTCTGATTTAACCCAGCCCTCATCACAGGACAATTTGCAATGACCAATTAACCTACCAACCGGTACATCTTTGGACTGTGGAAGGAAACTGGAGCATCCGGAAGAAACATAAGTGGTCACAGGTAGAACGTACAAACTCTGTACAGGCAGCAATGGGAATTGAACCTGCGTCATCTGTACTGTAAAGCGTTGTGCTAACCACTACAGACATCCCACCCTGCAAAAACTCATTTTAGGGAGGTAGCACCAACAATTTGCGGGAGACTCCCGGAACTTCCGGGAGAGGTGGGATGTCTGCCACTATGCTACCATGCTGCCCTACATGTAGGAAGAGTGATCATAATATCACAGGATTTTCCATTGCTTTATACATTCTACTTTTACAATGAAATACTGATCTTAAATATGCACTCAGTGTGAAGCAAGATAGCGAACATACTGTAGATTTGGAAGCTGCAGTAGATAAATAATGCAAATAATTATAGATCATTTTTCTAACTTGCAAATAAAATCCACATTTCCTCAGTAATAAAAAGTAATCCAACTGTAGCTAATGCTAGACTAGAATAAAGGAAGAGACTTATTATACTGCTGGAGAAAAATAGTCAGCCAAAGGTTGTAAATACTTTAGAATTTGTTAAAAAATAATCAAGAAATTGACAGAAATGGTAAAATATGAAATTCAAAAGAGACATAAAAATAATTTGTAAAAGGTTGCAAATTAACAAAAGTGGGTCTTTTACAAGCAGAGCTCAGAGGAATTATGAGGGAACGGAAAGCAGCAGGGAGATTTAACTGCATCTGTCTTTAATGTGGAAGGCACAGAAAATGTTCCAGAAATAATGAGGAACCCAGGATCTAGTGACAAAGGCGGAAGAGAATTACAGGGAGCTGCAGGCCAGTATGCCTGACCTCAGTTGCAGGGAAAATGTGAGAATTTATTATTATGGATGTGGCTGCACAGAACTTAGAAAATGATGAAATGTCCAGGCAGAATCAATAGGGATTTATAAAAGGAAAAACATTTGACAAATCTATTAATTTTTTTTTGAGTCTGTAACTAGCGGACTAGATAAAAGCATGTATTTTGTTTCTTTTGGCAGGCTTTCAACGTGATATTGTTAAATAGGTTATTTTGCAAGATTCAGACTAATAGGACTGAGGTGATATATTTCCACAAATTGAGGATTTCTTCACAGAGAGATACAGCGACAAGGAATAAAGGGTGATTTGCAAGACAGCAGACTGTAACTGGTAAACTGCTGAAAGGAAAACTAAAATAAAAATATAATATTGTAGAGACATTCAGCAGGTGAGGCAGCATCTAGGGAGGGAGAATCAAAATCATCACTTCAGAACTTCATCAGAACTGAGAAGCTAACAGTCCAAGTTGCAGAGTGGGGTAGGGTACAGAGGTCAAAGGGAACGCTTGTGATGGGAAGGAGACCAAGCTTGTCCAAATGACACAACGCTGTTGCTTTTGTCTAGAAGTGGTAGCAAGTGCTCGTTAATTGTCACTGATTTAAATAAACAGATGAATGAGGGCAACAGAGAGAAGAGAAACATACAGCATTGGAACTGTGAGATGAAGGGTACAGTTGGAAATTTGAGAGAAAGGGAAAGGCCTGGAAGAGCCAGCAGGCCAGTTAGCATCTGTGGAGAGAGAAAAACAATTAACGTTACAGCTGCATGACCTGCACCAAGATGGCTATTTCTGACACAAATCTGAATGCTAGTTATCTGAAACCATTGACAGCAATATTTAGTCCTGAGGACTGCAACTCGCCCACAGTGGAGGTGAAGTGCTGCTGGAATAGTGCAGGAGATCACAGTAGAAGGAGTCACTGTGTGGAAGGAAGGATCAGTGGCTTGGACTTCAACTATCTACAAGTGACTTGAACAGAACTGGAAGCAGTGAAATGAAGCAAAGCCCAGTGAGAAAATGAGCTCCGGGGGCCTGTCTCATGAAATGAAGGGTCTGAGTGAATGGGAAAGAACATATTGTAACACACCGTGTAACAAAGAGAGGTGAAGACAGAGTAGGAAAAATAGAAACACATTTTCTTGTAGAAATCTGGAAAATGTTAACATTCGGAGAGGGGTGACTTCCTTGTGCACACATCACAGAAAATTTACATGACAAGAAAGCAAACAATTAGAAAAGACGAGTTCATCTGTTTTCAAAAGGTTCAGGAACAGTAATTAGCCTACAACTACCAGGCTCCTGAAGCAGTGTGGATAACTTCACTGACCACAGCTCCAAATTGATTCTATGTCCTACAGACTCACTTTCGAGGACTCGTTTCAACTCATATTCTCAGCGTAATTACTTTTGCTATTGGCCCGGTATCTCTTTTTTTGCACGTTGGTTATTGTTTGCTGTTTGTCAGTCTTTATTTATGCATGTTTTTTCATAGCTTCTATTGTATTTCTTTATTTTTATGGCAAATTCTTGCAAGAAAATATATCTCACAGTACTATGTGGTAATATAAAAGCACTTCGATTATAAATTTACTTTGAACTTCGAACCTTGAGCTCATCTGATAAAAGAACATTGACTCTGTTTCTCTCTCCACAGATGCTATTTGACCTGCCAAGTGCTTCCTCCATTCTGTGTATTTACCTCATACTTCCAGTACCTACATTGCCCTGTATCTCTCACTTCTGAAGGTTCTTTCAACGAACACAGCAGAGGAGACTGGCTACCAGGCCAGTGAGGCTGCATCGCAGGGTTACGTGACAGCTGAGCAGCAGATTCAGCCCTCCACAGTCACTGCATGAATCAGCCCTGCCAAATACAACTGTGGGTGGTTGGAGGTCATAAACATCTCCATTAATGATTCCTGTCACAACCACGGATTCGGCGGCGCAGTAGATCCGGCAATTGCGCTTGTGAATATGCAATATGTCAGCTAGTTATTAGTTAATCGTGATAGTACTTAACTCCATATTTGTTGTGGTAGTGCTTGTTGAGACTTGGACAGAGCACAGCAACACTTCACTGCCTGTTCGCATTCAGCCTACCCTGAGAAAATTGGACTTTCGAGTCAACTGACTGAAGACTCGCGGTATTCGTTTAATATTTAGACGTTCTTTTCAGCCGCAGTGTAGGCTTCGTTTCCCATTTGAGAGTTTTAGTTAACAGCCCTGTTTGGCCTAGTGTTTATTGATTATTTTCCTTTTAACACTGTTCGCATTAAAGTTTGTGAACTATCAACCTGCTTCAGTGTCTCTCACTCCGCACTTGGGCCACATCCGAACCTGGTAACAGCAAGTCTCGACCACAAAGGTGGACCCAGCAGAGAGAGAGCAGCTGACCTTGGCCACGAGATTCGTTGGTCAGGTAGGAGACAGGCAAACAGGCAGCGAAGCGTTGCTGTGCTCTGTCCGAGTCTCGACAAGCACAACGACAAGTATGGAGTTAAATACTGTCACGATTGAATAATAATTAGCTGACACATGCAAATTCACAAGCGCAGTCGCCATATCTACTGTGCTGCCAAATCCGTGGTTGTGACGATTACAAAGCCCAGCAGGCAGACACAAAACCCAGAGCTAAAGATCTCATCATCAAATTCAGCCAGAAGTGCCAGCTGGATGATCCGTCTCAGATTCCTCCTAAATCCCCACCATTTCAGAAACCTGTATTATCAAATTTGAATCCATCCAGGTAATATCCAAGAACGGCTGAGGGCCCTGACTGTACAAATGCTCAGAGGGACTGACAACATCCGAGTTATCGTGCTGAAGACCCACACTCCAAACTAGCTTCACCGCAGCTGTTCCAGAACAATCACGACACCGGAACGGCCCATCAATGTGGAAAATTGCCTGGTACATCCTGTTTACAAAGTACAGACCAAATCCAATCAAAGTAAAAACCGTCCTGTCGGCCTGCTCTCAGTTGTCAGCAGTAGATAAGAGTGCTATTAATTGCTTTTGCCAAACGCTCATCAATGCTCCAATTTGGATTTATACATGATAATAACTTAATCCACATATATCCCAGGGAACTGAATTCCAGAGCTGAGGTGAGAGAGTGCTAGTGACTGCTTTTAGCGTCATTGAGAGATACAGAACATGAACAGGCTGCTTGGCCCACTAAGTCTGTGCTGACCACCAACTATCCATGCACACTAAACCATTGTGAGCTCGTTTTCATTCTCCCCCACACTCTTATCAGCTCACCTATTCAGATCGTACCACTCAGCTCCACACGAGGAATGATTTACAGTGGCCAATTAATCTACAGACCTGTGCCTGTTTGGGACGTGGGAGAAAACTGCGAAACCCAGAGGAAACCCACACAGTCATGGGGGAACATGCAAACTTTACTCAGACAACATCTGAGGATGGGATTGGCTATTTGGATGAGAATGTAGTTGACGTGGTTAGTAATTGTGGAAGTCACAGTAGCATAGCGATTAGCAGGACACTGTTATAGCTCTGACTTCAGAGTTCAATTCCCACACCGTCTGTAAGAAATTTGTCTGTTCTCCTTGTAACCACATGGGTTTCCTCCAGGTGCTCCAGTCCAGAGATGTACTGGTTAGTAGGTTAATTGGTTATTGTAAATTGTCCTGTGATTAGACTAGTGTTAAATAGGTAGGTTGCTGGACAGTGCCGCTTGTTGGGCTGGAAGGGGACGCTCCATGCTATATTTCTAAATACAGAAAATTAAATGATTTTCAGATGACACTAAAATCAGAGGCAAAGACGAAAACGAAGGCAGTTATTTGAGATTAAACAAGAATCTCGAGTAAATTGGAAAGTGAGCCAAGGACTTGCACTTGGAATTTAACTCAAACAGACGAGCACTGACGTAGAGTTTCAGCATGAAACGTCGACAGTCCCATTCCCCCACAGATGCTGCTCAAACCACTGAGATCTTCCAGCACATTGTTGTGAAGTGCACATTCTGGCAAATTAAATCAGGCCAGGACTTACACAGTCAATGACAGAGCCCTGGAGAATATTGAAGAACAGAGAGACATTACAAGCAAGTTGTTCCCTGAAAGTGGCAACACAGTAGACTGGGTGTTAAAGTAGCCATTTGACGTGCCAGTCTTCATCAGGTAGGGTGCTGAGTACAAGAGATGGGCACTGTCATGTTGCAGATGTTAATGGGCGCATGCTTGGTGTATAGGAAGGATGACATGAAGGTGAAAAGGGTGCAGAAAAGATTCACGAGGAGACTGAAGGACTTGAGCAGTAAGGAGAGATTGGATAGGCTGAGGCTTTTCTCCATCATATGTAGGCAGTTGGATATACAAAGGTATATAATAATGAGTTGAAAGGTCACAGTCCTTTCCTAATGTGGATAGGCCTGAAATTAGAGGGTATATTTTAAAGTGAGAGGGAGACTGATTTAAAAGGGACCTGAGGGTCATTCAGAAGGTGATGGCCAACTGATGCTGGGTGCAGACCCCGTCCATTGACCATGTCTCTCTCTCTGCCTCTACAGATGCTGCCTGAATTTCTCGATCTATTTGTCCATTGCTCCATTTTGCAGCATCCTGTCTCCTTTTTTTCACAGTTGGTATATATTACTGAATGGTATAGGGAAGTGTCACCGAGCTGAAAGATTGCAGGGGTTGAAGGTGGACGTGGTGGGTGGAACAGCCTGTTGCTGAGCTGTAACACTCTTGGACCCTGAGCTGCACTGCACACTGTCAAGGGTAATTATGAATAAGGAATTAACACTTGTCACACCATCAATATTAATAGACATTTCAACCCATAAAAATAAAATTTGCTATATTAGTACTTAGCCAAGTTACGAACTTTACTCTTGGTAATAATGACTCCGGTTTAAGCAGAACCCCGATATTGTCAGAAACATGGTTTTGTTCCATTAGAAGACACGTTAAAATATGATGGCTTGTAATATTAGCTGAAATCTTTCCAGTGCCCTGAAGAGGTGGCAATCACTGTTGACCTCAATGAGATTTACTGGCAAAAACATCCTAATACCTCCCCTCCCTCATCAACTTCATTCCAGGATCAGCAAGAAGGGACCAGTTGCCTTTGGAACTCAAACAGGCTGAGCTGCCAGCCGCTGGAGAAATTCTCCCATCACTACACCCATAGACCCTGGGCTGCAGGAAAACTGAATTCCTAAAATAATGCAGAGCTTATTGGCACACGTGCAAGTACATGTATGCGCAGGTGCACTGAAAACCTCTGTACCTCCTGCTCGACAGCAAGTGCGAGAAGATGGTGTGACCCGAATGGTGGAAATGTTTGAAGATGGATGTTGCCTTATTTAATTGGATAGAAGGGCCTGTGACTCTTTACCAGAACGTAACTCCTGGGTGCTGTGTCTCACAATCTTGCAATTACGAACCGAAGACTGAACTACAGAAACTGATGAATCTTTGGAATTCTTTTCCCTTTGTGCTCTGTTGCTGAAGATGTTTTAGACTGCAATCAAAGGATTTTTGAACTGCACAGACAGGATGGGCTGAAGAACCTGCCATGTGGCATATGACCCTATGACTATGAAAGGAAGCAGGGTTGATGAGGACAGGCTAGACGGCCGTGTGGCAGACTCCTGCCCCAGTTCCTATCACAGTGCCACCCACAAGTGAGACCAGTTCTTCCCACAGCCCCGGCTGCAGTCTTTATCAGGGATGTGCTTCACTGTAGTGACGGTGAGCACTGACTTTCGCTTGCTCTTGTCTCAATTCCCAGGGGCGATTTGGTTAGACTGAGTTTCCCAGCGACGAGCTTCTGAATCGAGCATCCGATTCACTCTCCCAGGGCTTCTCAGGACAACATTCCACGATGGAAACAAGGATATGAGGAAATGGAGCAAATCAGACAGCCAACTCAGCAGCTGCCGAATGTCACCGTCTGTCAGGCTAATGCGGTGCCCTCCTGGGGAGCAGATAGCTGGAGGGTGGAGATTCATCCCTTCTGTGAAACCCTGACTCTGGAAATCACAGCACCCCTGAGCTCGTGAATGAACTGCCTCATTGCAAGAACAGAAACTGCTTCAGCAGATGCTGCTGAGATAATATTTAGCATTGGACATGGAAGTTCGACCAAACTTAGCAAGAGTAATCTTTACAGTGTGTTATTAATCATAATTAAGGCATGTGTGACAGCTCTTTAGTGACATCGCCTGCAGAACTTGGCTTCCTTGACATAAACCCCTGGAGGAATCGCTCTCCTTTCAAATCTCACCGTCCGTGGACTTGTTGTGGAATAGTTAAAAAGGCAATGCTCTTGGACAGAGATGTGGCATTATTACTCCACTGATGGAGGACCGGGAAAGAAGTCCTGTTGACGTCATTCTCTTGTCACTCAGGATGAAGTTGTCACAGAGAAGGAAGCCTTGATATAAAAAGAGTACTCCTCTAAACGGTAGCCAGAGATAAAGCTCATAGTTCGCATCCCTAGAGTATCTGCTACCACATCCTAACCCCCAACACTCTCCCCCCTCTGCGTGCCCCTTGTATCCTTCCACAGCTCCTGCTTATGCAATGCTTCCATTTTAAGTTTCTCATCCTCCTGTTAAAAGTCCCTGTGGCTTCGCTCTCCTCGAGTCCCTCCCCTCCATCCTCACTGCATCCCATTACCTGTTCTCTTCCATTTCTGGCCTTGTGCAGACTCAGTCCACTGCTAACACTCCACACTCTGCAACTGTCTCAGCCTCCCTCCTTCCCTCCCCTTCCACCCTGCTCTCCCTCCCTAAAACAAAGCTCTTTGATCAAGTCTTCGGCAACCTATACCCATTCAACACTTCCTTTTAATCAATTTTTACCTAATAAATTGCCTCAAGATATTTTATCGTCTCTGGTGCTGCATAAATGAAAAGTGTTGTTGTGTCATTTAATCACTTCCTGTCTATTCAGGGAATCTGCCTGCCCATCTCAGTGATCCTGTCCAAAGTAACAGGGAGTTCCGGGCCTACGAAGCACCCCACCGCCTTGCTCCGTCGCCAATGGCAACCGGTGATTCTGTGATCCCATTGCTGTGCAAGGCCAGCTGTGGCGCAGTTGGAGGCCATGCAGCTGTGGAGTGGTGGGGGATGGGCTGTTTCAGGGGTAAGGAGTCATTCAGCAGTAGGTCTGGTGGGGCATGGGCTGTGTTGGTGGGTTGGGGGTCATACTGGTGGACCAGGGCAAGTTCATACACAAGGAAATTGCATCCAAGGGCTCCTGAACATGAAATTGACCAGAAGAACCTCCCTGAGCTGTTTGATTCTGAAAGTTTCATATTTACATTTAATTCTATCCCAAGCATTGAAATTCTGAGGCTGTGCCCTCTGATCTGAGACTCACCCACTACAGGAAAACTCCTCATCCGTTGACTATTAAGGATGAGGTTTCGAGGTACTTGGAGGTACGTGATAAAATATGCCAAAGTCAGCATAGGGAAGTCTTGCCTGACAGATCTGCTGGAATCCTTTGAGGAAATAACAGGCAGGATAGACAAAGGAGAGTCAGTAGATGTTACTGACTTGGATTTTCAGAAGGCCTTTAACAAGGTGCCGCTCATGAGGCTGCTTAACAAGATAAGAACCCATGGTATTACAGGAAATATACTAGTGGATAGAAGACTGGCTGACAGGCAGGAGGCAAAGAGTGGGAATAAAGGAGAACTACTTTGTTTAGCTGCCGGTGACTAGTGGTGTTCCGCAGGGGGTGGTACTGGGACCGCTTCTTTTCACGTTATATGTCATCAATTCGAATGACAGAACTGATGGCTTTGTGGCCAAGTTTTCAGATGATACGAAGATAGGTGGAGGGACAGGCAGTGTCTGCAGAAGTGATTAGACAGATTGGGAGAATGGGCAAAGAAGTGGACACTGCAATACAGTGTAGGGAAGTGTATGGTCATGCACTTTAGCATAGACTAATTTCTAATCGGGGAGAAAATTCAAAAATCAGAGGTGCAAAGGGATTTGAGAGTCCTGGTGCTGGATTCGATACAGGTTAACCTGCAGGTTAATAGAACATAGAACATAGAATAGTACAGCACAGTACAGGCCCTTTAGCCCACAATGTTGTGCCGACCCTCAAACCCTGCCTCCCATATAACCCTCCACCTTAGATTCCTCCATATACCTGTCTAGTAGTCTCTTAAACTTCACTAGTGTATCTGCCTCCACCACTGACTCAGGCAGTGCATTCCACGCACCAACCACTCTCTGAGTAAAACACCTTCCTCTAATATCCCCCTTGAACTTCCCACCCCTTACCCTAAAGCCATGTCCTCTCGTATTGAGCAGTGGTGCCCTGGGGAAGAGGCGCTGGCTGTCCACTCTATCTATTCCTCTTAATATCTTGCATACCTCTATTACGTCTCCTCTCATCCTGCTTCTCTCCAAAGAGTAAAGCCCTAGCCCCCTTAATCTCTGATCATAATGCATACTCTCTAAACCAGGCAGCATCCCGGTAAATCTCCTCTGTACCCTTTCCAATGCTTCCACATCCTTCCTATAGTGAGGCGACCAGAACTGGACACAGTACTCCAAGTGTGGCCTAACCAGAGTTTTATAGAGCTGCATCATTACTCCGCGACTCTTAAACTCTGTTCCTCGACTTCTGAAAGCTAACACCCCATAAGCTTTCTTAACTACCCTATCTACCTGTGAGGCAACTTTCAGGGATCTGTGGACATGTACCCCCAGATCCCTCTGCTCCTCCTCACTACCGAGTATCCTGCCATTTACTTTGTACTCTGCCTTGGAGTTTGTCCTTCCAAAGTGTACCACCTCACATTTCTCAGGGTTGAACTCCATCTGCCACTTCTCAGCCCATTTCTGCATCCTATCAATGCCTCTCTGCAATCTTCGACAATCCTTTACACTATCCACAACACCACCAACCTTTGTGTCATCTGCAAACTTGCCAACCCCCCCTTCTACACCAACATCCAGGTCGTTAATAAAAATCATGAAATGTAGAGGTCCCAGAACCGATCCTTGTGGGACACCACTAGTCACAACCCTCCAATCTGAATGTACTCCCTCCACCACCACCCTCTGCCTTCTGCAGGCAAGCCAATTCTGAATCCACCTGGCCAAACTTCCCTGGATCCCATGCCTTCTGACTTTCTGAATAAACCTAGCTTGTGGAACCTTGTCAAATGCCTTACTAAAATCCATATAGATCACATCTACTGCACTACCCTCATCTATATTCCTGGTCACCTCCTCAAAGAACTCTATCAGGCTTGTTAGACATGATCTGCCCTTCACAAAGCCATGCTGACTGTCCCTGATCAGATCATGTTTCTCTAAATGCCCAAAGATCCTATCTCTAAGAATCTTTTCCAACAGCTTTCCCACTACAGACGTAAGGTTCTCTGGTCTATAATTACCCAGACTATCCCTACTACCTTTTTGAACAAGGGGACAACATTCGCCTCCCTCCAGTCCTCCGGTACCATTCCCATGCAGGTTGAGTCAGTGTTGAGGAAGGGAAATGCAAAGTTAGCATTCATTTCAAAAGGGCTAGAATATAATAGCAAGGATGTGATGCTGAGGCTTCATAAGGCATTTGTCAGCCTGCATTTGAAGTATTGTGAGTAGATTTGGACCCTTTATCGAAGAAAACAAATGCTGGCATCGGAGAGGGTCAAGAGGAGATTCACGAGAATGATTCCAGAAATGAAAGGGTTAATCCATGAGGAGCGTTTGATAGCTCTGGGCCTGTACTCAGTGGAGTTCAGAAGAATGGGGGGGGATTTCATTGAAACCTATCAAAAATTGAAAGGTCTGGAAAGAGTGGCTGCGGAGAGAATGTTTCTTTTATTTACTGAGTCCAGGATCAGAGGGCACAGCCTCCGAAGAGAGATGAGGAGGAATTTCTTCAGCCAGAGAATGGCAGATCTGTAGAATTCATTGCCACAGATGGCTGTGGAGGCCAAGTCATTGAGTATATTTAAAGCAGAGGCTGGTAAGTTCTTGATTAGTAAGGACTTCAAAGATTACAGGAAGAAGGCAGGAGAAGAGGTTGAGAGGGAGAATAAATCAGCCATGATGGAATGGCGGAGCAAACTCGATGGGCCAAATAGCCTAATTCTGCTCCTATGTCCTCTGTCACATCCACTCTCTCTAGACCTTTCAATATTCAATTGGTTTCAATGAGATCCCTCCTCATTCTTCCAAGCTCCAGCAGCTATCATACACTACTTATCTCTTAACCCTTTCATTTCCAGAATCATTCTAATGAACCTCCTCTGGAATATCTCCAATACCAACACATTTTTTTTTGCTCACAACTGCTCACAATACTCACGTGTGGGCTGAACAATGCCTCATAAAGCCCTGGCTTTTATGTTCTAGTCCTCTCGAAATGAATGCTAATATTGCATTTGCCTTCCTCACCACTGACTCAACCTGTACATTAACCTTTTGGGAATCCTGCATAAGGACTCCTAAGTCCCTTTGCACTTCCGATTTTTGAAATTTCCTCCCATTTAGAAAATAGTCTTCTTTGCCCATTCTCTCAATCTATCTAAGTCCTTCTGAAGAATCTCTGCTTCTTCAATACTACATGCCCCTCCACTTATCATTGTATCATTTGCAAAGCATCCAAGACAATGACATATAAAAAGAAGCGGTCCCAAAACCAACCAAACAAACTCTGCAGAACACCACTTGTCACAGGCACCCAACCAGAATAGATGCCTTTATTCCCACTCTTTGCCTCCTGCCAGTCAGCCAATCTTCTGTCCATGCTGGTATCCTTCCTGCGATATCATGGGCTCTTACCTCGTTATGCAGCCTCATGTGTGGCACCTTGTCAAAGGCCTTCTGAAATTCCAAGTAAGCAACATCCACTGATTCTCCTTTGTCTGTCCTCCTGTTATTTCCTCAAATAATTCCAAAAGATTTATCAAGCATGGTCGTCAGGACCACTCAGATCAAGCTGTGACTCAGACTAATTAGGTTCTGAACTGCAAAGTTCAAAGTAAATTTATTACCATAGTATGTATATGTCATTCTATACAACCTTGAGATGCATTTTCTTGCAGGCATACTCAATAGATTCATAGTAGGAGAATAACCATAATAAAATCAATGAATAGCCACACCAACTTGGGTGTTCAACCAGCAAGCAATAAAAAATAAACTGTGCAAATACAAAAAAGATATAATAGTATTTAATTTAATATATATACAGTATGTATAAAAAGTATTCACCCTTCCCCTTGGAAGTTCTCATGTTTTATTGATTTACAACATTGAATCAGTGTTTTTTTTCAACACCGATCAACAGGAGTAGAGCTACTAGGACTTGATGTTTCAATCCCTATGGTAAGTTGGTACTCTCGATATTGGCAGTAGACTTGGAGTGGTGACAAGGAGGGAGGATGGGTACGTCATCGGGGTCATCAGGTGGGCACCCTCCTTCTTTGACGTTTCGTTGATAAGCCCACGACGGCTCCAGACGGCTCAACGGTGCTACCTGGCGTCCCAGATACACCCCCCTCAGTTCCATACCCTCCGTCTTCATCTTGCAGCCCAGTTGTTGACTATTTTGTGTCAAAGTGACACAGTGTCACTATTTCACAAAGTGACTATTTTGTGTCAAAGTGAAAACAGATCTCAACAAAGTGATCTAAATTATTAACAAATATAAAACTGAAAATAACTGATTGCATAAGTATTCACCCCCTTTAATATGACACATCAAATCATCACTGGTGCAGCCAGTTGGTTTTAGAAGTCACATAATTAGTTAAATGGAGATCACTGTGTGCAGTAAAGGTGTTTCAATTGATTGTTGTAAAAATACTCCTGTATCTGGAAGGTCCAACTGCTGGTGAGTCAGTATCCTGGAAAAAGCTATACCATGAAGACAAAAGAACACTCCACCAACTCTGTGAAAAGGTTATTAAAAAGCAAAAGTCAGGAGATGGATATAAGAAAATTTCCAAGTCACTGAATATCTCTTGGAGTACAGTTAAGTCAATCTCAAGAAATGGAAAGAATATGGCACAGCTGTAAATCTGCCTAGAGCAGGACATCCTCAAAAACTGAGTGACGCTGCAAGAAGGGGACTCGTGAGGGAGGCCACCAAGAGACCAATGACAACTCTGGAAGAGTTACAAGCTTCAGTGGCTGAGATGGGAGAGACTGTGCATACAACAACTGTTGCCTGGGTGCTTCACCAGTCACAGCTTTATGGGAGAGTGGCAAAGAGAAAGCCACTGTTGAAAAAAACTCACATGAAATCTTAGCTAGAGCTTGCCGGAAGGCATATGGGAGACTTTGAAGTCAGCTGGAAGAAGGTCCCATGGTCTGATGAACCACAGTTGAGCTTTTTGGCCATCAGACTAAACATAGGAACATACGAAATAGGAGCAGGAGTAGACCGTCTGGCCCATTGAGCCTGTTTGCCATTCAATAAGATCTTGGCTGATCTGGCCATTGGACTTATCTCCACCTTCCTGCCTTTCCCCCATAACCCTTAATTCCCCTGTGCAAAAATCTATCCAACCTTGCCTTAAATCTATTTACTGATGTAGCCTCCACTGCTTCATTAGACAGAGAATTCTACAGATTCACCACTCTCTGGGAAAGGCAGTTCTTCTTCATCTCTGTCTTAAATCTACTCCCCTGAATCTTGAGGCTATGTCCCCTAGTTTTAGTCTCACCTACCAGTGGAAAAAACTTCCCTGCCTCTACCTTATCTATCCCTTTCATAATTTTATTTTTCTAAAAGCTCTCCTCTCATTCTTCTGAATCCAGTGAGTACAGTCCCAGGTGACTCAGTCTCTCCTGACAGTCTAACCCCCTCATTTCTGGAATCAACCTGGTGAACCTCCTCTGCACCGCCTCCAAAGCCAATATATCCTTCAAGTAAGGAGACCAGAACTGCACACAGTACTCCAGGTGCGGTCTCACCAGTACCTTGTACAATTGCAGCATAACCTCCCTGCTCCTAAATCCAATCCCTCTAGCAATGAAGGCCCACATTCTATTTGCCTTCTTGACAGCCTGTTGCACCAGAAAACCAACCTTTTGTGATTCATGCACAAGCACTCCTGTCCCTCTGCACAGCAGCATGATGCAACTTCTTACCATTTAAATAATGATCTCCTTTTTCATTTTTCCTTCCAAAGAGATGATCTCACATTTATCACTATTATACTCCTTCTGCCAGACCCTTGCCCACTCATTTAACCTATCTACATCTCTCTGCAAACTCTCCGTATCTTCTGCACAACTTACGTAAGCCGAACACCACACACCATCAAAAACACACTATCCTACCGTGAAGCATGGTGGTGGCTACATCATGCTGTGGGGCATGGAAGGCTTTTTGAAGATAGAGGGTAAAATGAATGCAGCAAATTATAGGGAAATCCTGCAGGAAAACGTGATGCAGTCGGCAAGAGAACTGCAACTTGGGAGAAGATTTGTTTTCCAACAAGACAATGACCCCAAGCATAAAGTTACACAGGAATGGTTTAAAAACAACAAAGTTAATGTTCCAGAATGGCTAAGTCAGAGTCCAGACTTCAATCCGATCGAGAATTTCGGGCTGGACTTGAAAAGGGATGTTCACTCATGATCCCCATGCAATCTGACAAAGCTTGAGCAGTTTTGGAAAGAAGAATGGGGAAAAACTGCAGTGTCCAGATATGCAAAGTTTATGGAAACCTATCCAACAGACTCAAGGCTGTAATTGCTGCCAAAGGTGCAGCTACTAAATACTGACTTTAATTGGGTGAACACCAATCATTTATTTTGTGTTCACGAGCACCAGGGTGTGCCCACACACAGGTGGGTCTGCGTGCTATGTATGCAGGGGCCAGACCTCTTCCCCATCCTCTGTAGTTCAGCCTGAGTCCGAAAGGAGTTCAGCCTCCATGTGTCGCCAGCGAGGAGGCACTACATGAGGCTTGCTGCTGGAGAGACTGTATACTGGCAGGGAAAGACTTACACATTCAGCTTTTCACAAGACTGCCAGCCAGTGGTGAAAGATGAAAGTGAGAGCGTCAAGCACTACCCACTACACTACCAAACGAGATGCATCACAGCAACCATTTTGTCACCACCTGTGTCTTATGGTCTTATAGTATTATGGTAAAAAGCATTTGGTAACATGTAAAGATTGAATGGGGTACAAGCATTATTTAAAACAAAAAGACAGAATGTGTCCAGACATGGCTGTCAATAGAAGTTAAAAATATCAAAGGAGAACAGTTGCATGTGTGTCACCAAAATGCAGCAAGAAGGGGGAATGATAAAATGTCATAATTCAGCAAAAGCATTAATGGGAAATTAAGAAGTTAAATGCCAAGGTAGGGGGTGAGGAACATAATGTTAGTGTAAGTGAGTTTCTATGGATATGCAAAAGGATATGCAAGATAAGCAAAAGTCAATGTGGGTCCCTTACAGAGAAATTATACAAGGGAAGAAGGAAATGACAGTCATTATCCAATATTTTATGTCCATATTTATGGATTTCATAGAACCCTTGCTGGAACTGGTGAAGAACTATGAACTTAGGGCAGTAGAGATGTCTGGTAGGATAGCTGAATGCTCCTCTTCTGGGATGTGAGAAGGCAGGGAGACCTCCAGTGTCCCTGACAACTACAACTGCAAGAAGTTTACCCATCTGCAGCTTCTAACAATCCGCGTTAAGGAGTTGGAGCTGGAACTGGACGAACTCTGGATCATTCAGGAGGCTGAGGGGGTGAGGGATCGGACATATAGAGAGGTAGTTATACCCAAGGTGCAGGACAAAGGAAACTGGTGACAGTCAGGAAGGGGAAAGGGGTTAAGGAGCCAGTGCAGAGTATCCCTGCGGCCATCCCCCTCAACAACAGGTATATCAATTGGATACTGCTGGGGGGGGGGGGGGGGCGGGGAGATGACCTAGAAGAGGAAAGTCACAGTGGTCAAGTCTCTGGCATTGAGTGTGGCTCTGTAACTCAGAAGGGAAGGGGAGATGGTATGTTGCCTCCTGGATGCCAGGGTCAGGGACATCTCGGATCGAGATCTCTGCGTCCTCAAGTGGGAGGGTAAACAACCAGAGGTCGTGGTCGATGTAGGTGCCAATGACTTGGGCAGGATGAGTGATGAGGTTCTGCATAAGGAATTCAGGGAGTTGGGCTCCCTCCAGAGTTGTGATCGCAGGATTGCTACCTGTGCCACATGCTTGTGAGGCCAGAACTAAGAAGATTATATAGTTTAAAACATGGCTAAGGAGTTGGTGCAGGAGGTTGGGAATAAGATTTTTGGATCATTGAGTTCTCTTCCGAGGAAGGTATGACTTGCACATAAGGGCTGGTTTGCACCTGAACTGGAAGGGGACTAATATTCTAACAGGAAGGTTTGCTAATGCGGCAGGGTGGGGCTTAAACGGGAGTTGCACGGGGATGGGAACTGGAGTGTCAGAGCAGTTAGTGGAGTGGTCATGGAGACAGATGTTGGTGAAACCTCAGACAAAGCCAGGAATCAAACAGTTGAGCTTAATGCATCTAGTGTTCTGAGCTGCGTATATGTCAATGCAAGAAGGATTGCGGCAAAGGTGGATGAGCTCAGGGCACGGATCAACACCCGGAAGTATGACGTTGGAGCCATTAGCGAGTCTTGGTTGCAGGAGGGCGGGACTGGCAGCTCAATATTGCGGGGTTCCGTTGTTTTAGATGCAACAGAGCAGAAGGGTTTAAAGGAGGAGGGGTGGTGTTACTAGTCAGAGAAAATGTCACAGCAGTACCCCATCAGAACAGCCTGGAGAACTCATCTAGTGAGGCATTACGGGTGGAACTGAGTAATAAGGAAGGTATGACCACATTAATGGGTCTATATTACAGACCACCCAACAGTCCGAGGGATTTAGAGGAACACAGACTGTTGTAAGAAACATAAAGTTGTTATAGTGGGGGAGGGGATCGTCGACTCAGGCCTAAGAGGCCAGCGTCGGGCATTTTCATGCCTTACAAGGCGCAGAACGAAAGACTGTGTGGCGCACCACTCCTCACACAGACATAGAGCAATGTGCGGTTAAGTGCCTTGCTCAAGGACACAACACACTGCCTCAGCTAAGGCTCGAAGTGGCGACCTTCAGATCATTAGACGAACGCCTTAACCACTTGGCCATGTGCCCACAATAGTAGGTGATTTTAACTTTACATATATTGACTGCAAATCCAATACTGTAAAATGACTAGATGGCATAGAGTTTGTCAAAAGTGTTCAGGAAAATTTCCTTCAACGTTACGTAGAAATCCCAATGAAAGAGCGTGCAATACTTGATCTGTTATTAGGGAATAAGACAAGGCAGGTGGCAGAAGGTTGTGTAGGGGAACACTTTGTATGTTGTGACCATGACGCCATTAAATATGCAAAAAGATAGGACTGGTCTGTGGTCTGAGATAGTAAATTGGGCAATGGCCAATTTTTATGGCATCAGAAATTATCTGGCAAGTGTGGATTGGAACAGGCAGTTTTCTCACAAATGTGTACTTGGTAAGTGGAAGGCCTTCAAAAGTAAAACTTTGAGAGTACAAAGTTTGTATATGTCTGTCAGAATAAAAGATAAAGATAACAAATGTAGGGAACCTTGGTTTTCGAGAGATATTGAGGTCCTGGTTAAGAGAAAAAAGGAGGTGCATAGCAGGTATAGGCAGGTAGGAACAAATGAGGTACTTATGGAATACAAGAGAACACTTAAGAAATAAATCAGGAGGGCTGAAAGAAGGCATGAGGTTGCTCTCGCAGACAAGGTGAAGGAGAATCCTAAGGATTCTACAGGTATGTTAAGAGCAAAAGAATTGCAAGGGTCAAAATTGATCCTCTGGAAGACCAGAATAGTAATCCACGCGTGGTGCCAAAATAGATGGGGGAAATCTGAAATAAAAATTTTTGTATCTGTATATATTCAGGAGACAGACACAGAGTCTATAGAAGTGAGGCAAAGCAGCATCAATTTCATGGACACTGTACAGATTACAGAGGAGGAAGTGTTTGCTATCCAGAGGCAAATCAGGGTGGATAAATCCCCAGGGTCTGACAAGAAATTCCCTCGGACCCTGTGGGAGGCAAGTACAGAAATTGCCGGGGTCCTAGCAGAGACATTTAAAACATCCTTAGTGACAGGAGAGGTACCAGAGGATTGGAGAATAGCCAATGTTGTTCCGCAGTTTATAAAAGGTTCTAAACAAAAACCAGGAAATTATAGGCCAGTGAGTCTGACATCAGTTGTAAGAAAGTTATTGGAAGATATTCCAAGGTACCTGAGATATAAGTACTTAGATAGACATGGACTGATTAAGGATAGTCGGCATGGCTTCATGCGTGGTTGGTCATGTCTAGCCAATCTTATAGAGTTTTTTGATGATGTTACCAGGAAAGAGGATGAAGGCAAGGCAGTGGACGTTGTCTACATGGACTTTAGCAAGACTTTTGACAAGCTGCCACCTTGGTCAAAAAGCTTCAGTTGCTCGCAATCAAGATAAGGTAGTAAATTGGATTAGACATTGGCTTTGTGGGAGAAACCAGAGAGTGTAATGGAGGGTTGCCTCTTTGACTGGAGGCCTGTGACAAGTGGTGTGCCACCAGGATCGGTGCTAGATCTGTTGTTTGTCATCTATATCAACGATCTGGGTGATGATGTGGTTAACTGGATCAGCATATTTGCAAATGACACCGAGATTTGGGAGTGTAATGGTTAGAGAGGAAGGCTATCATGCTTTGCCGAGGGATCTGCATCAGCTGGAAAAATGGGTTGAAAATGGCAGATGGAATTGAATGCAGACAAGTGCGAGGTTTTGCACTTGAGTAGGACCAAAAAGGTAGGTCTTACACGGTGAATGTTAGGGCACTGAGGAGTGTGGTAGAACAAAGGGATCTGGGAATACAGGTCCATAATTCATCGAAAGTGGTGTCACAGGTAGATAAGGTCGTAAAGAAAGCTTTTGGCACATTGGTCTTCATAAATCAATGTACTGAGTATAGAAGATGGGATGTTATGTTGAGGTTGCATAAAACATTGGTGAGGCCTAATTTGGAGTATTGTGTGCAGTTTTGGTCACCTACCTACAGGAAAGATATAAACAAGATTTAAAGAGTACAGAGAAAATTTACAAGAATGTTGCTGGGTTTGGATGACCTGAATATTATAAGGAAAGATTGAATAGGTTTGGGCTTTATTCCTTGGATTGGAGAAGATTAAGAGGAGACTTGATAGAGGTATATAAAATTATGAGGGGTATACATAGGGTTAACGCAAGCTGGCTTTTTCCACTGAGGTTGGTTGGGACAACAACCAGAGGTCATGGGTTAAGGGTGAAAGGTGAGAAGTTTAAGGGGAACATGAGGGGAAACTTATTCATTCATAGGGTCATAAGAGTGTGGAATGAACTGCAAGCATGTGGTGTATGCAAGCTCGATCTCAATGTTTAAGAGAAACTTAGATAGGTACATGGATGGTAGGGGTATGGAGGCTATGATGCTGGTGCAGGTCGATGGGATTCGGCAGTTTAAGTGGTTTCGGCATGGACTAGATGGGCCAAAGGGCCTCTTTCTGTGCTGTAATTCTCTACGACTCTAAGTGAGCAGCTCGAAGAACTTACAGTTAAGTGAAAAAGTAGCACTGGAAAAGGTAATAGGACCAATAACTACTAAATCCCCAGGTCTTAATAACCTTCAGGTTTTGTAGAAGGTGGCTGGATAGGTAATGAAAGCATTGATTTACGTTTTCCAAACTTGCACAGATGTTGAAACTGTTCCCACAGACAGGAAGCTGTTAGAGAGGTAGGAGAAAGAAATGAGGAAGGCAAAAATGGGCTTTAATTAATGAGAATCCTGAAACCTTACATAAATTATCACAAGATGCTATGAGAATGGATTAACACAGGGCCCTGAAGAAGGGTCTTGGCCCAAAATGTCGAGTTTATTCATTTCCATAGATGCTGCCTGACTGCTGAGTTCTTCCAGAAGTGTTAATCTGGATTTCTAGCATCTGCAGAATCTCTTGTGTTTATGGTAGGGAGGGGGGCGGATTTCTGGGTTTCTGAAGGGGAATTTTGCATCTTCACTCACCACAGGTGAGGTGTCAGAGTACAGGAGGTTAACTGATATTGTGCCCTTGTTTGAAAAGAACAGCAGGGATGACCCTGGAAGCTACAGGCTGGCGAGCCTTACATTAATAGGCGGCCAGAGGATGACAGGATATGTGAAAAAGGTCGTGTGGTAAAAGACCAGTGACTGTGGAGCAGGTAGAATGGGCTGAATTACCTGCTCCTACTTCTGCTTCTCAATCCCAAGGAATCATTGGCCATGTCCAAATCCTGAGGGATCAAAGGTCCTTGGAAGAACCCTGAGGGATAAGGGTCAGTGTCTTTGCCCGATGCAATCCACGGCATGTGCCCTAATCCCAGGGGATCAGTGCTGGAACCAGGATCAGTAGTTTGGGATCACTACCCTATCTGAGACATTGGCTGTGAACACTCTAACGTAAAATGATCAGAATCCGCTCCAAACCTAAAGGCATTAAAATTAGTGTCCTGTCTCCAAGGGATCAGGAATCAGGTTTCGAAGCCAGTTCATCCTGAACTAACCACACTATCTTGAAGTACCAGGAGGTGGGTTCGAAATCGCAATCAACCAGAGACTGATGTCCCAACTGAGGGGCCCAATTCTGGTGTCCAAATCCCGTTGGGTCAAGGGTCAATGGCAAATTCTAAAGTCCAGGTGCAGTTGACTGGATACTAAAGGAGCAGGAATCAGGCTCCATTTTCCAATTAATTCATGGTTCAGTGTCCTGATATCAAGAGAGCAGGCAGTGAAGTCATATCCAGGTATCCAGGATACTACTACTACTACTACTAGGTCGACTCAGGCCTAGGGGGTCGACGTCGGGCACGAAGACGGACTCTCCACTTCTCCCTCTCCCTTATCAGTGTGTTCAGTTCATCTACATTAGCCGCGCCGCTGTCTTCTAGGAGCGTGTTGACCATAGTCTTGGGAGGGCGCCCAGGGTTCATCCTCCCGTGCTTGGGCTCCCATATGATGACTAGGCTGGCAGGTAGCTCGGGGTGGCGTAGACAGTGCCCCGCTAGTTGCAGTCTTCTCGCCTCGATTTTAGTGAAGAGCATTGAGGCAAAAAGAAAGGATCAGAAACTAATATCGAGAGGACAGGCAGTGAAGTTGTATCCAGGTATCCTGGTATCCAGGATTAGAAACTGAATCCCAAAAGATAATCCAGTGAATATCCAGGGATTAGTATTCAGTCCATACCCAGAGGGGATGAAATACTACGTCCCAATAAGGGGGTCCAATATCAAAGCCTAAATCCGAAGGGAAGGGCTGATCTTCAAATTCCCAAACATACAGGACCATATACAAATTTTGAGGGATCTGGACCAAGCCAAATCCCAAAGGATGGCTGAATTCCAAATAATCCAGTGTTATGGTCCAAATCCAGCGGGTCAGATACCAGTGTCCATGGACTAAAGTCAGGAAGCAATGTCAAAGTACCAGGGGATTAGGAGTCAGTATGGGGGATACAGGACAAGCTTCCAAATATGACAAGGACAGGAATCAGGGTCCCATTTCTAAATTATCAGTTACTGAGTTCCCAGTCACAACTGTCCAGGTGCCACTCTCAGAACCCCACAGGATCATAGGCCAGTAGCCAAATGTGAGGTTTCAGACTCCATGGGATCTGGTATCAATACTCAAATCCCAGAAATCATGTGTAATCTGTATGCCAACCCATTGGCACCAGGTCCTGGAGTCTGTATCCCAAATAATCAGTTAGTGAACAAAACCCAAGGAAACAGGGTTGATATTCTAATCTTTGGGAAGTCAGACACAATATCTCAATCCAGAGAGTTAGGGGTCTGTTTTTGCATTCCAAAGTATCTGAGCTCAGTATCAAATCCCAAAGGTTCTATGGCCCATGTCCCATTTTGAGGAATCTAGGACCACTGTTCAAATCCGGAGGAATTACATTTCTGTTGTGGTGAACTGGGGTCAGTGTCTAATTCTCAAGAGACTCAGGTCAATGTCCAAGTTCCAAAGGAACAGGGGTTAATGTTCCAATGCCAAGTTATAAGGGGCTGGATTCCCAATCAAGGGTGATCAAGAGTCACTTTCTGAAATGCAAGGGAGCGGGGCTCAGTTGGTCTCTGATCCAGAGGGATCAGGGTTGGTATCTCAGAGTGGGGAGTGGAGATTCCAGTGTCAATATAACAATCCTAAGAGATGAGAGGCAGGTGTCCCAATCTGGAGGGATCAGGGATCATTGTCCTAGTCTCAAGTCTCTAAATCCTCAGGGTTAGAAGCTGATATCCAAATTTCAATTGATAATGGTCATTATAACAATCCTGAAGGATCTGGAGTCAGTCTCACAATCCCAAGGGATCTGAGGTCAAATCCACAATCCAGGAGGAGTTAAGTTGCTGTTCTAGAGGATTCAGGGTTCAAACTTTACATCACAAGGGATCAGGCATTGTCCCAGTCCTGAGGGAACAGGAGTCACTGTCATAATCTCAAGGCATGTGAGGTTTGTGCCCAAATCCCGAGAGAACAGGTGCCATTAGTATAGATGAGAAAGGAGGAGGGGAGGTCATTCAGACCCTCATGAGTGTTATTTCATTCATTATCATAATAGATCTGATTCTGACCTCAGTTCTACTTTCCCACCTGTTCTCCATAACTCAAGCATTCAAAACTCAGCCTATACTGATCTCGAAAGTCAGAGAGTCCATTTAGCTGTCACAAGGGATTCTGCAGATGCTGGAAATTCAAGCAACACATATCAAAGTTGCTGGTGAACACAGCAGGCCAGGCGGCATCTCTAGGAAGAGGTACAGTCGACGTTTTAGGCCGAGACCCTTCGTCAGGACTAACTGAAGAAAGAGCTAGTAAGAGATTTAAAAGTGGGAGGGGGAGGGGGAGATCCAAAATGATAGGAGAAGACAAGAGGGGGAGGGAAGGAGCCAAAATCTGGACAGGTGATTGGCAAAAGGGACATGAGAGAATCATGGAACAGGAGGCCCAGGGAGAAGGAAAAGGGGAGGGAGGGGAAAAAGCCCAGAGGATGGGCAAGGGGTATAGTCTGAGGGACAGAGGCAGAAAAAGGAGAGAGAGAGAAAGAATGTGTGTATATAAATAAATAACGGATGGGGTACAAGGGGGAGGGGGGGCATTAGCGGAAGTTAAAGAAGTCAATGTTCATGCCATCAGGTTGGAGGCTACCCAGATGGAATATAAGGTGTTGTTCCTCCAACCTGAGTGTGGCCTCATCTTTACAGTAGAGGAGGCCGTGGATAGACATATCAGAATGGGAATGGGACGAGGAATTAAAATGTGTGGCCACCGGGAGATCCTGCTTTCTCTGGCGGACAGAGCATCAGAGCATTTAGCTGTCTCTAGGTGGAAAGAATCTAAAGAGGAGAGAAACTTATCCGTCACTCTGAGTGCAAAGGATAACCTCTTATTCTGAAACTATATCCCCTACTTCTCGGTTCCACTGTGAAGAAAAGCATTCTTTCCCTGTCAATTCCCCCTCAGAATCTCATGCATTTCAAATAATTTTCTTTTCAGTCTTTCAAGCAATGAGAATATACACAAAGATGGTCACCATTCCACGTATGCTAGCTCATTCAACCCAGGAAAATGTCATCATTGTGAGTATGAAGAGGCACAGTGGACATACAGATTGGACAAGTAATCTAGAGGTCTTGACCAACAACTCAGAGAACTGAGTTCAGATCCTGTCTGCCAATAATCTGAAATCTGGGAAAATGACAACTAAGAATCGGAATAAGAACCATGTTTATCACTGACATATACTGTACTGTATATCACATGAAATTAATTCTTTACGACAGCAGTATTGTGCAAAGGCATAAATGATGACCCCATCAGTGAACAGAATGTTGTAAAAACCCACCTGACTCACTGGAAAGCTATCTGTTGTCCTTACCTACTCTGACCCCCGAAC
The DNA here is from genome assembly GCF_030028105.1 of Mobula birostris. Taxonomy (NCBI): domain Eukaryota; kingdom Metazoa; phylum Chordata; class Chondrichthyes; order Myliobatiformes; family Myliobatidae; genus Mobula; species Mobula birostris. The sequence goes on along the minus strand of NC_092387.1, from coordinate 12,250,594 downwards.
CACACACTGGAGCTACAGCCCCTCTGAAGCGTCTATGAAAGCAACCCTGCTATAACATTGCTGCTTCACTAATTAAAGGAATAAAACCAGACCAGGCATCCAAAACCAACCAAGGAACTGTCAGAACCGGCAATAATGTTGTCCAGAAGTCAAGAATGAAACACAAATCTTATGGTTGGAGCCGTTTGATTACATGTGCAACATTGTACAGATCAGACAGGGTCAGCCTGCACCATGCCTTCCTTCCCTTTATACTGCAAATCAGTTTCAACCAGTTTTATATAAGAAACCTGTGAACAGGTTTGCAGATACAGAAACTGCACAAGGTATAGAACCTAAAATATACTTCAAGTTACTAAAAGTAGACAGACAAAGAGGTGATTATGCAAAGGTATAAGCAAGTGTAAAGAAAGCTAAAAGGTTCAAGATGTCATTGTCAATACGCAAGTGCAAAGGAGAACTAAATAATTGTTACTCCAAATCTGATGCAGCACAAAAAAACACAATAAGATAAAGAACACAAAAATAAAAAGTACAGTTTATATAAACACAAGGTAGCTTATATACATAGCTTAATTGCACGTACATAAAGTGATGCTAGGTACAGGAGAGTCTGGACGTAAGGTGACTCTGACAGGTATTGATGTGGAGGTGTGGAGGGGTGAGTTGGTGGTGGAGATGTTGGTCAGCCAGCTGACTTGGGGGATGTAACTGTTGTTGAGCCTGGTGGTCCTGGGCTCTTCCCTAATGGGCGTGGGGCAGACGGTCCACGAGCAAAGTGGGTGGGATTCTTCGTGATGTTCCTGGCCCTTTTCCGGCACCTTTGTATATATGTCCTTGATTGAGAGTAGGCTGGTGCCAGAGATATGTTGGACAGTATTGACTATCTGTTGTAGAGCCCTCCTGTCTGGCACAGTGCAGTTCCTGTACCATGCTATGATGCAGCTTGTTAGAATGCTCTTTACTGCACATTTTAGAGGGTCATGAGTATAGATGTGCATAGTCCAGCTCTCTTCAGCCTCCTCAGAAAGTAGACACTGCTGAGCTTTCCTGATCATGTAGGATATGTTCTTAGACCATGAGTGGTTGTGTGAGATGTGCACTCCCAGGAGTTTGAAACTGTGCTGCTGATGTAAAGACGGTTGTGAGTGGTGTGAGTTCTCCTGAAGTCGATAACCATCTCCTTTGTCTTGTTGACATTGAGGAAAAGGTTATTTTCCCAGCTTCAGGCCTTGAGCTCTTCCGCCTTCTCTCTATAGGCTGTCCCATCATAGTTGGTGATGGGCCTCAGCAGTGTGGTGTCATTGGCGAACTTGACAATGTGATTACTCTGGTGTCTGGCTGTGCAGTGGTGTGTGAGTATTGTATAGCAGTGGGCTCAGCACACAGCACTGGGAGGTACCGCGGTGATGATGAAGCGGGCAGGGAGCAGTTAAAAAAATTATTATACAAACAACAATCTGGACTTTAATCCAACAGAACCAAATGCAAAGTCATGCTCAGCTCAGTCAACCTTGTTGCTGCACTTTGGGGGTGGCAGCAGAGGGTGGTGGTGCATTCACTACAGTGGTTGGAATCACACCTTGTACAAAGGAAAATGGTTGTGGTTGTTGGAGGTCAATCATCCCAGTTCCAGACATCACTGCAGGAGTTCCACAGGTTGGGGTCCGAGACCCAACCACCTTCAGCCGCTCCACCACTGACCTTCCTTCCACCAGAAGGTCAGGTGCGGATGTTCACCGATGACCACACAATGTTCAATTCCATTCTCAGCTCCTCAGCAACGGAGCCAGCCCTGGCTGCCTGACCTAAATGACATTTGAGCATGAGCTGATAAGCAGCAAGTACGACTTACATTGCAATAACATCTCCAACAAGGGAGAATCTGCCCACCTACATTACCACAGCAAGGATTCCATTATGGATATTCTGGGGTTAATGTTGATGAAAAGCCCATAGGGTTACCTACATATCAACTTACAAGACAATAGACACTATCCAGGACAAAACAAACAAGAGAGAATCTGTAGATGCTGGAAATTCGACTAACACATGCAAAGTGCTGGAGGAACCCAGCAGGCCAGGCAGCATCAATGGAAAAAAGTACAGTTGATGTTTCAGACCGAAACCCTTCATCAGGACTGATCAAAGGGTTTCAGCTCAAAACATTGACTGTACTTTTCTCCCATAGATGCTGCCTGGCCTGCTGAGTCCCTGCAGCATTTTGCGTGTGTTGTCAGGCTAAAGCAATCTGCTTGAATTGTATCACACCCACCACCTGAATCATTCACTTCCTCTACCATGGGTTCACAAAGTGTGCAGTGTGCACCATCTACACAATGCACACAATGACAGCAACTCCCAAACCCCTGATTGCTCTAACCACGATGGACACGGGAAGCATGTTCCCACCATCTGCTGGTCCACCATCCCAGCTTGGAAATCTTCACTGTCCCTTCCTCACTGGGTATGAAACCTAGAATTGCATCCCCATCTGAACCAGGGAAGGTGCATCCCGAGGAAGATCACAATGGTTCAAAGTAGCAGCTCACCACCAGATTCTGAAAGGCAACGAAGGAGTATCAGGAAAGTTCAGCCTTGTCAGTGACACCAGACCTCAAAGGAGGAAAACTAAATCCCTTATACAATAACGATTCCAAACCTGTCCTGGACTCCATTGTCGTCACACCAGTGCCCTGTAAAGCTGTCACAGGACCTATATGATTCATCCCCACTACCATAATGTCAACATTTCACTTGCCTCTCTAATGGCCTCCTGAACCTATCTGCTAACTTGCTGTGTCCACACGCGCTTCCTCCCGGTGCTCCGGTTTCCTTCCACATCTCCAAACTTGCAGACCAGCATCCTAATCGGGTACTGCAAATTGTCCCACGCATGCAGGTGAGTTGTAGAACCTTGGGAGAGTTGATGGGAACAGAGAGATATAAGAGACTGCAGGTGTTGGAATCTAGAGCCAACAACTGGAGGAACTCAGCAAGTCAGGCAACATCTGTGGAGGAGAACGAGCTGACTCCTTGGGTTGAGACACTTCATCTGGAGCAAAAGAGTTGATGGGAACCTGGCAAGAGGAAAGTGAGGTTATTTTGAGAGGTGTAATTGGGTGGAGACTTGGTGGGCCAAAGGGCGTTTTGCTGTGGTGTATCTCGCTGGGGCTCTACTTGTCTATCTGTCTACATGTCTCTTAGGAGGACAAACAAGAGTAGGACATAGACGGTGAACGTTGGGGCCCTCAGGAGCACTGCAGTAAAGAGGAGACGGTGTACATGTCTACAGATCCCTGAAGATGGCAGCACAGACAGCTGGAACACAGAGTTTAAGAGCAGGCTGTTTAGGGCACAACGTCATGAGACATTGCAGAGGCCACAGCTGGAATCCTGTGCCACACTATAGGAAGGATTGGGTTGCGATGGAGAGGGTGCAGAAGGGATTTCCCGGGACGTTGCTGGGATAGAATGCCTCAGGGATTGGATTGTTTGGAATTGTTTTCCCTGGAGTAGAAGGGCTGGGGGTGACCCGAGGGTGCACAATGCTATGATCAGCACAGACAATGGGAAACTGTTCACCAGAGACGAGGTGCGTACTACTAAAGGGCATAGATTTGGACTAAGGTGTGAAAGTTTAAAGGAGATCCAAGAACATTTTCACCCAGAAAATGGTTGGAATGTGGAACTCACTGCCTGGGTGCGGTGAGGCAGAGACTCTCTCAACACTGAAGAATCCAGATAAATACTTGAATCACCGAGGAAGGTAAAAGGGATCAGTATGGATGGGTCAATAGTCAACAAAGACACAATCGGCCTGTTTCTATAACCATTGTTACTCACCAGCCTTTACCAGCCAGTTCTCTCAGCCAGCACTTGTATCCCTCTCCCAGTCCCCACATGATCACTGATCTTTCCTTCACTCTGCGCCTTCCCACTCCCTCACATCGGAAAACTTGCTTTATTTCTAAATTATTCCTCAGTGTTTCTCTCTCCACAAATACTTTCTAACCTGCAGGTTATTTCTGGAAGTTTCTATTTTTATTTCTATTTCCAGCTCCTGTAGTATTTTGAACCTACCTGTTTGACCAAACAGTCCAAATGTCCCTGAGCATAGCCGGCGTCATGTTGAGTTTGTAGCTGTTCCTGTGGTGCACTTACCACTTCAGCAGTGCAATCCTGCACTAACTGCTCTCAACATTTATATACAAATTACAAAAATAATGAGTTCTCCAGTACTTAAAGTGGTGGTTTTTATTGTGGATGTAAATGGTGCTTATTAAGTGGAGTTATTTCCAGTTACTGAATTAACAAATGGTCACTGCAGGAGGACAGTTTCTGCTTCTTTGTGCCAGTACATGGTGGAGGATTAAAACTGCTCTGTGTGTAGAGCAGAGTCAGTATCAGTCTGAGCTGCATGTACAGGTCTCCAAATTCACACACACACGCACATACACACACATACATACGCACACATGTGCACACACACACACACGCACATACATACGCACACACGTGCACACAAACATACACACACATACGCGCACATGCACACACACACACACACACGCACACACATGCACACACACACATACACACATACATACGCACACATGTGCACACACACACATACACACATACATACGCACACACATGCACACAAACATACACACACACATGTGCACACACACACACACGCACACACACAGACACACACGCGCGTGCATGCACATACATAGGGGTAAACATACAGGGGCATACGAGTGCACACGCACATGCATAGATGCATGCATGCATTCAGATACACACTCACATTCATGCATGTACACACACAAACACGTAGACACACACACACAGGCACACATGCGCGCGCACACACACAAAGGCGCATGTACACACACACACACACACACACTCAGTCACATAGATAAATATGCAAATGCATCCACATTTTTGGTGGGATGGGAAAGCCAGTATTGAACTCTGATGATTGGCCGAGCTTCAAACTGATCTGACAAGCCATTCGAGGCATTGCATCATTGCGTTGTGGTCTGAGGCTCGCTTCCCGGCGTTCCTCCTTCTGGGTAAGTAACGTTACTGTATGTCTGTGTGTGGGCGCCCGACGCAGGCCAAAGCTAAAGTCTACCTGCAGACATACACTTAACTACAGAAAGATAGAGAGGCCAGTGCAGGGATAAATGGTAAAAAGATGCAGACCCAGGCAGTTATGAACAGACAGACAGTTATTTGTCTACTCATTTATAGCTAGATCGGGAACTAATACTGCCTTTGCAAACCTTCTGGTGTTATTTTTGTGAGATGGGGATTCACTGGCAAAATTGACAGATTCTTCAAAGCGGCTGAAATGTGGCAGTGGAGACTGAAGCTGCTCCTCTGTCAGCCGAGTGCTGCGAGGCGCGGGAGATGAGTTTGCTTGCAGCACCTACACAACTTCAGCTGATGATCTGTGCAGCATCTCAGGAAAGTTTCTGTTAAATTCCCTCCTTCCAATGACATTAACATTCCAGAATAATACCGCAGAGTGACTGCACATAGCAGCAGCCTGAGGCACAGACAGTACTGGCATGCAGTTTGCTATTTGTAGATCACAGGATGCAATGTTCATAGCGTTTCATGATTAATTAATCATTACAAATCCCTAAATAATAGCATAAATAATTATTGCTGCAGCTGATTGTTTTCTCTTCATTTCAGGGTTATTGTAAATGATCTAATCCCACAGGATGGTATAGATTTCCTTTTGGTGAATAATGTACCAACAAAGGGGATTACATTCTGAACACAACCTAGCAATTTATGTAAAGATCAGAGACTAAACGATAAACAAAATCACTCTCATTCTATTGTTTATTTAGGCACCAATTCAAAGCAGATTAAAAATATATTAAAACATTATATTTTTTTTCATAAAATGTCTGAGGAAGCTTAAATACCAACAGAAAGACTGCCCAGCACTGAAAACCACTTCAGTCCACAGGGATTTGGTACAACTCGTGTCATTACTAGCCCTTGCAGACAATCTAGGTGTATTGTTGACAATCGCTCTTTGAGGCTTCCCACTCCGCGATAGTGTTTTGGAATGTGGGTATAGTTGGCAAGGGCCAGCATTTCTCACCCACTCAATACGAAACAGAAACATAGAAACATAGAAAATAGGTGCAGGAGTAGGCCATTCAGCCCTTCGAGCCTGCACCGTCATTCAGTACGATCATGGCTGATCATCCAACTCAGAACCCTGTACCAGCCTTCCCTCCATACCCCCTGATCCCTTTAGCCACAAGGGCCATATCTAGCTCCCTCTTAAATATAGCCAATGAACTGGCCTCAACTGTTCCCTGTGGCAGAAATTCCAAAGATTCACCACTCTCTGTGCGAAGAAGTTTTTCCTAATCTCGGTCCTAAAAGGCTTCTCCTTTATCCTCAAACTGTGACCCCTCATTCTGGACTTCCCCAACATCGGGAATAATCTTCCTACATCTAGCCTGTCCAATCCCTTTAGGATTTTATACGTTTCAATAAGATCCCCCCTCAATCTTCTAAATTCCAACAAGTATAAGCCTAGTCGATCCAGTCTTTCATCATATGAAAGTCCTGCCATCCCAGGAATCAATCTGGTGAACCTTCTTTGTACTCTCTCTACGGCAAGAATGTCTTTCCTCAGATTAGGGGACCAAAACTGCACACAATACTCCAGGTGTGGTCTCACCAAGGCCTTGTACAACTGCAGTAGTACCTCCCTGCTCCTGTACTCGAATCCTCTCGCTATAAATGCCAGCATACCATTCGCCTTTTTCACCGCCTGCTGTACCTGCATGCCCACTTTCAATGACTGGTGTATAATGACACCCATGCCTCGTTGCAAATAGAAGCAGGAGCAGGCCATTCAGCCCAACCCTCACTGCCATTCTGTCATTTAAAATAATCACAGCCGATCTTTTTACCGTAGTATAATTTCCTCCGCTGGCCCCACATCCCTTGCTTCCCTCACCATCCAAAAACTTTTTCGACCTCGGTACTCAGCAACTGAGCGTCTTTGGTAGAGAGTGCCAAAAATCTACACCTCTGAGAGAATCGATTTCTCTTTCACCTTGTCCTGACTGGCCAGCCCCTCATTCTGTGTCACCCCCACATCTCCCCAAGAGCTCAGACCCCACTAACACTGCCCTACGCCTGTTAATCTGTGGCCCGCAGTTACAAAGTGAGCCATTCTTGCCTGCAGGTGCTTCAAACTGAAGGAACAAACCAGGCAGCCATAATAGGGGTAATTAGATGGACCATAATCACTTGTGGGACAAGCTTGCGAGGCCGCGTTCCTGTTGATTCATCCCTATAGGCCGATGACTGGGTGCGACCCCAACACCTCAGCCTCAACATCTGACTCACGAGTTCTCTATGTAACACAATACCAACTCGACAAAGTCTTCGAATCCACCACACTGGATGCTAAAAACCCGGAGTGACAGCACCAAAAGAATTCTGTACATTCAGTGAGATAATTCCTCATTCTTCTATGCTAGAGAAATAATCCATCGACTTCTACTATACCCCAACGCTGCAATCAATCTTGTTTGCATTCCCACTGTCACAAGTATACCTGGCCTTGCGTTGAGACCTCCCTCTCGTACACAAGGAGCGTCTACAACTACAGCGAGAGTACATTGCCCCAGTCGTTATGTTCTTCTGCAGGAAAGACCAACTGTCTGAATTGGCATGCCAACTTCCAGTGATACCAAAACAAGGACATTGGGTCTCTCTGAACTCACACCATTTAAAAGATACCCCGTCCTGATGCAAAACAGTTCCTTTGCATTCACAGATGCTGCTCGGCTCCCTGAGTTCCTCAGCAGGCTGTTCACTTCTTTAGATTCCAGCGTCTGCAATCTCCTGTGTCTCCAAAAAAAGTCTCTGCTTATGACTGGACAAAAACAGGAATTAACAAGGTGTAGAAGGGTCTGATGCAGATGAATGGGTGTGTGGGTCAGCATAGAAATGATGGGCCAAAGCGGCTTGTTTCAGTGCTTTATGACTTAGACTTGCTAGTTTTTCCACCAAATAGATGCTCTCAGATTCTCCACATTACAATCCACTTTCTGTACCTTGCTCAGTCACTCAACCCATCTCTATACCCCAAGAGTCTATGATTTTGCACAGCCTACATAGGCATCCGTTAGTCTCCTGAGACCATGAATTTGCGCCTTGGAAGGTTTCCAGGGCACAGGCCTGGCAAGGTTGTATGGAAGACCAGCAGTTGCCCATGCTGCAAGTCTCCCCTCTCCACGCCACTGATGTTGTCCAAGGGAAGGGCATTAGGACCCATACAGCTTGGCACTGGTGTCGTCGCAGAGCGATGTGTGGTTAAGTGCCTTGCTCAAGGACACAACACACTGCCTCAGCTGAGGCTCGAACTCACGACCTTCAGATCACTAGTCCGACGCCTTAACCACTTGGCCACGTGCCACGGTCTAGGCTGTCACAAACAACATTGCCCCTAAATGCAGGTAATCTCTGGGCTATTCCAAGTGGACGACATGACATTCCACCAGCAGGCAAGGAGAGCACCTATGGAAATGAATAAACAGGCGACGTTTCAGGCCGAGACCCTTCTTCTGGTGTGGAAAGGAAAGGCAAAGATGCCAGAGTAAAAAGGTGGGGGAAGAGGAATCAGGATGGCTAGAAGGTGACAGGTGAAGTCAGATGGGTGGGAAAGGTAAAGGGCTGGGGAGAAAGGAATCTGATAGGAGAGGAGAGTGGACCATAGGAGAAAGGGAAGGAGGAGGGCACCCAGGGGGAGGTGATAGGCAGGTGAGAAAAGGAGAGGCCAGAGGGGGGAATACAAGAGGGGAAAGGGGGGGAATTTGTTTTACCAGAAGGAGAAACTGATATTCGTGCCATCGGGTTTTATAATAGTGTGCTAACATAAATTATAACAGTATTTTGTGTGGTTATTATAATTAACCGCTGTGTTTCTGCTTGAATGCCAGATCAATACCAAGCTTAAGCTGACCAATATAACAAGGTATGCGTGAACTCATATCGCTGACTGGTGACCACAGCGCCACCACTGGCATGGGGAAAGGTGTGTGGGATGGGAAATGGAATGGGGGCAAGGAATGAGATAGGGCTGGGCAAGGGCTTGGGAAGGGGGTGGAGAAGGGGATGGGGTCAGGCAAAGGAGCGGAGGATGGGGTCAGGCAAAGGAGCGGAGGATGGGATGGGAGATGGGAAAGGGATTAGGGAAAGGGGACTGGTAAAGGAGAAGGGAAAGGGTGTCAGGAAAGGGGAATGGGAAAGGTGGAGAAGGGGCTGGGGAAAGGGGGGAAAGGGAATGGAGGATGGGTTGAGAGATGGGAAAGGGTTTAGGGAAAGGGGACTAGTGAAGGAGCAGGGAAAGGCTGTCAGGAAAGGGGAATGGGAAAGGTGGAGAAGGGGCTGGGCAAGGGTGTAGGGAAAAGGAGTGGGAAAGAAGGTGGGGAAAGAGGGGGCAATGGAATGGATGATGTGATGGATGGGGTGTAAATGGGGAACCAGGGTTGGGGAAGGGTGTAGGGTATCAGATTGGGGAGGGAAGAAGGGATGGGGAAGGGAGTGGAGGAAGGGATGGGAAATAGGAAAGTGGGTGGGAAGGGGCTAGGAGAAGGAGGTGGGACGGGGCAGAGGATGGGATCGGGGTGGGGGTGTTAACGGAGTGGAGTATGAGATTGGGGAGGGAAGTGGGGATGGGGAAGGAGGCGAAGGATGGGATGGGAGATAGGAAAGAGGGTAGGGAAGGGGGAATGGGGAAAGGGTGGGGAAGGAGTGGGAAAAGGGTAGGAAAGGAGGTGGATGATGGGACTGGGGTGGGGTGGGGGTGGGGAAGGGGTTGGGAAAGAGGATGGAGTTATGGATGGGGACAGGGAAAGAGGGGTGGAAGATGGGATAAGGGTTGGGGAAGTGGAGTGGGAGAGACGAGCATGATATTGGAATCGTTGTTTCCAGTGGAGGGACACCCCTAGACTGCCATCATGATCTGGGCAGAACAACGGTGAGTGCCAACAGGACCAGCTAGAGTCACGTTACACATGACCCAAGTCAGCTCAGTGATCCCCTGTGTACTGGGCACACACAGATTGGCCTCTACAGCCACCTGAAGACCCATCAATAGACTAGGAGTACATTGTACTGAACTCGAGCGATCGCAGCACTGCTACTACTGGGCACACAGGGAACCTATCTTTAAACCAGTACAGAGAGAAGATGGGAGCACAGACACACAATTCAGGGGCAGGGCCCGGCCACTTGGGCCTTAGACTTCTCCTCCTTCCAATAAGATCATGAGCAGCCTGAACATAATGCCAATTCTATCTGCCTAGCTTTCACCCACACCTCACCCCTTGCTTCCTTCTGCCTTAAAAATATTCCCTGTCCTATCAGGACAACGGTTGCATTGACAGAACTCCCTAAGAGAAATAGAAATATCTCTTCTCTGTCTTACATGGAGTCTTCATCACACGTTCTTGATATTTATTGCTTATTTATTTATTATTATTATTCATTTATTTTTGTATTTGCATGGTTTGTTGACGTCTGCACACTGGTTGAAAGCCCAAGTTGGTGCATTGATTCTGTTATGGTTATTCTATGGATTTATTGAGTATGCCTGCAAGTCAATGAATCTCAGGGTTGCATATGGTGACACATATGTACTTTAATAATAAATTTACTTTGAACTTTAATGACATTTGTTTCTAAATTCTCCCATGAGGAAACAGCCTCCCCACATTCATTCTGTTAAGCCTTGATCTTGTGTGCTTCAGCTAAATACCTCCTCGTTGCTCTATATTCCCATGGACACAACCTTTCCTCATCAGATGCACCACGCATTCCACCAAATCTCAGTGTCATAAACCTTCTCTCAACTGCCTCCAACACATTTACAAAAGCAGTTATCGATAAAAGGGGAATCTGGCGATCTTCTGTGGCATGTTAACATAATATCCCCGCTTAAGAAAGGGTGCAGGTTCTCTGATTAATATCATATGTGAACAATATTTTAGATTCAGATAAAGAAGTTGGGAGGGGAGTGGATAATAAACAGAAGGAGTGGGTACAGGATAGGGAAGAAACTACCCTACCCCGTCCTATCCGTCCATCGCTCACCCACTCCTCCTTCTGGAACCCTCCCTAACCCCCATTCCCATTTTTCCTCTCGACCTACCGTATTTAGTAGTTCCATGGTCTACCTTCCCTTCCCCCATCAGATTCCACCTCTGCCTCCCCCACCAGCTATTACTCCATCTCTTCCCTCCACCTCTGTATGCTTTCAGTCAGATGAAAGTCTCACCACTCAAAGCTCCACAGCCTTACCTCTCCCAGCCACACATATACATCCACCAGCCCAACACTCAAACCTAATCCTAATGTCCAAGGGGGCACACACCCCCACAAACCCGCGGTACACCCTGATTAACCCTGGCCAAACCCCCACAAACCCAATGACCTGTGTCAGGAGGGGCAAGGTCCAAGAAAGGCAAGTGTTGGACCTGGTTAATGAAGACGTGGGCCAGGTCAAAGTGGCAGGGTTGTGTGACACTGAATCTCAAGTGATGAGAACAAAAAGCACGAGAGGGCTGATCCGCCCACTGCTGAATACTCTCAACCTAACCTTACAGTGACACGCTCTTTATTCTCCCCGTCCACAAAATGCCAACAAAAAAGCCCAGATACACAAAAGGCGAGAGAGAACCAGCAAGTTAAACCCAAGATGGGGGCCACAGAAAACAAGTCACCACTAAACTCAGGTGCAGTGATACTGAATGCCCAGTAAACACTGTCAATTTAACCCATGCAATCCCAGACTCTCTATTTCGCTCCACAAAGGCTGAGTTCCTCCAGCAGCTTAGTTTCAGCTTCGAGTTCCAGGGTTTTCAGTTCCATTTGTTGATGGATATTAGGAATGGTTTGGGTTAAAGGCAGGCAATGCGTACCAGCTTGCAGTACCAGCGACCCGGGTTCAATTCCCACCTCTGCCTGTAAGGAGTTTGTACGTTCTGCCCGTGACCATGTGAGTTTCCTCCAGGTGCTCTAGTTTCCTCCCACAGTCCAGAGACATACAGGTTGGTGGGCTAATTGATCATTGTAAATTGTCCCGTGATTCGGCTCGGGTTAAATCGAGGGATTGCTGGGTGGCGTGTCTCGAAGGGTCAGAAGGGGCTATCTCAGTAAATAAATAAATATCCCAATACATCCAACCAACCTCTCCCTACTACCCCACTAACGCCATCCCCACTTCAAACCCACTGTCCCCCCCTTCCTTGTAACTCACCCCAACACCCCCACCTGATTGAAGAATATCCCCCCCCACCTCCACGGCAATCCCCCATGCGACCCCCACCGCTCCCCATTCCTGCCCCCCTCATTCGTCTGAAGGAGTGACAGTGGCAGTCGATAAAGGGGATGAGGTGGATGTTCCCTACGCGGATTTCAGGGAAGTGGCTCACTCCAAGTCTGGTTAATAACAGCAAGGTCATGAAGCAAGAGAGTCAGAGCAGGAAGGGTAATAAGTAACTGAAGGAGTGACAAGTTGTTGTTTTAGGGACTGGCGGATGGGAGACAGTACTTTTCCCCAGGGATCTGATGAAGGGTCTCTGGCCTGTTAACTGTCCATAGATGCTGCCCAAACTGCTGGTGTTTCCAGTGTTTGTTGGTTCTACTCTCAGCACCTGCGGATGCTTGACTTTCAGTCACAAGCTTTGTGGTGGATCTGATATATATAAATGGATATGGATGTTCTTGAACTTTGGAACAGAGGATAAAATATCAGCATTTGCTGACACCAAACTTAGGGGGAACAGGGTGCAGCAGATACCACAATGAGACCAATGAACTATCGTGGAGCATGGGGAGACCAGCAGAGTGGCAGTGAGGCAGCTCAAACCTGGCATGGAGAGGTGTGACGGGATGCATTGGTGGAAGGAAGAGGGAGAGGCAGAACAGAGTGTGCAGGAATCTGAGCTCCAGGGATCTTCACATGTAGCAGGATGCATGGAGAGAGCAAAGCAATGGGATCTTGGGCTGTTCTGAGGACAAAAGCAGGGACATAGTACTGAACCTTTAGAAAGTCCAGGCTAATGTGTCTGGTTCTGATCACCACTCCTTTGGCAAAGGGCATGAAGGGTTCTCGAGGGGGTGCAGAGGAAATTGACTGGACTGGTCCAGAGATGAGGGACTTTGGAGTGTCACTGGCTCCAGCAACCTCGGTTGCTGTCTGTGAGGGGTCTGCAGGTCCTCCTTGTGAGTGAGTGTATGGGTTTCCTCTGGGTGCTCAGGTTTACTCCCACATCTGAAATAAGACCATAAGACTATAAGACAAAGGAGCAGAAGTCGGCCATTCAGCCCATCGAGTCTGCTCCGCCATTTTATCATGAGCTGATCCATTCTCTCATTTAGTCCCACTGCCCCGCCTTCTCACCATAATCTTTGATGCCCTGGCTACTCAGATATCTAACAATCTCTGCCCTAAGTACACCCAATGACTTGGCCTCCACTGCTGCCTGTGGCAACAAATTCCATAGATTCACCACCCTCTGACTAAAAAAATTTCTTCACATTTCTGTTCTGAATGGGCGCTCTTCAATCCTTAAGTCATGCCCTCTCGTACTAGACTCTCCCAACATGGGAAACAACTTTGCCACATCCACTCTGTCCATGGACTTGCAGGTTAATTAGCAGCTGTAAGTTGTCGCGAGGTGGTAGGAGATTCGGAGAGAGAGGGAATGGGTGATAGAGATGTGGGATTAATAAGATAAAAGCCCATGGTGTTACAGGATGGATACTAGCATGGATAGAAGATCAGCTAACTGGCAGGAGGCAAAGAGATGCATAAAGGGGGCCAATTCTGGCTGGCTGCCGGTGACTAGTGGTGTTTCACAGGGGTTGACATTAGGACCACCTGGTTTCACATTATATGTCAATGATTTGACTGACAGAATTGGTGGAGTGGCAGGTGATGTCGAGGAAGCAGAGCGTCTGCAGAAGGACTTAGATTGGTAAAATGGCCAAAAAAGTGGCAGATGGAATATGGTGCAGAGAAGTGTCTGGTCATGCACTTTGGCAGAAGGAATAAAGACATAGTCTACTTTTTAAATGGGAAGAAAATTCAAAAAATCTGGTGCGAAGGGACTTGGGAGTCCTTGTGCAGGATTCCCTGAAGGTCAACTTGTAGGTAGAATCGGTGGTAAGGAAGGTAAATGAAATGTTAGCACTCTTTTTGAGAGGGCTAGAATATAAGAGCAAGGATGTAATGCTGAGGCTTTATAAGACATTGGTCTGACCGCACCAGGAGTATCGGGAGCAGTTTTGGGCTCCTTATCTGATAAAGGATGTGCTGGCATTGGAGATGATCGAGAGGAGGTTCATGAGAATTATTCCAGGAATGAAAGAGTTAACATATGAGGAGCACTTGATAGCTTTGGCTCTGTGCTCATTGAAGTTTAGAAGAATGAGGGAAGAATCTTTTTGAAACCTATTGAATATTGGAGGGCCTATATAGAGTGGATATGGAGAGGATGTTTCCTATAGTGGGGGGGGGAGCCTAGGACCAGCGGGCAGGGTACTGCCTCAGACTAAAAAGACACCCCTTTAGATCAGAGATGACGAGGATGGTGAATCCGTGGAATTCATTGCCACAGACGGCCAAGTCATTTGGAGAATATATAAAGCAAAGGTTGATAGGTTCTTGATTAGTCAGGATAGTAAATGTTATGGGGAGAAGGCAGGAGAATGGGGTTGAGAGGATGGTTAATCAACCATGATGGAATGGTGAAGCAGACTCAATGGGCTGAATGGTCTCATTCTGCTACTATGCCTTATGAGCTTATGGATTTGGCTCATGCTGCTGGGTGGGAACCAGGTATTTCCATGCACTGACTGTCAGCCGCTGTTCCTGTGCCTGCTCGTTCTCCCATCATCACTACTGTGCTCCTTTCTCATTTACAGCTGGCATTCACATCCAAGTTACCAAAAGCTTGTATTATGGAAAGTTCTCAGGAACTGAACCAGACTGCCTCTACAGGACAAGTGAATGCTAATCCAAGGTGCTGGTCTCACAATGTGTGCAGGGAATATCGGAACGCAAGTGCTGAGTGAGGGAAGACAGGCTCCAATGTAGAGACAGCACAAGAGTTTATTTATAAGAATTCCAACAAAACACCAGTGGCTCGGCCAAGTGACGTTGTGGGACATAACATTCTCAAAACTAGGACCCCATGACTAGCACTAACCGGGTGTCTGCTTAAAGAATATAAGTAATATGGAATCCTCAGCCTATCAACATAAATTTAACAAGTTCAAACAGAAAGCATCAAGAGACTGTATTACAAAGAGCTTGAGAAAAACACAAGGAAATCTAAATGATTAATGACTCTCATTAAACAATTAACCAATTCAGGTGCTCTAAAAACCTCAGAGCCCAGCACTCTCTGGATCTCCACACAGGTCCAAAGAGCTCATTACGCTGGGTGAGAGATGTGGGAGGAAATATTTTCAGCGGGTTACTTTGTCTGTGTGTGGGAGAGGTAGGTGGCTGGGTGGGAGTGTGTGTGGGGATGGAGGTGAAAGGGCTTGAACAGTGGTCTAGCAGGAGGTCAGATAGCATAGGTATTGTTGTGAGTCTGAAACTGCTGGGTTGAATGGCCCAACAGGAGTTTCTGGACAGGAGTACAAGGATGCAGTAGCGAACCCAGTGGGTTGCTTACGGGGCTGAATGGACAGAATAGTGGTGATTCTGACTCTGAATCCAGAGTAGCTGTCTGCTCGTAGGGATGACATTGGGGGAGGGTGAGAAGAATCCCCAAATACTTCCCACTGCCCAGGTGATCCATTTTATCCAGAGACACTGGGGGCAAACAGCACAACATCTTAGAGCGCATCAGGAGACAGTCTCCGGACCCCCTCAGTGCGCCGACACTACCACCTCCTGGCCGCCGCCGGCACTGCAGCGCCACCGCTCCTGCGCCCAGCCGTTGCCTGTCTGTCTGT
This sequence comes from Mobula birostris, assembly GCF_030028105.1. Classification (NCBI taxonomy): domain Eukaryota; kingdom Metazoa; phylum Chordata; class Chondrichthyes; order Myliobatiformes; family Myliobatidae; genus Mobula; species Mobula birostris. The sequence continues at coordinate 12,234,556 of NC_092387.1, read as the reverse complement.
GCGCTGCTGCCTGCCAGGATGGGATGAGGTATCACCGCAGCTCGTCCGACTTTGAACCTTCAACCAGCAAGTGAAGAAGCTACAGAGTGGTTGGAGTCTGCATCGCCTTGAGCAACGCGCTGCTCATTTAACTGCCTCTCTGGGTTCTGCTGCATTCATACAAAACCCAGGTAGGCGCTTCACTAATTGCTCAGTGCCATTTGAAATTCAGTTAGCGACCGCGTCCTGCACCCACTGCACGGCGCCGTCTCGGTGCAACAGTTACAGCCATTGCATCCGAGAGACACTGAGCGCCGTCACCTGCAGCCCTCGACCTGGCTCTCGTCCCGGGTGCTTGCGCTTCACCGGGAGAGTGGGGACGAGCAGCTCTCTTCATCTGTCCCGGAACAGATCACGGACCCAGCCGGGTGAGACGTCCCTGCCCCGCACACCTAGCCATTCGGCCCAGCGTTAGAGTACCATCTCGTCCCCAGATATATCCCCATGGTGGTCAGGAGCACTCCGCTATAACCCAGCCATGTATCTACCCAGTTCTGCACCAGCTCGGCGACAGGGGTGAGGGTGACCTCTCTCCATGTTTGAATGTGATCCCTCTGCCAAATGAGAGCTACCTCTGTGCGAGATCCCTCTCCGTGTCTGACGTAAAACGCTTTCGGTATGTGAGGGAGATCCCTCTCTCAGCGAAAGATCCTTCTCCATGTGTGAATCATTCTTATTCCACTTGTGATGCAGGTGACACGACCGTCCTGCTCTGTGTGACGGCGGGATCCTTCCCGGAGTGATCAGACGATCTGTCATTCTGACAGGGAGATCCCTCTCGGTGTGAAGAGGTAATGACACGGAGATTCCTCACCATGTCAGGAGGACCCTTCACTGTGAGATAAAGATCCTTCTTTGCTATGGGGTGGCCCTTCACTGGGGGAATTCCCCACTGTGATGCAGGGATAGCCCTCACTGTAATTGGGGACTCCTCACTGACAGGGAGATTCCTCGCTGTTTGAGAGGGAGATCCCTCAATTTGTAACAGGGAGATCCCTTGCCATGTGACAGGGAGATCCCTCAATTTGTAACAGGGAGATCCCTCCCTCTGTGTCAGACAGATTCCTCACTGTGACGGAAATAACTCCCTCCACACACGGCCAGATTTCTCCACATTGCAGAAGGATCCCTTGCTCTGTGAAGCTTTGCAGGTGATGACTACTGTACACAATAAAACAGCCTCCACCAGGGTAGAGACGGTGTCTCTGGTGTCGACAATAGTCATCACCTGCCTCATTTCAATGTTGTGTCATTTTCAGCTGAATTTCTGACCAGAGCCAGGAACGTTTCCTGGAGTCTTGCAGCTGATGACGGGCAGCCCAGCAGAAGCCCAGGGAACTCGAGCACACTCAGTTACAAAGCAAACTGTCACACAGTCGATGCGCTTGGACTTCCTAAGATGGGATGGGGTGCTCTCGTTCTGGAAAGACTGGACAGACCAGGCTGGTTTTCCTTGGAAGAGACATGGTTGAGGGGCACCTCAGAGCACACAGGACAATAGGAACAGGAGTAGGCCATTCTGCCCCTCAAGACTGCTCCAATATTCAATGCGATCGTGGATGATGCTCCAGATGTGCATTCGTCCGTCCCTCATCAGTTCCCTGGAGTGTTGCCATTAATGCTGATGACAGAATAATAGTTTGGCTGCAGATGTCTAGTGACAGGTTGTTGTACTTCTGGAAATATCTAGTGACAGGGTGTTCTACTGCAGAAAAACTAGAGACAGTGCCGTACTTCTGGAAATATCTAGTGATGGAGAGTTCTATTTCTCCAGATATCCAGAGACAGAGAGCCGTACTAATTGAGATATTTAGTGACAGAGAGTTGTACTTCTGGAGATATCTAGAGACAGATTATTGTACCTGTGGAGATAATCTAATGACAGACTGTTATACTTCTGGAGATATCCAGTGACAGGGTGTTGTACCACTGGAGACTTCTAGTGACAGAGTTGTACCTCTGCAGGTATCTCGTGACAGAGTGCTGCACCTGTGGAGATACGTAGTGAGAGAGTACTGTATTTCTGGAGTTGGATTGGGGCGGTGCTGGATGGACAGGTTGCTGGAGTATTTGTGAGATGCACTGATGAGCAGAGTGTGTGATGGGTCTCTGAGCTGAGGGAGTAAGCAGGGATTCACTGGTGTTGCAGGCTCCCCTGGAGCTTCCTGTCACTCTGAGTCAAAAGCTCCATGTCTGTCAGTCGTTCACTTGATGTGCTTTGACCAGGGAAACGTTATCCTGGGTAGATGCACGCTCCTTGATTCCAGAGTAGTGACAGTTGCTGGTGCCCTTGCTGGGCCACACTGATGGACTCATTTTGGGGAAGGAGAACTGCCTTCGATGGATCTGGCTCTCTACTCCCCTGCAGCATCGGGGTTGTGCAGCTCAGACCCACCCTGCGGTGGAGAGTGAGGAGAGGCCTGACACACCATGGTGTAGTCTGGACCTCCTCATGCCCCAGTGGTCCTCAGCAGCAGAGGTGGGAACCCTGTGCCTCCCCCTCTGCAGCACAACCCTGGAAGACAGGAGGAGCCAGGAGTTGAGGGTGAGGAAGAGAATGAATGGTCCAACATCATCAGTGACAACTCCGGGGGGCAAGGGGGCGGTGTGCAGGAGCCGTGATCTCTGGGTACACCCCCTATAGCCAGGCAATCTCTGAAGGGAAGACTTTGAGGGCCTCTCACCTCAGCCTTCTGACCCAGTACTTGTGGTTGTGAGACACAGACTGAGCTCCCCAATGTTTTCACCCGCTCCTCCCCAAGCTACAAACAACATTTACAGTTCACCCACTGCACAAGCCAGCAATGCCAGAGCTAAAACATGGAGCACAGAGCACAGGGACATACCCTTTGGCTCACTATGTCTGTGTCAACTATGATGCCAATACAAACTAATCCTTAGTGCCTGCACATGGTCCACACCTCTCCATACCCCTACACCCTGACAATTCAAGTGTCTGTTGAAATTCCTCTTAACTGTTGTGGTTGCATCCGTTTCCACCACCTCCCCTGGCAGCGTATTCCAGGCACCCACCATTCAACTTGCTCGTGAATCTCCTTTAAACTTTCCCCCTCTCACTTTAAAGCTCTGCCCTCTGGTATTTGACATTTCCATCCAAGCCTCTGCTTTTCTACTCTGCCTATGCCCCTCATAACTTTATAAAGTTCTATCAGGTGTCCCCTCGGCCTCTTGCTCCTCAGAGGAAACAATCCTCGTTTGTCCAACCTCTCCTTGTTGCTAATGTTCTCAATCTTGGCAACATGCTTGTGAAACTCTTCTGCACCCTCTCCTAAACCTCCACATCCTTCCTATAATGCGGCCACCAGAACTTCACACAAACCCCAAATGGGGGCTGATTAAGGTTTTATCCAGCTGCAACAGGACATCCTGGCTATTATACAATGAAGGCAAGTATGGCACATGTCTTATTTACCACCCTGTCCATTTGAGTCGCTGCCTTCAGGGAACTGTGATCATGACCTCAAGGTCCCTTTGTACTGTACACCAATGCACGGACAAAGCCTATGCTTTCCCCTAGCATTCCTACCCCCCCCCTCCCCCCAGTGCAACACACGCGTCTAGTTTAAAAAGAGACACGAGATTTTGAAGGTGCTGGAAATCTTGAACATCAAGCACAAGATGCTGAAGATGCTCGGGCAGCGTCTATGGAGGGAGGTCCCCTATTGATACTGTTAGATATATCCTCCTCCGTAGATGCTGTCTAACTTGCTGAGTCTGTCCAGCTTTTTGTACCTAATTCAGATTAAATGGCATCTGTGACACTCCCCCCACCTCATATTTCATAGGATCTGTATCCTGCTGGTTATCTGCTCAGGGTAATCCTGTTTACTTCTAAACTGTGACCGCCTGTGTGGGCTCTTCTCTCTGAGTACTGCTGGCTCAGGAGGACTGGAATGGACACTGTTTGTTGGGATGGGTTTAACACGGTGACTAGTTGGTTATCCCTATTAGTTCCATTTCACTGAGGTCACACTGCAATGGAATGGCCAGAACATTCCAGAAGGAAGCGCGCCACTATCGTCGATTGCTTATGTGTGTTACAGTCTCTGGAGAGCCGTGATCCATCAACAATCCCTGTTACCCCAGCAGCAGTGAAGGCCCAACCTGCCAGGCAGGCTGTGGAGCAGCATCTGAACCCAGGGCAGAACCAAGTGGAGTGGATGATGGCCTGTATGCCATGTCACTCCCTGAATCTGGGCCAGAACCCCACTGGACCTGGAGAACATCCTCTAATTCTGAAAGAGAGACATACCCCTGATCCTAGAGGTCTCCTCCCCCACCCCCCAGAACTCAGGGTGGATCGAACTGGAGCAGATCATGGCCTGTGTACAATGTCATTCCCTGAATCTGGGTCAGAAACTCGCTGAACCCAAAAACGCTCTCCGAATCTGAGAGTGACCCCCTGAACCCAGAGGTAACCCCAAAGCTGGAGTGGATCCAGCTAGGGCTGGGTACAGTCTGCACCCAGGGCCAGAAACCCCATAGCCCAGGAACACAAATCTAGCCAGACACCAATATCACCCCAGGAACAGCATGGTAGAGTATTGCTTTACACCGCCAGCTGTAAGATCTGGGGTTCACTTCCCACTGCTGTCTGCAAGGACATGTTCTCCCCGAGACTGCGTGGGTTTCCTCCAGGTGCTCAGGTTTCCTCCCACATTCCAAAACGGCGTCCGTACAAGTTAGGGTTAGTAAGTTGTGGGCGTGCTCTGTTGGTGTTGGAAGTATGGCGACACTTGCAGGCTGTCCCCAGCACATTGCTTTGGTTATTGACACAAAACAATGCATTTCACCGTATGTTTCGATATACGTGTGAGCAAAACACATTGGATGCCAGAAATTCCAAATAAACCCAGAACTGCAGGGGAGCCCCAGTGAAACAGGGGCCACATCTCTCTCCTGGGGCAGGACCTGCTGAGTACCTCCAGCAGTTTCAGCACTAACCTCAAACCTCAGATCCGATCACACCTTGCTTCACGCAATAACCTCCCACCTTCAGACCCCAGCCCATGTGACAGCAATTCTACCCCAGTTTCGCAGGTCCCTTTGCTTTCCTGCAGCTCAGAATCAGGTCCTTCAGCCCACCGTGTGCTTGGTGACCGTCTACACTAACTCCATCAGCCAGCACTTGATCTGTAGCCCGTTGTCCCTTCCGGATTTAAGTGCTGGCCTCGATAGTTCTTAAATTGGAACTGGTCTATTATTGTCACACATAGAGAGGTACAGTGAAGAGCTTGTCTTGTTACTGTTCATACAGATCATTTCATTACACAGCATATTGAGGTAGAACAATGCAGAATTAAGTGTAACAGCTGCAGAGAAAGTGCAGTGCAAGAAACTAAAAAAATGCAAGTTCATAATGAGGTAGATTTTTGGTCAAGACTCCATCTTATTGTACAAAAGGTCCATTCAAGAGTCTGATAAAGTGGGGTAGAAGCTGCCCTTGAACCTGGTGGTACAAGCTTCTAAGCTTTTGTATCACCTGCCTGACGGGAGAGGGGAGAAGAGAGAACGGCCAGGGTGAGTTGTGTGTTTGATTATACTGGTTGCTGTACTGAGGCAGGGAGAGGAGCAGACAGAGTCCGTGGAGGGGGCCATGATGTGCTGAACCGTGTCCTCAACTCTGCAGTTTCTTTTGCTCGCGTGCAGAGCAGTCGCCACACTGAGTCATTATGCATCCAGATAGGGTGCTCCCTATTGCATCAATGTGTGAGATCTTGCCCCACCACCCCCTCAGGCTGTAGGTTCCAGATTCCTACCTCCCTCCAGGTGAAAAAGGCTCTTCCTCAAGTCTACTCTGAGCCTCTTAACCCCCTGACCTTTTACCCCCTTGATTTAGATCCCACTGCTATGGCAAATGGTTCTTACTTCTACCCTGTATATGTCCCATGTAATTTTGTATTCTCTATCACAGCTCTGGAGCACACCAAAACCTAGCACACAATCACCCCAATATCCCATAACCCCAACACCCAGACACTCCAACGCCCCAACAACTGAACATTCCAATATCTTTTAATCCAACACCTCATCCTTTATCACATTTTTCAATCTCGCACCCTCTCATCCCCCAACTCCTCATCTGATCTTCCCATCTCTTCCATTCCCTATCCCCACATCCCACCAATCCCACATTCCCCATCTCTCACATCTCACATCGATCACATCCATCACCCACCACTTCCTGCATCCCACCATCTCCCCATTCCCCATCCTGCATCCCCCTCAACTACCACCACCCATCCTCCATCTCCCCATTGCCTCATTCCTCTGTTCCCCATCTCTCAACCCCTATCCTCCATTCTCCATCTCCCATCCCCGAACTTGCATCACACATCTCTCTATTCCTTCCCACCCACATCCCCATCTCCACATTCTCCATCTTTCCATCCATCCACAATCTCCCTATCCTCCATCCTACATTTCCCCATCTCTCCATCCACCATTTCCCCATGTCCCATCCTCCATTTCCCATCACCCCCACCCCCATTTTCCCATCCCACCATGACCCCAGCAACCAACACTCCCTTGGATCAACACTGCATTTGCTCCTGCACTGAAACACTCTGACTGACTCCAACAGTCTAACACATCTTCATTCCATCACCTCATTATTCAATCGTTAAGGTGCTCCATCATAAGATAGTCCATAACTCTATCACTCCATCAGTCCAATACCCCATTGCCCCAACCCTCGGTCACTCCACTGTCACAGTACTCCCATACTCTTTTTATTGATGACTCCACCACTCCCACTGGTCTTCATGGTCTCTCTCCCTTTCTTCACCTTTACCATCCCATCACCCACTCAGCTAGATATCACCACCCACCACCTACCCACGTGGGTTTCCCTTCCCTTGGCTTACCTTTCCTAACTCTTCGCCCATCTGATTCCACCTGCACATCATCCCTCCTCTGCTGCTCCTCCCTCTAATACTGTATCTATCCATGAGTATGAGTACCATGAGTATGTCAGGAAGATGGCCCCCAAGGACAGCCTTCTAGGAGAATGCCTCAGACGGCAGGCAGGGGATACGGAAACGGAAGTGGGTGAAGCAGAGCCGAAGGACCACAGACAGTGGTAGGACAAGCCACTGCACGGGATGTAACATCGCCAGATATCAGAGGTGGCTGACGTAAGAAAGTCCTGCCAAAGGCTGGAAATGGCAGGGCTGAGGGACAGCACAGAGGTGCTGCTCATGGCTGCACAAGAACAGGCGCTGAGCACAAAAGAAGGGGTCTGCCACACCAGACAAGACCCAAGATGCAGACTGAAACCATCCAGCACACAGTAGCAGGGTGCAAGATGCAGGCAGGGACAGCATACTCTGAACGGTACAACCAAGTTGCAGGAATTGTGTACAGGAACATCTGCGCGGAGTAAGGACTGGACACTCCCAAGTCCAAATGGGAAACTCCCGAGAAGGTGGTATGGTAGTATGGGATGAGTATGGAAGGTAGTAATCTTAACAGAGCTAAGATCCTGTGGGACTTCTAAGTACAGACTGATAAGCAGGCACTAGCCAACCAATCAGACATAGTAATACTAGACAAGGAACAGAAGAAAGCAATAGTAATAGATGTGGCAATCCCAAATGACAGTAATATCAGAAAGAAAGAACATGAGAAGCTGGAGAAATACCAGGGCTTGAAAGAGCAGATAGAAATGACATGGAAGGTTAAAGCCAGAATAATCCCAATGGTGATAGGAGTACTTGGAGCTGTGACACCTGCACTAGGTGTCACAAATCCCTGGAACAACATCTGAGATCCCAGTACAGAAGACAGCATACTAGGGAAAGCAAGGATACTGCGCCAAACCCTCGTGCTCCCAGGCCTCTGATAGAAGACCCGAGATTGGAGAAAAATACATATACACACCATCCATCAGGATGAGAAAAAAATATTTATATACACTGGCTATCTCCATCCATATTCAGTCCTGACGCAAGGTCTTGACCTGAGGCTTGATTCTTCCCTTTCCCCCCACAGATGCTGCCTGACTTGCTGAGTTCTTCCAGCAGTTTATTTGTTGCTCCAGGTTCCAGCATCTGTAGTCTCCACTCAACACCACAGACTGATGGATTGATGGCTTCTTCACAGTCCACAATCCCACTGGTCACACATGCTGAAGATTTTCCCATCAATGAGTACCAGATGTTAACTGGACAATGCGCTGGTCCTCCGTGTGCACAGGCTCCATACAGCTGTGTCCCAGTCTGGGATCCTTGTCCTTCAAGAACAAGTGCAAATTGGTGCTATTTGTGAAGTAAACCAGGCCAGGACATAGAGCGTGAATAGCAGGGCCCCAGGGCGTGTTGTACAACACAGGGACCTAGGGGTGTCAGTACATAGTTTCCTGAGAGTGGTGACTCAATTCAAGAGGGTGGTGAAAAGGTATATGGCATGCTGGCCTTCACTGGCCAGGGCACTGAGTACAAGCAAATTATTATGAAATCAGTTGTTTTGTGGTGGCAGTACAGTGCAAGATGTAAAAATACTATAAATTACAATAAAATATAATAAATAATTAGTGCAAAAGAGAACAAATGGGGTTTTGTTCATGGGTTCAGAAATCTGATCACAGAGGGGAAGAAGCTGTTCGTAAAATGTTGAGACTGGTTCTTCAGGCTCATTTACTTCCTTTCTGATGGTAACAATGAGAAAAAGGCATGTCCTGGGTGAGGGGAGTCCTCAATGGTAGATGCATTTTCTGAAGATGTCCTCACTGCCGGGCAGACATACCCCAAAGGTGCTGGCTGAGTTTACAACCCTCTACAGTCTCTTTCAAATGCACTGGAGCCCATGCCAGGGGCAGAGCATGGTGCGTTTATGGAGCAAGCTGCCAGAGGAAGTGGTAGAAACTGGTAAAATTACAATACTTAAAAGACACTTGGGCAGGTACATGGATAGGACAAGGGGGGTCCACAGACCCCTCGCTTAATGATATTGGTCCATGGCATTAAGAAGGTTGGGAACCCCTGGTTTAGAGGGGGTAGATATGTTGATTGGCATGGATGAATTGGGCTCTTTCTATGTATAACTCTATGAATCCATGTTTCTTCATGTTCCAGATTATTTAAGAAAGCGCTGGTGAAACACAGCAATGACTTGCTGGCAGAAAACAAAACTACTAGCCATCCCCTTTTCTCAATTCCTCAGTCATCCCATTTTCTCAATTCCTCAGTAATCATTTTCTCTCAATTCCTCTGTCATCCCCTTCTCTCAATTCTTCTGTCTCTGCCACTTCTGCTCTCAGAATGAGGCTTTTCATTTTAGAATGAAGGAGATGTCCTAGTTTGTCAAAGAAAGGGGCTTCCCTTCCTTCTCCATCAACGCTGCCCTCAACCCCATCTCTTGTATTTCATGCACGTCTGCTCTTACCCCATCCTCCCACCACCCTACCGGGGATAGGATTCCTTTTGTCCTCACCTACCACCTCCACATCCAGCACATAATTCCCCGAAACTTCCACCACCTCCAATGGGATCCCACCATCAAGAACATCTTTCCCCCCGCCCCTTCCCCCCCCCCCCTGACTTTCTGCTTTCCACAGGGATCGCTGCCTACACAAATCCCTTGTCCATTCGTCCCTCCCCACTGATGTCCCTCCTGGCACTTACCCTTGAAGGTAGAACAAGTCTACACCTGCCCCTTCACCTCCTCCCTCACTACCATCCAGGGCCATAAACAGTCCTCCCAGGTGAGGTGACACTTCACCTGTGAGTCTGTTGGGGTCACTTACTGCGTTCGGTGCTCCCAGTGTCGCCTCCTGTTCATCGGTGAGACCCGATGTAGATTGGGAGATTGCTTTGCCGAGCATCTATGCTTCATCGCCAGAACAAGCAGGATCTCCCAGTGGCCGTCCATTTTAATTCCACTTCCCATTCCCATTCCGATATGTCCATCCACGTCTCCTCCACCGTCGTGATGATCCATACTTAGGTTAGAGGAACAACACCTCATATTCCGTTTGGGTAGCCCCCAACCTGATGGCATGAATATCGATTTCTCAAACTTCTGGTAATGTCCCCACCCCTTCTCTATTTCCTATCCTCTTTTCCCTCTCTCACCTCATCTCCTTGCCCGCCCATTGCCTCCCTCTGGTGCTCTTCCCCGCTTTTTTTTCCCCCTCCAGCTTTCATCTATCATCTTGTGTTCCTCTCTCCCCTCACCCCACCTTTTAAATCTATTCCTTAGCTTTTTTTCTCCAGTCCTGCTGAAGGGTTTCAGCTCGAAACATCAATGGTACTTTTTTCCATAGTTGCTGCCCGGCCTGCTGAGTTCCTCCAGCACTTTGTCTGTGTTACCACTGTATTAATCACGTTTTTTCCTGGTAAATGATCACTGCAATCAGAAACCTGTAACTTCCCTTTTGGTGTTGAGCTTTTGACCTGTCTGTACAACCTGGCATCCTTGTGGTGTGAACTGACATCTCAAAGGTGCAGGACGGTTTTGGCATGGCGTGTATGGGCTGAATCGAGGCAGTGAGGCCCAGATCCAAGAACGGTGAATGGCCCGCTGTTTGACCGATTTAGGCACCGAGAGTGCATTGAAGTGGTGGAGCCCAGATCCGAGAGTGAGGAACGACCCACTGTTTGACTGATTTAAGCATTGGACTAGCATGGAAAGGTCAAATATGGGTTGAATCGTACTGGTGGGTTTCGAGACCGAGAGTGTATTGAAAAGTGGTAGGGCCCAGGTTCACCCGACCCGCTGTATGACTGGTTTAGGCACTGGGCCAGATTGAAAAGGTCAGGGTGTTAGGGCCGGAGGAGAGGGACAGGCCAGTGTTCGGCTTGTTTCTTGCAAGGTTTACTTGTCGCTGCGCTGATCCAAGGCTGTGGCCTGCAACTCGCAGGCTCCTGGATCCACCGTGACAGACTTCATGGCTATGGACTCACTTGCATGAACTTCAGTTCTGAATGTTATTTGCTTCCTTTGATTGTTTGCATGATTTGTTTTTCTGCACATTGAGTGTCTGACAGTCTTATTTTTTAATGGGGTCTATTGGGCTTCTTTGTTTTGTGGCTGCCTGTAAGAAGATTGATCTTGAAGTTGTATAGAGTATACATACTTTGATCATAAATTTATTTGAAACTTGAGATAAATTCTAGACTGGGAACTTCAGTTGTACAGTGCCTGCAGTCTCAGTAATTGGGACATTGATGGCATCACGCTCCCTATGACTCTGCTGATACATTAGAGGTCTCAGACATGGCCAAGCATTGGGGCCAAATGGTGTGAACCCCAGGGTCCTGAAGGAGTGTGCTGAGCAGCTGTGCGCAGTTCTCCAGCACATTTTCAACCTGAGTCTCAGCCTGGAAGGGGTCCCGACTGTGTGGAAAATGTGTGGTCTCAGTACCCACGAAGGGCCAACAGAAAGTCTTGAGTGACTACCTTCCAGTGGCCCTGACCTCACACATCATGAAGACCCTAGAGAGGCTGGTCCTGGCTCACCTCCGACCCCCGGTCAGATCAGCCCTCAATCCCCTGCAGTTTGCCTACCAGGAGCACACTGGAGTTGATGATGCTGTCGTCTACCTGCTGAACAGAGCCTTCTCCTATATGGATAAGCAGGACAGCACTGTGAGGATCATGTTTTTTTGATTTCTCAAGTTCCTTCAATACCATACAGCCCTCACTGCTGGGTGAAAAACTCCATTCAATACAGGTTGGCACTTCTATTGTGTCCTGGATAATGGACTGCCTGACTGGCAGACCACAGTTTGTGTGGCTTCAGAGCTGTGTGTCAGACATGGCTATAAGCAGCACTGGGGCCCCACAGGGGACTGTATTGGTTCCCTTCCTGTTTACCCTGTGTATCTCAGACTTAAGATACAACACTGAGTCGTGTCATCTACAGAAATTCTCTGTTGGTTCAACAATAGTTGGGTGTATAATGGGAGGACAGGAGGATGAAAACAGGGCCCTGGTGGAGGACTTTGTCAAATGGTGCAAGCTGAATCATCTGCAGTTCAACATCAGTAAGGCAAAGGAGATGGTGATAGACTTGAGGGTGCACCTGGATGACAGCCTTGAGTGGAGCACCAACACACACACTGTGTACAAGAAGGGCCAGAGTTGCCTCTACTTCCTAAGGAGATTGAGGTCCTTTGGGGTATGCAGGGCTTTCCTTCACATGTTCTACCAGCCTGTTGTCACCAGTACAATCTTCAATGTGGTAGTGTGCTGGGGCAATGGCATCAGCACAGGTGAAGCTAACAGACTCAATAAACTGATTAGAAAGGCTGGCTCTGTTATAGGAGTCAAACTGGACACACTGCAGACTGTGGTAGAACAAAGGACCCCACGGAAAACCTGACAATTCTGGACAACGTCTCTCACCCTCTGCATGCCACCTTGGCTGAACAGAGGAGCACTTTCAGTAATAGACTAAGACAACTTTGCTGCTCCAAAGAGCGTGGTATGAGGTCATTCTTACCCTTGGCCATTAAAATGAGACAACCTATACTGGGGTAAGTGATGACCTCATCCTGTTAGACTGTTCGAGCTAACTTATTTTTTATTCTTTCTTACTTCCCTTCTAATATTTGTATATCTGTGCATTTGTAATGCTACTGTGACACTGTAATTCCCTTTGGGATCAATAAAGTATCTATCTATCTATCTATTGGCTACCTTCTGAACAAGTCAGAGAGCTGTGGGATTTGGAGGGCTAGTGAGAATGAAATGAATGCCGTTAAACTGGAACTGTGCCAGCAAGAGTGGAATGATAATGAGGACTAACATTCAGAGGGGATTGGCAAGAGTTCAGTCCTGGGCCTGGCACCCATGAGCAACTGAAGTGCACGTGTGCAATGCCCAGTGGTCCTGGGTGTGCAAACTGCCACACCTAGATCAATGTGATATCACCTGACGCCAACACTCACCATCCTCTTCCTCAGGCTGGGCAATCATACCATGGAGCCTGTGCGAAGATTTGCCAACCCTAGTTGTGCAGACCAGCACAGAAGTGGGAATGGGGAATCGGGAAATATTCAAGAAATTCTGGCCAAGTATCCTTCATTACCATGGATGCTGCTCACTTATCAAACTCAGAAGCAGGTCACAGGCCATGTGGAAAGGAACGGAGGATCGGAAATAAAATCTCCTCCTCTTTGACAAAACACACTGGCGTAAATCAAGGATGCGTGCTTAGCCCACTGCTCTACTCTCTCTACATCCATGACAGCGTGGCCAAGCACAGCTCAAATGCCATCTCTAAATCTGCCAATGACACAACTATCGTTGGCAGAATTTCAGGTGGTGATGAGGAGGCGTACAGGAGCAAGATAGATCAGCAGGTTGAGTGGTGTCGCAATGACCACCTTGCACTCAGAGTCAATAAGACTAAGGAATTGATTGTGGACTTCAGGAAGGGGAAATCGAGGGATCACACACCAGAACTCATCGAGGGATCAGCAGTGAAAAGGGAGAGCAGTTTCAAGTTCCTGGGTGTCAACGTATCTGAAGACCTACGTATCCATGGTCCAACATATTTATGCAATTACAAAGAAGGCATGGACAGGGGATATATTTCATTAGAAGTCTGAGGAGAATTGGTATGTCACCATAGACTCTAGCAAGTTTCTACATGTGTACCATGGAGAGCAATCTAACCGGCTGCATCACCGTCTGGTATGGAGGGACCACGGCACAGGAGAGAGCTGCAGAAGGTTGCAAACTTAGCCTGCTCCATCATGGGCACTAGCCTCCCCAGCATGGAGGACACCCTCAAAATGTGATGCCTCAAGAGGGCAGCACCCATCATTAAGGACCCCCATCAACCTGGACATGCCCACTTCTCATTGTGACTATCAAGGAGGAGGTCCAGGAGCCTGAAGACACGCACACAATGTGTCAAGAACAGCTTCTTTCCCTCCACTATCAGATTTCTAAATGGGCAATGAATCCATGAACACTACCTCACTTTTTTTTTGCTCTTTTTGCACTTAATTTAATTTTTATATATATTTCTTATTCTCATTTGTAGTTTTTTAGATCGTTATGTACTGTATTTCAATGTTTTGCTACTGCAAAAAACTAATTTCACAACATATGCCACTGATATTAAACATAATGCTGATTCTGAAGGGTGAGGGGTTTGATGCTGTGTCAGCAAATCAACAGCACAGATATGCGCCAAGCTGAAGCAGGATCAGACCTTCGCCCGGTTTGAAGTTAAAGCCCTGCCCTCCCTCCCTGACCCACTACTGGGATATCATCAGCAATGGAAACATCATGGGCTTCATGTCCCATTGGCCTTGGAACCTCTTGGAAACCACTGACATTGCCCATTCATCATTCACAGGTGAAGCATTGCCCCAATGCCCCACCACTTGAACTGGCCATACCATCGGAATCACTGCATTATCACCGGAATAGTGTGAAAGAAGATCTGCTTTGTTAGGAGTCTGAGCAGATTTAGTATGTCACCAAAGACTTTTGCAAATTGCTGCAGATATATGATGGAGAGCATTTTGATTGGGTGTATTACTGGCCATTATGGAGGCTCCAATGATAGGATCAAAGGAGGCTGCAGCTCCATCAACCTTTGAGGACATCTTCTAAAGGCAATGCCTCAAGAAGGTAGCATTCTGAACCCTCGTCATCTGGGATGTGCCTTTTTCCAATTACTACTATTGAGGTGGAGGTACAGGAGCTGGAAGACCCCACACTCAATGATTCAGAAGCGTTTCTTCTCCTCCGACATCAGATTTCTGAACTCATGAACATGGTTCATTATTCCTTTTTTTCTTGCACTTTTTATTTTGTAATTTATGGTAATTTTATGTCTTTACACAGTACTGCTGGTGCAAACCAACAAAGTTCACATCATATGCCAGTGATAATAAACCTGATTCTGAATTCTGCAGCTGATATTCAGTTCCTGATTAAATAACTCACGACCTCTATGGTGGGCAGTGTGGATGTTAGCACAGGGAGCCTGCTACTGCCCCTTACACTAACACCTGCAGACGGGCAGCGATGACTACTCTCCCCAGAGCTGTATCAAAGAAGGTTGTGCCTCAGGACCTTGGTGAGAGAAACATGACTCCCTAATTCAAACAGCAGCAAGGAATTAGCGAGAACATTACGACTGGTTAGCCTGATTTCTGTTTGCCAAATGAGCAGCACCCTTGATAGTAAAGAATTAAGGCATCCGTTAGTCTTGCGAGACCATGGATCTGCACCTGGAAAGTCTTCACTCTCCAGGGTGCAGGCCTGGGCAAGGTTGTATGGAAGACCAGCAGTTGCCCACGCTGCAAGTCTCCCCTCTCCACGACACCAATGTTGTCCAAGGGCCGATACAGCTTGGCACCAGTGTCGTCGCAGAGCAATGTGTGGTTAAGTGCCTTGCTGGGGCTCGAACTCACGACCTTCAGGTCACTAGTTGAATGCCTTAACCACTTGGCCACGTGCCCATAGTAAAGAATAGGCTGCCAGAATCTGCTGGGATTTGCTGATTCCCCATTTGCATCTTCCAAACAATGAGGATTAGTAAAGCTTCCCGTTTGATCCACGGTGTGTCAGCCCAGCCTGAGGAAGAGAATGGTGGGTGCTTGTGGCTGACTGGAGTAATGTCAGAGTCCTGGAGTCCCACAGTATAGAGACAGGTCCTTTGGCCTACCTCCCCTATTCTGTTCATACTCATCCCATTTTCCATCTGTAGGCCCAAAGCCTCTGCTGTCTTGGTGATTCAGGTGCTAGGCTAAACATTTCTTCAATGTTGTGAGTGATACGCCACCCTCTCAATCTGTGTATTCCAGATACCAGTAAAACAATTCTTTCTCTAATGTCTTCTAATCTCTCCATGCTCTTCACCTTGAACTCTTGCTGTCTGGTTATAGACACCATGCCAAGGGGAAATATCTTTGGTCTTCGCCTTTATATTTTTGCGCATCTCTGCCAGCTCCCCTCTCACTCTGCTGTAGACCAGGGAAAACAAGCTGAACAATTTCCTCACAGGCATTATCCCAACGAATCTCTTCCCCACACAATCAGGAGTTCAAATCTTACTCCAGGAAATGAGCACAGGGGCAAAGAGCAGTCAGCCGGTGGAACTCGGGAGGTCGAGCAGCGTCTGATAGGAGAGAGGAATTGTCGGCGTTTCTGGTTGAAAGGCTGCATCAGGACTTGGGTTCCTCCAGCAGGTTGCTTGTCGCCCCAGGTTCCAGCACCCGTGGTGTGTCAGTACTGAGAAGGGAGGGATAGGGATCATGTGCAGGCAGATGGGGTTAGTTTAATTTGGTGCCATGGTCAACAGAGGCATCATGGACTAAAGGGCCTATTGCTGTACGGTACTGTCCTACGTTCTCAAATGCAGATGGCATTCCAATGCAGAACTATGGGAGTGCTACGCTGCCAGAGAAATCACTTTGCTACTTCCACTGACTCTCAGATGGAGGTGATAGATCCCACCACTACTTGGTGAAGAGTTGGCAGAATGGAGGTATTTTCCTCTGTCAAGGCTTGCCAGTAAAACAATTTACTGTTCGTCTTAACACTGTTGCCCCTGGGATCCCATTGTGCATGATGAGACAGTTGTGTTCACAACTGCCTGTTCGGAGAAGGGTTGGTGTGTTTAATCCTGCCCTCGTGCGGACAGAGTGCAGCTCCCACTGCACACACAGTTTCAGTGCCTGTTGTTTGGTGTGGCGGGGAGCTTTAAGTACCGCAATGATGGGAATGAGTGATAGTCCAATTGCATCTAAGCGTACTCTGGAATAACTTTGCAGCATCCTATCCAAGGCATTCAGTACACTCAACAAACCTTATAAAGTTAAACAAGCGGAAAAAAAGCAAAGCAGCTTTTTTTGCACCTAATTGAAGAATTGCTTCCCTGGGAATCTGATTTGGCACAAGATAAATTGCATGTTCAAATGGTTCCTGAAGTGTTAAAATCCACAGTAATTAATGGCTTTGTGGTGGTAGAGAGCACTCACAAGCAGCTGTAAAGTGCGCCGCGCACACAGTGGTGGACAGGAGGCCAGTCTGCAAACGCCACATGATTCAGACCAAATGAGACTTTGCAATGACTTCAATTTGTAAGCCGATTGACTGAGAGGCAGGAGATGGCTGGGGCAGAGTGTTGAGAATGCCAATCCAAAAGCAGCTCCAAACTAAGCAGCTGTCCCACCCACTCAGGAGAAAATATTAGCCAGATGAATGTCAGTCTGAAGCATTGCGTGTGGGCTGCTGTGACAAACCACCTCCTCATTGTTTGTAGCACAGGAGCCCACCATTCTCAGTGGGATTTCTCACTGCACAAGGCCCAGTCTTACTATCAGTGCTTCAGTCTGTCCGTGAGATTATCATCCCTGATTCAATGTAGGTTACAGCCCAGTGCTGCTGAATTATTACTGGCTGTTAAAATGGAAATGAAATCTAAACAAATACTAGTTCCGACACATTCTAGAGGGCTAAATGAAGAAGATAAGATTATGTCAATATTTAATGAGGTTTTCACCAGTGGAAGGGTTTCAGTTATGTCTGCAACACTCCTAGTTCTGATACGTTAATGAAGGAGGCAACTATATAAATCTGGAAAATGGTGTAAAGACAAGTGTATAGCTGTTCCCTGTTGTTAGGCTTCAGACTGGCTTGTTTCTTCTGGTGATCGACCAATGTGGAATTAGTAAAATGTCAGCTATAGACGCCAGTTGAAATATGTAAAACATTACATTCGTACCATTAAAGCCAAATGCTCGGGCTAAGAGCCAGCGTGATGCCAATTAACATAGTACAAGCAAACACCCAACACCCAGCAGTCCCTGATTAAAGTGCAGCCTCACACTGTAATTTACCTCACTCCAAACTGTGTCATTCACCACACATATGCAATGCTTTCATTAACCCGAACCTGAATTACTGGAACATTTATCAGCAGCCTGTCACCGTGTGTTATCTTTACAAATGAGACTCACTCCGGAAGTTGCAGGATTTTTTTAACTGGGACACGGGTTATTTAAAGGGGAACGTGTACCCCTGACAGTCACAAAGAGAAGTCAAACAGTTAAAAAATCACCAGAGTGATTGAAGCACCTGCTTCTCCACACAGAAATCTTCGGAATGGAGGTGCTCTGGAGAATGTGGAAAATTGTGTGATCAGGATGGTAAAGAGGGTGAGGAGCAGAGAGACACGCAGCTCTCACTGTGACAGTATAAAGACAGCAGGACAGGTTAATACAGCAGTTATAAAGCAAATAAGATCTTGGACTCTATTAATAGAGGCAGAGTGTACAAGCGCCAGCGAGTTCTAAATCAAAATCAGCAGTCAGCTGGAGTAGGTGTCTGGATGCCGATATGGCTCTTTAGGAGGGCTTGGAGAGGCGGTTCACTGCACTGACAGCAGGGAGACATCGTCTGTGGAGAGGCAGGGCGAGCTGGGACTCCCCTCCTCAGAGCAGAGGGGGTTAATGGAGGTTTTATGGAAGTGTTTTACAAAGCAAATAAGGAGAAACTGTTTCCACTGGCAGGGGGTCAGTAACCAGAGGTTCAAGATAATTGGAAGGAATAGCAGGATTGTCTCTTGTGTTGAGAGTTCCTACGATACGGCTGGGATGGGAGGGGGATTCGCTGCAGAATTCTCTACCTTGCAGTAAGAAGCTCATTCTTCTGAACTCCAGCGAACATTGTCCTTTCCTCAAAGACAATGTCTTCATCCAGATATTAACCCGTGATTCTTCTCTGTGCTGTCTTCAATGTATGTTCTTTCCTCCTTGGATAAGAGATGTGATATTGTACAGGCAATACCTGGGTTAGGTAGGGTTCCACTCCTGAGAACTGTCCGTAACCCTCACTGTTCATAGTCAGGAATGAACACCAGCTGTGATGGGAGAGCGAGCAGGCGCAGGAAGAGTGGCCGCCAACTAGCCTTATTGACTCAGAGAGTGAATGCATCTGCTCAGAGTTCCCATCTGTGCTCAGACCCAGACCCCAACTGTTGTCCCTCAGGTTGGGGGGGGGGGGAAGAAAAGGCTCACGGAAATATCCCATTCTCACCCGGCAGGAGATGGTTCCAGTCCCACTGCGACAAATCCATCTGTCCCATCCAGCCAGTTTGTACTTACCAGGTATCCATACATTGGGTGGTCATAACCCAGGAAGGACCTGTACAGGTGTGTTCTCAGTTATGGCCTTTTCAGGTGGAGACTGTGACCCCTCTCAGTCTTCCTGCCCTGTGTTAAATGTTCAGATTTCCGCTGCTCTTTGCATAGAAAATAAATCTTTCTAATTTCACTAGGAAGGAATAATTTGTCTGCATCCAACCGACCAAATCCTTGAAGCATCTTATACATATAAAGTAGGTCATCCCTGAACATTCTCAGGCAAATAAAGGTCAACTGCCCCTCATAATTTAATCCTTTCAACTCCAGTACCACTTGGTCAGACCACAGCAACTCTGGTAACAGATATCCCTTCGAATGACGGATCGCCAGACTGCGTTCCTTTTGTGTGTTGGTGTGCGGTGAATTAAAGCTGGGTTTGGATCTCAGCACTGGACAGAGGCAACAGGAGAGCGCTTGTGCCACTTCTAACTCAGTGTAAACCGAGGGGACCTCAGCCCACTCCCACAATTGCAGACGGCACCAGAAAGACAAAAACAAATCAAGATGGAAATGCAAGGTTCAAACACAGTTTGAGATCTGACAATGCAGCTTAAAATGAACAACATTATGGGTAAGCTATGTTGGCACTGGAATGTGTGTGACAATTGTGGGCTGCCTCCAGCACATCCTTAAGTTTTGTTGGTTGTAAATGCAAACAACACAGTTCACTGTATGTTTTGATGTACGTGTGATAAATAAATTAACCTGAACAACAGTTTGTGAGGCAACACACACAAAAGGTTGGAGGAACTCAGCAGGTCAATGCAGTGTCTATGGAAAAGAGTAAACAGTTGACGTTTTGGGCCAAGACCTGAAGAAGGGTCCCCACCCAAAATGCTGACTGTTTGCTCTTTTCCATAGATGCTGGCTGGCCTGCTGAGTTCCTCCAGTGTTTTGGGTGTGTGGCTTTGGATTTCCAGCATCTGCATATTTTCTCATGTTTGTGGGTTTGTGGGGCATCCCATTTTGGTTTGGCTTGTTTGTGGGCATTGTGCTGAAGACTTTTCAGAATGAGAATCAGCTTTAACATCACCGGCATATGGCGTGAAATTTGTGAACTTTATGGCAGCAATACAATGAAATACATGAAAAATAAATATAGAGAAAATAAGCTGAATTACAGTTAAGTACTGTATTTATATGTCTATTAAAAAGTTGTTAAAATAAGTAACCCAATTAAAAAAGTAGTGAGGTAGTGTTCATGGATTCAATGTCCATTTAAAAATTGGATGGCAGAGGGGGAAAAAGCTGTTCTTGAATCGCTGAGTGTGTGCTTTCAGGCTTCTGTATCTCCTTCCTGACAGGAAAGGAGGTAAAGAACTTCAAATAAAAGTGAGAACTGCCAACAGCATCTCCAATCACTTTACCCCATCTATGTTCTAGCGGGCAACTAACAGCCCAGTGAAACTCTGGGAACTGACCAGTGCTTCAGGGTTATTCCTAATGGACGGTTGGTCACACTGGACGGAAAGCGGTCCGACTTCAGGCAGATCACGACAGGACATTGGTCCTCCGGGCAGGGCTCAGCAGTGGTGAGATCACCCCGGATTTCAGCAGAATGTCGGCACCAAGACCCTGTCAGTGGGTTTACACCTTAGTAAATCCCTGATGATATTGCATTGCTATCAGAAGCTGAATACTTGGAGAAAAGAGGATGTGATTTTTCAAGCATTAAGTCATTTTTCACATTTTTATAGCAACAGGATTGTGTAAAACACATGCAGATGAACAGAAACCCACAGGAATTTGAGAAATGAAATATGTCCCTAAAGGACCGAACAATAGTCACAGCAAATAAAAGGACCTCTTCTTATGTCCCACCTGCCTCCCTCACCAGATAATGTTCTCCCCTTGGACCCACAGTGATTGATTCCATTGTCTCTGCTATGAAGAGGCTGTTTTTATTTAAGTTCATAAGAATTACAGTGAAGTCAAAAGCAGGCCAATTTGACACCAGCAATCTCCTGCCAAGCTGCTAATAGAAACAAATTATATAGGGCATGTCTGTAAAAAAGAATATTTGACAGGTAGTTTTTTATTGCTTTACAAAGACAAAAAATGTCCTGAAATAATCATCAAATAACATCAGGATGAAAAGGAACGCACAAATGTTCCCACCCCGTGAGAACACAAGAAAGCAGGAATGTGGAAAGAGCATTTAGATGTCGTCTGCTCCTCCCAAACCCTGTTGTAAAGCACATTCACCCTTAATTACCCATCCACGCAGTACCATCTCACAGACACAACCTACAGACACGGTATCTCGCCATGTACATTCCTCCCACAGACACTACCCACACATACAATAACCCCCACACACTCTCCCTTTCCAAAGGCACCACCCACCCAATCAATACCCTTCGTAGCGGGTTCACTCTAATCTCCGGTGGTTCCACTTGCCCTTTGGAGGTGGGGTCGGTGCATCAGTTACTAATGTTTAGTGGCGTAAATCAGGAACAGAGAAGGGACAGAACAAGATTCATGTAATAATTGGCGGGACAGAGATACAATGCAAATCAGTGTGCTGTGATACTGTGGAGGAGGACTTCCTGGAGCACAGGAGACCGAGGGAAGACCTTCCAGAGCTACTGTATCTAAAATTATAAAGGCACACCTAGGGTGAATGCACAGTATTTTTCCCAGGAGGAGGGAATCAAAAGTGACAAGGCTTAGGGTGAGAGGGGAAAGATTTAAAAGCCATCTAAGGGGTAACTTCTTCTCGAGAGGGAGGAGCATATAAAGAATGAGCTGCCAGAGGAGCTGGCTGATGCTGACATAATAACAACATTTACATGGTCATATGGATAGGAAATGTTTAGGGGGATATCAGCCAAACATGGGAAAATTGGACTAGCTTAGATGGGGTCCTTGGTTAACAGGGTGGTCTCAAGGACCTGCTTCCATGCCCTGTCACTCTAAAACACTGTGACTGAGGGGGAGTGCAGTCAGAAAAAGACCCCACTCAGAAAAAGAAGATGAGGATGAGGTTCTGCCCTCAGAGTTATGAATCTGGAACTCTCTAAACTCAAGGGATCTGGAGGTGGAATTTACAAATATATTTGAGGAGGAGACTGATGAACATGTAATCACAAGGAGACAACGATATGGGGAGAACATGGAGAAGGGACGTTGAGGCCTGGATTGGATCTGTCATGAATGTATCGAAGGGTGCAGTAGGTTCAGGGGGCTGGGCAGTCAAAACTCACACACCAGACCAGAGGTGTCTTTGTTCAGTGGATTAAAAACATCTCGTAGCTGCTATATTACATAATTTACATTCCACTCATCAACTGAGGAAAGCACAAGTCAGACGGATTTGAAAGAATCGGCTTGAGAATTCCAGGAAAGCAGCCCCATCCTACCTGAAAATGACTGCCTTCCAGGAAATCTTAAATTACCACCAGGACCGCGGAAACATTTTCCCACAAAGTTCTGCTTCAACTCCATTTAAACCAGTCCAAGACATACGTTGCCAAAATAAATACCACTTTAACCTTGGCTACTCACCAAAGGAAAGCATTAAAATTTCTGTAGAAACTCAAGAACTCCAACCTTAAAATCTTCACATGCTGACTGCACTAACCGTGCTATTTGATTTGTTTGCAATTAGCTACATTAGGTCCATGACACACCGTGGATTGCCCTGTATGCAGACTTGTCCCCATGTTAGGAGTGACTAAGACCAGACAGGCACAGACTTGTAGCGGGGAGTAGGAGGTTTAAAGGCGGTTTGAGTAAAATTGTTTTCATCCAGAGGGTGAGTGAAGCCTGAGACAGAAGGCCATTAATGCAGAGGCTCTCACAAGATTCGTGCAGCAACTGGACAAGCATCTGCCTTGCTGAGGTATGGTAGGTAGGGACCAAGTGCTGGTGGATGGGATTAGTACAGAGAAGATGTGATGGTCAGCAACCATGTGGTGCACTCCAGGACTTGTTATTGTATGTTGTACAACCTTAAAATACCATTATTCTTTCTACTTCTCTTCTAATATTTATATCTGTGCACTTGTAATGCTACTGTGACACTGTAATTCCCTTTGGGATCAATAAAGTATCTACCCATCTATTACAGGTGAGGAAATCCACAGGCAGATTAGAGCTTTTAAAATAAACACACTCAAGTACAAAAAGTGTACGGAGAAGCTGCTGTATGTGGAGAGAGACGGTGAAAAGATGAGTAAATGCCTGGCTGAGGGAGAGGGCAGACTCCAATAGGGTTAAAATGGCTGTTGCTAACTGGAACTGTCCTACAAATTTCCAAAAACCC
Source organism: Mobula birostris (assembly GCF_030028105.1). NCBI lineage: Eukaryota > Metazoa > Chordata > Chondrichthyes > Myliobatiformes > Myliobatidae > Mobula > Mobula birostris. The sequence continues at coordinate 12,211,114 of NC_092387.1, read as the reverse complement.
ATCAAGAACTTTTGATCCTTCACTGATCCTCACAAAGGTGGTGGTGAGCTGCCTTAGACCATATGATCAAAAGCATAGTAACAAACCAGGCCATTCAGCCCACTGAGTCTGCCCCGACATTCAGTCATGGCTGATTCATTTTTACCTCCTTTTTCTCTTTTGGTGACCTTACTGATTTAAAACCTATGAACCTCCAATTTAAAAATACTCAAGTACTTAACCTCCACAGGCATCTGTGGCAATGAATTCCACAGAATCAGAATCAGGTTTAATATCACTGGCATATGTCGTGAAATCAAAATGCTGTGGCTGAAGAAATTCCTCCTCATCTCTGTTCTAAATGGATTTCTTCACCCTGTGCCCTTGGGTCCTAGACTTCCACTATTGGAAACATTCTCTCCATGTTTACTCTATCTAGGCCTTTCAATATTTGGTATATTATGAGATTCCCACTTCCCCCATTCTTCCAAAGTACACACCCAGAGCCATCAAACGCTCCTCATACGTGAATCTTTTCATCGCCAGGATAATTCTCATAAGCTTCCTCTGGACCATCTCCAATGCCAGCACATCATTTCTTAAATATGGGTCTCAAAACTGCTCACAGTACTTCAAATGTGGTTTTCCCAATGCTTTGCATCCTTGCTTTTATATTCTAGTCCTCTCAAAAGAAATGCTAACATTGTATTTGCCTTCTTTATTACTGCAAGGTTACATTTAAGGAATCCTGCACTAGGACACCCAAGTCGATTTGCAGTTAAGATTAGAGGGGCAAAGTCAATGTAAGTGGCAATTTTTTTATGCATACAGTGCCTGGAATGTGTTACCAGTAGTAGTGGAAGCATGACACATGAATATGAAGAGAATGCAGGGATATGAATGATACACAGGAGGAGGACATTTAGTATAAATTTCCATCATTACTTGTCCAGTGCTGTACTGTTCTATGTTCTTTGATATTTCCTCACCACAACTCTAATTCATCTACCAATTGTAAACCCCTGGTTTTTGACCTTGCTCCAGAGAAATAGGTTCTTACTATTTATTCCACTTCGGCTTCTCAGAAATTTATATGTGCAGTTAAGACTCCCATCAGCCTGCTCTTCCATAGAAAATAATTCCCACCAATTCAATTATTCCAGTTGTGGCTGGGTGTTGCATATAGCATTGGTGTGGGGAGAGTGCGAGGTATGGATATGGACTGTGTGTGTGGTATCCGGGTGAGGTGTGAGAGAGTGGAGTGGGGTGTGGATGTGGACAATGTGTGAGGAGTCTCCTCCACTCCAATGAAAGCAAATGTTTCCTTTGGATGAGAGACCTATCTAGTCTCTCCTTGCACCCAAAACATTCTATCCCAACAACATCCTAGTGAATCTCCTTTGCAACCTCTCCAGTGTAATCACGTACTTCCTATAGTATGGCAACCAAAACTACACACTATAGCCTAACACAATCTTTCAGCTCTGCTTTCTTCTTCAACATCTTCTTGTACTGCCTCCTTCAGTGATCCTTAAAGATTAACTCCGAGGCCCCTTGTTGTTCAGTACATTCTAGAGTCCTATCTTTCATTTTTCCAATTTTTCCCATTCTTAGTCCTATTTTTCCTCCCTAAAGGTATCCTCTCACTTTTTTGGGATTGACTTGCATCTGCCATTTCTCTGCTCATCAATATCATTCTGCAACTGAGGTAGTGTTCATGGTTCTATTACAAACCAATTATCAAATTGCCCAGGGACCCATGGGCTCTAACCTTTTGAACCAGTCTCCTTTTTCAACAGCCTTACCAAAGTTCATGTAGACTCCCATCAACCACACTATACTCATTAATGCACCTAATCACCTCACCAAGAATTTCATCAAATTCATCAGACAGGACATCCCACTGACAAAGGTGTGCTGACCATGGCCCTTCCAAGTGGAGAATAGTCCTGTCTCCCAGAATGTTTTTCAGAGTATTCCCTATCTCTCACCAGCCTTTAATTCCCTGGTTTATCCCTGTTGCTCTTCCTCCAGTCTGGTGGCCCTCACCTGTGACCAGTAAAGAATTTAAAGTTGCAGTCAGGGCCCAACTATCTCCTCCCTTGACTGAAATATATCTCATCAGACCCTGTGGATTTACCCACCACATGTACACCTCAGACCACTTTTTTGGTTTTTGACTAGTGTTCTCGAATTCCTCCGCACCCCCCTTTATCATCAAAGTACATTATTGTTCCCTATCGTGAATACAGATGAGAAATATTCACTTAACACCTTGTCTACGGGTTTCCACTCCACTCACAGATTACCACTTTCTTTCATTCTGGGCCCTATCCTTTCTCTGGCTACCTTCTTGTCCCTAACATAGTTATATAAAGCCTTGGAGTTTCCTTAATCTTGCGCACTAGTGCTATTTCATGCTCCCTCTTCACACCCTAATTACTATTTAAGCATGCCCCCTGCACATTCTATTCTCTCAGGCTTCTTCTTATTTCAGCTCTCTGCACCTGCTGTAATCTTCCTTCTTTGATTTATCCTTTCCTTTCATACGGGAACATGCTGGCGCTGAATTCTGACTACTGGATTTCTGAATGATTTCCGTTGGTTGCTTTACTGCTCTATTGCTTTGGTACATCTGAAGTTTGCTCTAATCTTTCAGATTCAGATTTATTTATCACATGCACAATACTGTTATTGTGCAAAACTCTTGGACACCCTAGATTCTTTATATGGTTTCGGAGAGCGTGGTTTTCACAGAGCCCTGATCTCAACGTCATCGAGGCTGTCTGGGATTATCTGGAGAGACAGAAGCAAACGGGACAGCTAAAATCTGCAGAAACACTGTGGCAAGTCCTCCAAGATGCTTGGAACAACCTACCAGCCAATTTTCTTATAAAACCGCACAACAGTGCACCTGAGAGAATTGATGCAGTTTTAACAGCAAGCGATGGTCACACCAAATATTGATTTGATTTAATTTATTACTGTTCACTGTTCTTTGTAGTAATTTTTTGATATTCAGAAAGTTTTGATTTGGTTTTGAAAGCACCTTCGCATCCCAGAATTTTTTTTACATGCGCCTAAGAATTTTGCACCGTATTGTATATCAATATTCGGCATTTGCGTTAACAACCAACAGATCCAAGGATTTTCTGGACAATCTTGGGCAGCCGGCAAGTGCCACCACACATTTTGGGCCAACATAGCATGCCCACAATGCTCCACTAAACAGCGAGCAGCAATAACAACAATACAAGCTCCTTTCCCATCCATCCCCTCCACACACCCAGACAGGCCTCCAAACCCAGGACTGGCTGCCTCTTTTGGCCCTTTGTAATACATCTCCACCGGGCAGACTGCCCACAGTTTTAGCCCTATAGATTCAGCTGATTCTTTGAACACCACCTCTCTTCTCACAGCTGGGTTGCCTCCTTGCTCCCTGTCTCAAATGCACCATGTCAAATATTGAAAGGCAAAATGAATTATTTTATAGTTAAAAAGCCTCAAGGGAAGAATGAGGATATAACAATGGAAAATGTTCATACAACACGAAAACAGGCCCTTCAACCCACTATATTTGTATGACCTGCAGGTATGCATCGATACTAATCTCATTTTCCAGTACTTGACCCCCAGGCTTCTGTGCCTTGGTAATTCCAGAGCTCAGGAATATGGCCTTTAAATGTGAGAGCACCAGCCTCCACCAATCCCAAATTCCAACTTCCCTTTGCAAGAAAAACCTTCTCCTCAGATTCCTTGAAGTCTTTTTTTCTTTACAGAAAACAAGTGCCATCTACATTTTAGAAACCTTTGCAAAGGAATCAGAATAAGGTTTAATATCATCGGCATATGTTGTGAAATTTGTTGTCTTTGGAGCAGCGGTACAATGCTATAGTAAATATATACTAAGTAGTTAAATTAAACAAGTAGTGCAAGAATTGAAATTAAAAAAATAGTGAGGTAGTGTTCAATGTCCGTTCAGAAATCGAATGGCAGAGGGAAAGATGCTGTTCCTGAATTGTTGAGTGTGCGTCTTCAGGCTTCTGTGTCTCCTTCCTGATGATACAATGAGAACAAGGCATGACCTGAGTGATGGGGGTCCTTAATGTTGGATGCTGCCTTATTACGACATCAGCTTTTGAAGGTGGCCTGGATGCTAGGAAAGCTAGTGCCCATGATGGAGCTGGTAGAGATTATAACTCTCTGCAGCTTACTTCAATCCTGTGTGGTGCCCCCACGTCCACATACCAGACAGTGATGCAGCCAATTAGAATGCTCTCCACGGGTTATCTGCAGATATCTGCGAGTGTTTTTGGTGACATACCAAATCTCCTCAAACTCCTAATGAAATATAGCTGCTGTCATGCCTTCTTTGTAGCTGCATCGATATGTTGGGTCCAGGATAGATCCTCAGAGATATTGACACCCAGGAACTTGAAATTGCTCGCCCTTTCCACTTCTGATCACTCTCTGAGGACTGGTGTGTGTCCCCTCACCCTACCCTTTCTGAAGTCCACAATCAGTTCTTCGGTCATACTGATGTTGAGTACAAGGTTGTCGCTGTAACACCACTCAACTAGCTGATATATTTTGCTTCTGTATACCCTCTTGTCACCATCTGAAATTCTGCCAACAATATTTGTATTGTCAGGGAATTTATAGATGGCATTTGAACTATGTCTAGACATACACCCCCCTCTCTCTGCATTCCGCAGGGATCACTTCCTACACAACTCCCTTGTCCAATCGTCCCCCCATCCCTCCCCACTGACCTCCCTCCTGGCACTTATCCGTGTAAGCGGAACAAGTGCTACACATGCCATTACACTTCCTCCCTTACCACCATTCAGGCCCCAAACAGTCCTTCCAGGTGAGGTGGCACTTTACCTGTGAGTCAACTGGGGTGATATACTGCGTCCGGTGCTCCCGATGTGGCCTTTTATATATTGGCGAGACCCGACGCAGACTGGGAGACCGCTTTGCTGAACATCTACGCTCTGTCCGCCAGAGAAAGCAGGATCTCCCAGTGGCCACACATTTTAATTCCACATCCCATTCCCATTCTGACATGTCTACCCATGGCCTCCTCTACTGTAAAGATGAAGCCACACTCAGGTTGGAGGAACAACACCTTATATTCCATCTGGGTAGCCTCCAACCTGATGGCATGAACATCGACTTCTCTAACTTCCGCTAGGCCCCACCTCCCCCTCGTACCCCATCTGTTACTTATTTTTATGCACACATTCTTTCTCTCACTCTCCTTTTTCTCCCTCTGTCCCTCTGAATATACCTCTTGCCCATCCTCTGGGTCCCCCCCCCTTGTCTTTCTTCCCGGACCTCCTGTCCCATGATCCTCTCGTATCCCCTTTTGCCAATCACCTGTCCAGCTCTTGGCTCCATCCCTCCCCCTCCTGTCTTCTCCTATCATTTTGGATCTCCCCCTCCCCCTCCAACTTTCAAATCCCTTACTCACTCTTCCTTCAGTTAGTCCTGATGAAGGGTCTCGGCCTGAAACGTCGACCGTACCTCTTCCTGGAGATGCTGCCTGGCCTGCTGCGTTCACCAGCAACTTTGATGTGTGTTGCTAGACATACAGTCATGGTTGTAGAGAGAGCAGAGCAGCGGGCTAAGCACAAATCCATAAGGTGCTTCAGTGTTGATTATCAGCGAGATGGAGATGTTATTTCTGATCCGCACAGATTGAGATCTTCCAGTTAGGAAGTCGAGGATCCAGTTGCAGAGGGAGGTACACAGGTCCAGGTTCTGGAGCTTTTCAATCAGAACTGTGGGAATGATTGTGTTAAACACTGAGCTGTAGTCAATAAACAGCATCCTGTTATGGGTATTATTGTCCAGGTGATCCAAGTGTGTGTGAAGGGCCGATGGGATCGCATCCACCTTACACCTGTTGTAGCGATAGGCAAATAGCAGTGGGTCCCGGTCCTCGCAGAAACAGGAGTTGATTCTAGCCATAACCAACCTCTCAAAGCACTTCATCACCGTAGATATGAGTGCTGCTGGACAATAGTCATTGAGGCAGCTCACCCTGCTCTTCTTGGGCACTGGTGTGATTGTCGCCCTTTTGAACTTCCGACTGTAGCAATGAGGGATTGAAAATGTCTTCCCACACCCCTACCAGCTGGTTGGCACAGGTTTCAGGGCCCGACCAGGTACTCCATTGGGGCTGTTGCCTTGCAAGGGTTCACCCTCTTGAAAGGCAGTCTGACATCATCCTCTAAGACAGAGATCGATCACAGAGTCTCCGGGTGCTGCGGGCAGCAATCTTCGTAACTGTGGTTTTCTTCTCCCTTTCAAAGTGAGCATAACAGGTGTTGAACCCATCTGGGAATGAAGCATCACATGGTACATGATCATACAAAATGCTGAAGGAACTCAGCAGGCCAGGCAGCATCTATGGAAAAGAGTAAACAGTTGACATCAGGCCGAGACCCTTCATCAGCATTTCCGGTATCTGTAGGTGTTTTCTTGTCTGCTATTCATGAAGTTAGGTTTTGTTTGGATAGTTTCATAGTAAAGCAGAAAGAGACATTCCCATGGGTTCACCCACATTTTGATGCTAACAAGATAAACTTATTTTCCTCTTTCTCAGGTCTGAGGAAAAGTCTTTCATCTGAAATTTTGACCGTTTCTCTTTCCATAGATGCAGTCTGACTTGTTCAGCCTTTCCAGTATTTTACATTTCCTGTTCTTTTGTATTCAATGTGGCACAAATCTGTCTGAGGGCAGGTCTCACCGCCCTCAGATAGATTTAATTACTGCACATATCTACGAGGGGTGACTGATAAGTTTGAGGCCCAAGATAGAAGGAGGTGAGTTATTAACTTCAAACTTTCTGCATTTTCACTCAAAGAGTTGAACTGCACATGCTCGTAATGAGAGCTGTATAACTCATCTCCTTCTACCTTAGGCCACAAACTTATCAATCACTCCTGCTATGACCCACTTCTACAAAGAAGGAATCCATATGCTCCACAACTGCTGGACTAAATGTGTACATGTAGGAGGGGACTATGTTAAAAAATAAATGTGCTAGGTTTGACTCCTTCTACCTTAGGCCACGAACATATCAATCAGCCCTCGTAGATTAACATAGAAACATAGAAAACATACAGCACAATACAGGACTTTCGGCCCACAAAGCTGTGCTGAGCATGTCCCTACCTTAGAACTACCTAGTCTTTACCCATAGCCCTCTATTTTTCTAAGCTCCATGTACCTATCCAGGAGTCTCTTAAAAGACCCTATCGTTTCCGCCTCCACCACTGTCACCGGCAGCCCATTCCACACACTCACCACTCTCTGCATAAAAAACTTACCCCTGACATCTCCTCTGTAACTACTTCCAAGCACCTTGAAACTATGCCCTCTCATGCTAGCCATTTCAGCCCTGGGAAAAAGCCTCTGACTGTCCACACGATCAATGCCTCTCATTATCTTGTACACCTCTTTCGTGCTGATAATTGTCTGCATTTAGTCACGTCAACTCAGCCCATCACAGTCATACCCTTTGTTCTAATATTTCTCCACCTCCTTTCTTCCTATCAGAAACATACTGGCATTTCTTGCTACCCTAATTTTGACGAAGGGTCAAAAACCTGAAACATCGACTGTTTCCCTTTCTGTAGATGCTGCCTGACCAACTGAGTGTTTTCAGCATTTTCTAATTGTTTTTCAGATTTCTAACATCTGCAGTTTTGTTAATTTTCAGTTTCCTACCACCTGTTGTCACCTGGTCCATTTCTGACACCTCTCTCCTCTTTCTCAATCTTTGTCCACTGATATCTTTTATAAGCCTACTGACTCTCACAGCTTAAAAAGTTCAAAGTTCATTTATTATCAGAGTATGTATACGAAGTACAACCCTGAGATTCGTCTTCCCGCAGGCAGCCACAAAACAAAGAAACATAATAGAGCCCACACAGCAAAGACTGTCAAGCAACCAATGTGTGCAAAAAAAAGAGCAAGTTGTGCAAACAATAAAAAAGTAAAGAAATACCACAGAGTCCCTGAAAGTAAGGCCACAGCCACAGAGCTGAGTGCCCATGGTTGCAGGCCACAGCCACGGAGCCAGTTCAGCACAGAGCTGAGTGCCCATGGTTGCAGGCCACAGCCACGGAGCCAGTTCAGCACAGAGCTGAGTGCCCATGGTTGCAGGCCACAGCCACGGAGCCAGTTCGGCACAGAGCTGAGTGCCCATGGTTGCAGGCCACAGCCACGGAGCCAGTTTGGCACAGAGCTGAGTACCCATAGTTGCAGGCCACAGCCACGGAGCCATTTCAGCACAGAGCTGAGTGCCCATGGTTGCAGGCCACAGCCACGGAGCCAGTTCGGCACAGAGCTGAGTGCCCATGGTTGCAGGCCACAGCCACGGAGCCAGTTCAGCACAGAGCTGAGTGCCCATGGTTGCAGGCCACAGCCACGGAGCCAGTTCAGCACAGAGCTGAGTGCCCATGGTTGCAGGCCACAGCCACGGAGCCAGTTCAGCACAGAGCTGAGTGCCCATAGTTGCAGGCCACAGCCACGGAGCCATTTCGGCACAGAGCTGAGTGCCCATGGTTGCAGGCCACAGCCACGGAGCCAGTTCAGCACAGAGCTGAGTGCCCATGGTTGCAGGCCACAGCCACGGAGCCAGTTCAGCGCAGAGCTGAGTGCCCATGGTTGCAGGCCACAGCCACAGAGCCAGTTCAGCACAGAGGTGAGTGCTAATGGATTCTAGGCCACAGCTGGAGTCAGTTCAGCACAGAGTCGATGAAACCTTGCGGAGCAGTGAGGTGAACACTGGTTCATCCTACACCCTCTGCCTTGACGCCTGGATCTTTTATATCTGGCTTGGCGCTTAAATCAATCAAACATCAGTTTGATTTTTGCTCTTGGGCAAGGGCTCTGCTACTTCAATCTGGCTCCAAGTCTGTTCCAGCAATGGCTGCCGTGGCCATACCTGCATTCTTGAGAATCCAGTTTACTGAATCCATCAGGATACCATAGAAATGCCAGGTCATATGGACAGTTCAAAAACACAACTCCCAAAGGGAAATTATAGGCCATGGATCGGAGTGATCATAGTCCAGAAAAAGTGTATTTAATAGAATAGCTAGTGGTTTTGTTTGCTGCCTGTAAAGCATCACCATGACTCACATTATTACCTTGACTATGCTTCTTCCCTAAAAATGCCGTTCCCTTTTATTAGTTCCTCCGTCTCCACCGCATCAATTCTCAGGATGAGGCTTTCCTTTCCAGGACGTCATATCCTCCTTCTTCAAACAACAGGGTTTCTTTCCTCCACCATTGCCCTCACGTGCATCTCTTTCATTTCCTGGACGTCCGCCCTTACTGAGTCTTCCCACCACCTTAACAGGGATAGAGTTCCCCTTGCCCTTACCTACAAGAGCCTCCGCAAACAGCATGATTCTCTTTTGCCATCCTCAACGGGATCCTACCACCAAACACATCTTTACCCCTCCCCCCCAAACTCTCTACTTTCTGCAGAGATAGCTTCCTCCATGATTCCCCTGTCCATTCATCCTTCCCTACTGTTCACCCTCTGGGCACTTACCCCTGCAAGATGAAGAATTACTACACCTGCCCACACACCTCCTCCCTCACCTGCATTCAGGGGCCACAAACAGTCCTTCCAGGTGAGTCAACACCCTGCCAGTCTGTCAGGGTCACCTATTGTATCCAGTGCTCCCAGTGCAGCCTCCTCTACATCAATAAGGCCTGCTCTGTTGATTGGGAAAAGGAACTTAATTTGACTTTTATGACAGAGGATTGGATGCGGATATTGAAGTTGGTTAACTCTTCTTCAATTTGTGCTAGCCATTCATTGATTCAATTTTAAATTGTACATCATTATCATTTGACAAAGGAGAGACTTTCTAAAATCTTTCCTAATGTTGATAGTCATTGTGATAGATGTAAAACTGAGATAGCTACACTGACACATATGTTTTGGTCTTGTTCTATATTGGAACAGTTCTGGAAGTCGGTTTTCTCAACAATTTCTAAAGCACTTAAAATTAATTTACAACCTAATAAATTAACTGTGCTTTTTGGAATAGTTCCTCAAAATATTCGTGGTATTTCTGTGTCTGACCAGCATGTTATTGCATTTGTTACATTGGTAGCTAGGAGGGCCATTTTGTTGAAGTGGAAGGATACATCAGCTCCCACTTTGTCACAATGTTTCTCTCAAGTGATGCTATGTCTTAGTTTGGAGAAAATTAGAAGTCGAACCTTTGAACCTTTATTTGATTTTGAGAAAAGATGGGGCTCATTTGCTCATTATTATCATTTGAGTTAATTGATATAATTTTTCCACGATCTAATTGTAAATTTTTTTAGTATATTTTCTTTTCTTGCTGGCGGTTTGATGTTTATTTTTAGAAGCTTTTTGTATGACGCATGGCTCCGGGGTTGTACACCTAATGGGTTCTCTTTTTTTTCTCTCACTTTTCTGCTCAGTAGTTTTTCTTTGTTATCACAAAATCTTGTTTTCAATCTTTAAGATGATGGTTTTTTTTGAGGCATTGTAAGTGTTGTTACTTCAATGTACTCATGTTATTTTTCCTATATATACAATAAAAAGATTTGAAAAGAAAGAAAGGACTGCTCTGTTGAGCACCTTCATTCCACTTGCAACAAGTAGGATTTCCTAGTGGCTAACTATTTCAATTCAATCCCATTGCCATTCTGACATGCCAGTCTATGGCCTCCTCTACTGTCACAATGAGACCACTCTCAGATTGGAGGAGCAACCCCTCATATTATGTCTGGGTAGCCTCCAACCTGACAGCTACTTTCAGTAATTATTTTCCCCTCCCCTTTCTCTCATCTATTTCATATTCTGGCTCCCTCCTTACATCTCTTCCCCTTCCCTGCCTAGCTCCTCGCTCTGGTGCCCCTCCTCCACCCCTTTCCCCATGCTCCACTATCCTATCAGATTCCTCCTTCTTCAGCCCTTCACCTTTTCCACCTATCACCTGCCAGCTTCTCACTTTATTATCCCCTCCCCCACCCACCTGGCTTCATTTATCTTTCCCCTCCCCCCACCTTCTTATTCTGGCTTCTTCCCCCTTCCTTTCCAGTCCTGATGGTTTTCAGTCAAAACATCAACTTTTTAATTCCTTTCCTTGGATGCTGTCTGACCTGCTGAGTTCCTCCAGCGTTTTGTATGTGTTACTCTGGATTTCCAACATCTGCAGGATATCTTGTGTAAGTATTGTATAAAGATATAATGTTTTGTTAAGTATTATAAATCTTAATGAAAATGTATGTAATCTGATTAATATGTTTGCAGGTGACATAAATATTGGTGGAGTTTTGGATAGTGTGGAAGAGTGAAAAGGAAAGAGTTAGATATAGATCAGTTGGAATGTGTGGGCAAAGAAATTGCAGATGGAGTGTGTGGTGTTTTGTGAGGTCAAATACAAGAGGAATGGATACATAAACAGTGGGCTCCTTGGGAGCACTGATTTACAGAGGGATCTTGAGTCCAAATCCATAGCTTCTTGGAAGTGGTAACTCCAGTGGATAGAAAACAAACTGCATGTTTGCCTTCATCATTCATGGCATTGTGTATAAATGTCTGGAAGTCATGGTGCAGCTGAATAGTGGTAGCGTTAAGATATTATGGCGGCATTAGAAATAATCTTTCGAAAGTCTTTGAACTCTGGCGTGCTGCCAGAGGACTGGAAAATTGCAAATGTCACTCCACTCCTTAAGAAAAGAGGAAGGCAACAGAAAGGAAATTATAGACCAGTTAGCCTGATCTCAGTGGTTGGGAGGATGTCGGAATCAATTGTTAAGGATGAGGTGATGGAGTACTTGGTGACACAAGACAAGATAACAAAGTCAGCATGGTTTCTTTCAGGGAAAATCCTGCCTGATGAACCTGTTGGAATTCTTTTAGGAGATTACAAGTAGGATAGATAAAGGGGATGCAGAGGATGTTGTATATTTGGACTTTCAGAAGCCCCTTGACAAGGTGCCACACATGAGGCTGCTTACCAAGTTAAGAGCCCGTGGTATTTACAGGAAAGTTACTAACATGGGTAGAGCATTGGCTGATTTGTAGGAGGCAGCAAATGGGAATAAATGGATCCTTTTTTGGTTGGCTGCCAGTGGTGGTTGAACACCACCACTAGTGGTGTTCCATAGGGGTCGGTGTTGGGACTGCTTTTTTATGCTGTATATAAATGATTTAGATGGTGGAATAGATGGCTTTGTTGCCAAATTTGCAGATGATACAAAGATTGGTGGAGGGGCAGGTAGTGTTGAGGAAACAGGTAGGATGCAGAATGACTTAGATTAGGATAATGGGCAAGAAAGTGGCCAATGAAGTACAATGTTGGAAAATGCATGGTCATGCACTTTGGTAGTAAAAATAAATGTGCGGACTATTTTCTAAACGGGGAGAAAATCCAGGAACCTGATGTAATGGCTTCTTTGTAATGTGTCACTGCTGAGGAAATGGTTTCCCTGTAGCAGCAACGTTTGGTTATGGCTAGAGATAACGGGGCTTTGGAATGCAGGTGTTAGCCAATGAGGAAATGCTGTTCTTTCTTGTGTGTCTGGGAGCCGGGTTTTCTCATGGTTTTCGGTCGAGGAGAGATGAAGAGAGAAGATGCAAATGGAGAGATTTGGTAGACCGCCGGATGGGGTGGACTTGGAGCGAGAGTCCGAGGGGCAGCGATGATCAAAGGAGGATTGGCGAAGGGGAAACCGTGAGCTCCAATGTTTGTGCACAGACTGTTTATTATTAAATCTTATGATTTGGGCCCTTTTTCTTTTATATTTTGTTTCTCTACTAACCATATAGTCAAAGTAAGAGTTATAAAGCTTAATCGTTTAATCGCAAATTGTGTACTGTTTGTTATTTCGGGGTACTGATTTGTAACAGGGGACACATTGCGCAGCATCCACCCAAACGAGATTTCTTAAGTTTGTCTGGGCAGAGGGTTATCACCCCCTATATTAAACTGCTAGGTGAAGCAAGTGTTACACCGAGATGCAGAGGGACTTGGGAGTCCTTGTGCAGAACATCCCGAAGGTTAACTTGCAGTTTGAGTCAGTGGTGAGGAAGGCAAATGCCATGTTAGCATTCACTTCAAGAGGTCTAGAATACAAGAGCAGGGATGTGATGCTGAGGCTTTATAAGACACTGATGAGGCCTCACCTTGAGTATTATGAACAGTTTTGGGCCTCTCATCTTAGAAAAGATGTGCTGGCATTGGAAAGGGTCCAGAGGAGGTTCACAAAGATGATTCCAGGCATGAAAGGGTTATCATACGAGGAACGTTTGATGGCACTGGGTCTGTACTCACTGGAATTCAGAAGGATGAGGGGGGGATCTCATTGAAACTTTTCGAATGTTGAAAGGCCTAGACAGAGTAGATGTGGAAAGGATGTTTCCCATGGTGGGAGGGTCTAGGACAAGAGGGCACAGCCTCAGGGTAGAGGGGCGCCCTTTAAAAACAGAGATGTGGAGAAATTTGTTTAGCCAAAAGGTGGTGAATCTGTGGAATTTGTTGTCACATGCAGCTGTGGAGGCCAGGTCACTGGGTGTATTTAAGGCAGAGATTGATAGGTTCTTGATTGGACATGGCATCAAAGTTTACGGGGAGAAGGCCGGGAACTGGGGTTGAGGAGGAGAAGGGAAAAGGATCAGTCATGATTGAATGGTGGAGCAGACTCAGTGGGCCAGATGTCCTAATCCTGCTCCTCTGTCTTATGGAATAACATTGTAGTTAGGTTACAGGTAGAATATTGTGTGCAATATGTCTATGAAGGTTCTCCATCATCCAGGTCATTGTATATCAAGCGGTAGTAAACCAAGGCAACTGGACTTGGTGTGTTGTCTGGAAGACATTTCACCACTTGTCCGAGAGGCTTCTTCAGTCCTGATCCATGGGGGGTAGTTTTCTGACCTCTAACCTCTGTGATGATAACTCCTTTGATGAAAACAATGTGCACATTTTGGATAGGGAGGACTGGTGGCTTGAAAGAAGGTTTAAAGAAGCTATTTTTGTTAAAATGGAAAACCTATTCCTGAACAGAAGGGGTGGGGTATGACACCACCTATCAGCTAATTACAATGCAGTCCTAACATCTCTAGCCCAGCGTCTCCACAACAGTTCACACCACCATTCGTGCAAAGATACGATTAATGACCCTCTTATTACCGCTCCAACTCTTAATGACCCTCATGTGATTGCTGTACCTTTAAACAACTCAGAGTTTATAAGCCAGAAAACTACCCACCATGGACCAGAACTGAAGAAGCCTCTTGAGGTGGATGCCAAAATGTCTTCTAAAAAACACAGCCAGTTCAGTTGCCTTGATTTACTACTGCTTGATATAAACATTGTGCACAGTTCTAGTCACCACATCAATGGAAGACTGTAGAGGCTTTGAAGAGAGCACAGAAGAAATTCGCCTGGATTCGAGTGTTTTAGCAGAGGTTGGAGAAATTCAATTGTTTTCTTTGAGTGTTAGAGGCTGAGAACCAAACTGATAGAAACATATAAAATTAGGAGAGGCAGATCGAGTAGATAGTCAGAATTTTTTTTTCCCAAGGTGAAAACGTCAAGCACTGGAGGTTATAGGTTAGAGAAGAGAAGGGGAAAGCTAAAGATGCGTGAGGCAAATTTTTTACGCATAGAGGAGTTGGTGCCTGAAATACACTGCTGGGGTGGTGATGGAAGCAGTTACAACTGCAACATTTAGGCAGACACTTGAAAAGGCGGGGAATTGAGGGATATAGGTCATATGCTGGCAGATGGGTTTAGTCTGGATTGGCATAATTAAGATGATAGGACCACAAAATATAGGGGCGGAATTAGGCCATTTGGCCCATCGAGTCTGCTCTGCCATTTCATCATGGCTGATCCATTTTCCCTCTCAGCCTGAATCTCCTGCCTTCTCCCCATATCCCTTCATGCCCTGACTAATCAAGAATCTATCAACTTCTGCCTTAAATATACCCAATGACTTGGCCTGCATATTCGCCTGTGGCAATGAATTCCACAGATCGTCAGCACACACATCATGGGCTACAGGGCATGTTCACGTGCTCTACTCTTTTTTTTATATATATATAAATTCTATAATTTTGCCAGGAATGGCAGTAAGTGTGAGGACTAAAAACATTTCAAGATTCATCAAAGTAGAAGTAAGTATGGAAATCGAAAGTGAAGCAAGAGCATAGGATAAGAAATATAAAAATAGGTTGCTAGAACAAAAAGTAAAAGATTAATAGAAGCCACCATGGTCCCTCATAGGCTGAGATGGGAGAAATTATACTGGGTTTAGAGAGAGTTGGGTCTCATATTACATGAATCATTGAAAATGAATAGACAGGTACAGCAAGAAAATGGAAGGCAAACACTGTGCTGGTCTTTATTGCAATAAGATTTGAGTATTAAAATAAAGATGCATTGCTTCATTAATGCAGAGCACTTAGAAAAATCATATCATAAATACTGTGCACCGATCTGGTCTGAGGAAGTATATACTTGCTGGAGAGACTTTAACAAATTGATTCCTAGAGCAGTATTTTTTGTGCGAAATAAGATTAAACACTCTGGATTGATGTTCTGCACAGAATGAGTGCTGACTTCATTACAACTTAACAACATTTTTAAGGAGATGGACAGAGTGCAGGAGTGATATTACCCTGGTCTGGGACACACAGCCTTAAAATCGTTCAGGACTGAAATGAGGCAAAATATTATCACTCAGAGGTTGGTGAGTAATTGAAACTCTCCACTTAAGCGCACTGTGGATTAGAGAATTTCAAGAATTTTAGATATTAGAGGAACCAATGGATATCAGGTTTTACAGGGAAATGGTGTTGAGGTGGAAGATCAAAGTTCAAAGTACATATATGTCACCACGATACAACCCTGAGATTCATTTTCTTGTGGCAGTCACAGTAAACACAAGAAACAGAACAGAATCAATGAAAGACTGCACCAAACAGGATGGACAAACAACCAATATGCAAAAAACAACAAACTTTAGAAATACAAAAAGAAAGAGAAAAATGATAATAAATAAATACTGTATAAATTAATGTCGAGAACTAAAGATGAAGAGTCCTTGAATGTGAGTCCATAAGTTGTGGGAATAGTTCAGTGATGGGGCAAGTGAAGCTGAAAGAAGTTATTCTCTTTGTTTCAAGAGCCTGACGGTTGAGGGGTAATAAGTGTTCTTGAACCTGGTGGTGTGGGTCCCAGGGCTCCTATACCTCCTTCCTGATTGCAGTAGTGAGAAGAAAGCATGGCCTGGATGGTGGGGGATCCTTAATGAAGGATGCGGTTTTCCTGTGATAGTGTTCTGTATAGATGAGCTCAGTGGTGGGGAGTGCTTTACCCATGATGGGTGGACTACTTCTTGTAGGCTTTTCCGTACAAGGGCATTGGTGTTTCCATACCAGACTGTGAACAACCAGTCAATATACAGCACTCTCCACCACACATCTTGTAGACATTTGTCAAAGTTTTAATGACATGCTTAATCTTCACAGACTTCTAAGAAAGTAGAGAAACTGCCATGCTTTCTTCCTAATGACACTTACATGCTGGACCCAAGCAGATCCTCTGAAATGGCACCAAGGAATTAAAATTTGCTGACACCTCAACCTCTGATACCCCGATGAGGATTGGTTCATGACCTCCAGCTTCCTCCTCCTGAAGTCAATAATCATCTACTTGGTCTCGCTGACATTGAATGGGAGATTGTTGTGGCATCACTCAGCCAGATTTTCAATCTTCTTCCTATATGCTGATTCATCAGCATCTTTGATTCGCCAAACAACAGTGGTGTCATCAGCAAACTTAAATATGGCATTGGAGCTGTGCTTAGTGTCATGGTCATAAGTATAAAGTGAGTAGAGCAGAGGGCTAAGCACACAAGCTTGGACTGCACCTGAGCAGATAGAGACTGTAGAGGAGATGTGGCTGCCAATCCAAACTGACTAAGGTCTGCAAGTGAGGAAATCAAAGATCCAGTTACATGAGGAGGTATCGAGGCTTAGGTCTGGAAGTTTATTGATCAGTTTTGAGGGAATGATAGTGTTGAACGCTGAGCTGTAGTCGATAAATAGTATCCTAATGTACGCATCTTCACTGTCAAGATGTTTCAGGGTTCAGTGAAAAGCCAATGAAATAGCATCTGCTGTTGACTTGTGAAGGTAGGTAAACTGCAGCAGATCGCTTCACAGGCGGGAGTTGATATGTTTCATTACCAACCTCTCGAAGCATTTCGTCACAGTGGATGCAAGTGCTACTGGATGATCACCATTGAGGCAGGTTACCACGTTCTTCTCAGTCACCAGTATAACTGAAACCAAGTAATACTTGGTACCATGTACAAGGTACCAAGTGACCTAGTGCTGCTCTTATGTCTTCTTCCATGGTCTTGTACCACCTCCACCTCCCACTCCCCCAACCAGACCTCCAGCAGAATCCACCCAAATATAGCCTTAAGACCATAAGATATAGGAGCAGAATTAGGCCATCTGACTTATTGAGTCTAATGTGCCATTTCATCATGTCTGCTCCATTTTTCCCCACATCCCCAAACTCCTGCCTCCCCTTCCCCGTATCCCTTCATATCCTGACCAATCAAAACTCTATCAACCTCTGCCTTAAATATCCATGAAGACTTGGCCTCCACGGCTGCCTGTGGCAAAGAATTATACAGGTTATCCATTCTCTGGCTGAAGAAATTCCTCCTCACCTCCATTCTAAAAGGATACTCCTCTATTCTAAAGCTGTCCCCTCTGGTCTCAGACTCTCCCACTATCAGAAACATCCTCTCCACATCTACTCTGTCAAGGCTTTTCTTTTCACCATTCAATAGGTTTCAATTAGGTCACCCCTCATTCTTCTGAATGCTAGTGAATACAGGCCCAGAGCCATTGAACGTTCTTCATATAGCTAGCTTACTTTTGTATTCCATCTTTATCTTCTTAATGACTTTTTAGTTGCCTTCTGTTGGTTTTCAAAAGCTTCCCAGTCCTCCAACTCAGTGGTCCCCAGCCTCTGGGCTGCGGATCGATACATTGCCGCGAAGAATGCAGCGGTGCAGCGGTGGCCAGAATACACCGAGCACATCTTTAAGGAAAAAAGCCGAAATAAACAAGCTAATTAATTAGGTGCCTCTGATCTGGGCCGACATTTACGTGCTGGGCGGCACCTAATTAATTAGCTTGTTTACTTCGGCTTTTTTCTTAAAGATGTGCCGGGTGCGTCCTGGCTACCGCTGCACTTCTGCATGCTTCGCAGCAACGTATCGGTCCGTGGCCTGGAGGTTGGGGACCACTGCTCTAACCACAGTTGTGTTATCTTGCCTTTAGAATACTTCTTCCTCTTTGGGATGTATACATCTTGTGCCTTCCAAATTGCTTCCCAAAATCCAGCCATTGCTGCTCTGACACCATCCCTGTCAGTGTTCTTTTCAAATCAATTCTGGCCAACTTCTCTTTCATGCCTCTGTAATTCCCTTTACTCCACCATAATACTGATACATCTGACTTCAGCTTCTCCATCTCAAATTTTATTATGATCACTTTCCCCTAGAGGGTTCTTTTACCTTAAGCTTGCAATTCTGGTTCATTGTACAACACCCAATCCAGAGAAGCTGATCCCCAAGTGGGCTCAACCCATGAGCTGCTCTACAAAGCCATTTCGTAGGCATTCTAGAAATTCTCTCACTTAGAATTCAGCACCCACCTGATTTTCCCGATCTACCTGCTTGATCAAGTACAGCCTCTCCTCTTGTAGGCTTATCTACATATTGTGTCAAGAAACCTTCTTGAACACACCTAACAAACTCCACCCCATCTAAACCCCTTGCTCTAGGGACATGCCAATCAATATTTGGGAAATTAAAATCTCCCACCATGACAACCCTGTTATTATTACACCTTTCCAGAATTTATCTCCCTATCTGCTCCTCAATGTCCCTGTTACTATTGGGTGGTCTATAAAAAACACCCAGTCGAGTTATTGACCCCTTCCTGTTCCTAACTTCCACCCATGGAGACTCCGTAGACAATCCCTCCATGTCTTCCTCCTTTTCTAGGGCCGTGACACTATCTCTGATCAACTGTGCCACGCCCCAACTCTTTTGCCTCTCTCCCTGTCCTTTCTGAAACATCTAAAGCCTGGCACTCGAAGTAACCATTCCCACCCCTGAGCCATCCAAGTCTCTGTAATGGCCACAACATCATAGCTCCAACTACTGATCCACACTCTAAGCTCATCCGCTTTGTTCATAATACTCCTTGCGTTAAAATAGACACATCTCAAACCATCAGTCTGAGCATGTCCCTTCTCGATCACCTGCCTATCCTCCCTCTCGCACTGTCTCCAAGTTTTCTCAATTTGTGAGCCAACCACCTCTTCTTCTGTCTCTTCAGTTTGGTTTCCACCTCCCAGCAATCCTAGCTTAAACTCTCCCCAATAGCCTTAGCAAACCTCCCCGTCAGGATATTGGTCCCCCAGGATTCAAGTGCAACCTGTCCTTTTTGTACAGGTCACTCCTGCCCCAAAAGAGGTCACAATGATCCAGAAATCTGAATCCCTGCCCCCTGCTCCAATCCCTCAGCCACGCATTTATCCTCCACCTCACTCTATTCCTATACTCACTGTCGCGTGGCACAGGCAGTTATCCCAAGATTACTACCTTTGAGGTCCTGCTTCTCAACTTCCTTCCTAACTCCTCATAATCTGCTTTCAGGACCTCCTCCCTTTTCCTGCCTATTTCGTTGGTACCAATATGTACCACGACCTCTGGCTGTTCTCCTTCCCACTTCAGGGTATCTTGGACACGATCAGAAACATCCCGGACCCTGGCACCTGGGAGGCAAACTACCATCTGTGCTTCTTTCCTGCGTCCACAGAATTGCCTGTCTGACCCCCTAACTATAGATTCCCCTATTACTGCTGCCATCTTCTTCCTTTCCCTACCCTTCTGAGCTACAGGGCCAGACTCTGCGCCAGAGGTGTGACCACTGTTGCTTCCCCCAGGTAGGCCATCTCCCCCAACAGTACTCAAGCAGGAGTACTTATTGTCAAGGGCTACAGCTACAGGGATGCTTTCTGTCCTCTGACTCCTGGCCCTTCCCTCTCCTGACTGTTGCCTTATATTAAATCTATCCTTGTATTAAACTGTCACACCCACCAAAATGACCTTGCATGGAGCTACACATTCCAGCTCACCAGGAATGCCAACCTGCCCCAAGGCCACAGGTTCCACACTCTTCCTTTCCTTTCAATACCTCTCAGTTGTCTCCATATATCTGTTTCTCAAGGATCCTGCTCCCCTTTGATATTCCACCATGGTGTAGAGGAACCAGAATACACCGGAGGTCTTCTCCTTGAAACAGAGAAGACTGTGAGGGATCTATTAGAACGTTTTAGATTCAGGAGGGGCACAGACAGAGAAGACATGCAAATGATGTTCCCATGGCAGACAGCTTAAGGACCATGGGGCAGTGAATGGAAATGTTTGGCAAAAGAAGGAGTGAGAGAAGTGTGAGCAGTGAGTGTTTGTGGTTTGGAGCACAAAGGTACGAGTGGAGGACAGTGCAACAGCTGCATTCAAAGGGTTTTGAACAATTATCTGAAGGATTTGTATTTGCAGGGTAAATGGGCAGAGCAGGGAGTGAGAGCAGCTGAATTGTACTTCCATCGAGTTTGTACAGGCTCAGTTGGCAACCTGGCCATTTCCATGGTGGAATTGTCTTGTGATTCTATATCTGAGTGCTTGCCTGGACATTCTGTGTCTGGAATGAAAAGTGTCTGCTCTGTGTATCCAGCATCAGTAACTGTTCCACTCAGCTCATGGAGGTGATAACCTTTTGCAGTCTTTCTCAGCTGGACATGGTTGGTGCTGTATGTATTTCCATTGTGCTCATTGGATCATGTTTTGGCTTGGAACTGAGTTAAATGCTAAGGTTTCTTGCTGGGCTCATGATCCCAAAATGTTCTTCAGCTTCATCAAATTATATAAATTAAGGTGTAGAAAGGGCTATTTCCAATTCCTGGATCTTAAAGGGTTCATCTTTACTGTGGATGTTCATTGCTTCTGCACCTCCATCCTACATCAGATATTACAGATGAGAGGAACATTCTAAGGCTTATAAATGTGCAGGGAATGACTGGATATGGATCATGTGCAAGCAGAAGTGATTAGGGTTCATTAATTTAATTAGATTGTAGAACCCTCAAATATATTTTCCAAATTGATAGGGTGGTTGAGTATGGTGTGTTAGCCTTCATTTGTCAGAGGATTGAATTCAAGCGCCATGAGGTAATGTTGCAGCTCTATAAAACCCTGGTTAGACCACACTTTAAGAGTATTGTTTTCCGTTCTAGTTGCCTCATTTTAGGAAGGTTATGGAAGTTTGAGAGAAGGTGCAGAGGAGATTTACCAGGATGCTGCCTGGATTAGAAAGTATATCTTATGAGGAAAGGTTGAATGAGTTAGGGCTTTTCTCCTTGAAGCAAAGGTGAATGAAAGGTGACTTGATAGAGGCATACAAGATGATAAGAGGCAAAGACAGAGCAGCTAGTCTCCACCTTTCTCCTAGGGTGGAAATGGCTAACACAAGGGGGCATAACTTTTGCAGGAAATTATAGGGGTATATCAGAAGTAGTGTTTTTTTTTAAACAGAGAGTGGTAAGTGCTGCTGGGGTAGTGGTAGAGACAGATATATTAGAGACATTTAAAAGAGGTTTGGATAGGCACATGGATGAAAGAAAAATGCAGGGCTATGTGGGATGGAAGGCTTACATTGATCTTGGAGTAGGTTGAAACATTGGCACATCATCATGGATTGAAGGGCCTGTACTGTGCTATACTGTTCCCTCTGTCTATCTGAATGTTCTAAGGGTCCTCTGCTTCTTCCTGTAGCAGAGGCCCAACCAATTCCATTCACCAACACACATTTGCCTGGATAAACCTCTGCTCACACTGAACAACCTCTTCAACTGCACTCACCTCCTCCAGGTCAGATATGTAGTTTTGTCTACTCACATTGCTCCAAGCCATGCCTGTCCTTTGTAGGACAAGTGGAATGGTCTTATTTTCAGTCCCACCCAATCCCACTCCCTGAACTCTTTTCCTGGTGCATCAATATTGCTGTCTCCTGCACTCATGCAAAACCCAACAATTTCATTGGTTTTGCTGCCAATTTTCCTCCTGTCCTCACTCTTTCCATCCTTTTCTGGATCTCTTGTTCTCTGTCTTAGGAGATCAGCTGGCTGGTGACATCCATTACAAGCCTGCTGACTCCACAGCTACCTCGACTACTCTGTCTCACCCTGCATCCTGTAAGAACTCTATGCCATTCTCCCAGTCCCATCAAATTTGCTTCAATGATGAGACTTTGCATATATGTGTCTCTGAAAAATCTTCCTTCTTCTCAAGTTACGCCTTTCCCTCCATTATTGTTAACAAAATCCTTGACCACATCTCATCCATTTCCTGTGCCCCTGCTCTCATTCTTTGCCTCCAGACAGAACAAGTATATTGTTTCCCTGGTCCTCACCTTCTACCCCACCAAACATTCAACCCATCTGGGCTATCTTGAGCTAACCATTCTCTGTAACTTTAATTCCTCCCTCCCACCCACTCCCACCCTAGGTCTGTGGCCTCCTGCATTGAGCCCAACTCAAGTTTGAGGAACAACACCACATCATCCCACTGGACACGTTGTAGCCTTCTGGACTTGAAATCTACAACTCCAGGCAAGTTGATTTCTGTCGGTTTCAGTCATCCCTCTGTGATACCCCTCGATCGTGACCCCACTAAGGAGCACCAGGCCGTTGTCTCCCACACCATCACCGACTTTATCCGCTCAGAGGATCTCCCATCCACTGCTACCAACCTTATAGTTCCCACACCCCGCACTTCCCGTTTCTACCTCCTACCCAAGATCCACAAACCTGCCTGTCCTGGCCGACCTATTGTCTCAGCTTGCTCCTGCCCCACCGAACTCGTTTCTGCATACCTCGACACGGTTTTATCCTCCCTTGTTCAATCCCTTCCTACTTATGTTCGTGACACTTCTCACACTCTTAAACTTTTTGATGATTTTAAGTTCCCTGGCCCCCACCACTTTATTTTCACCATGGATGTCCAGTCCCTATCTACTTCCATCCCCCATCAGGAAGGTCTCAAAGCTCTATGCTTCTTTTTGGATTCCAGACCTAATCAGTTCCCCTCTACCACCACTCTGCTCCGTCTAGCGGAATTAGTCCTTACTCTTAATAATTTCTCCTTTGGCTCCTCCCATTTCCTCCAAACTAAAGGTGTAGCTATGGGCACCCGTATGGGTCCTAGCTATGCCTGCCTTTCTGTTGGGTTTGTGGAACAATCTATGTTCCGTGCCTATTCTGGTATCTGTCCCCCACTTTTCCTTCGCTACATCGATGACTGCATTGGCGCTGCTTCCTGCACGCATGCTGAGCTTGTTGACTTTATTAACTTTGCCTCCAACTTTCACCCTGCCCTCAAGTTTACCTGGTCCATTTCCGACACCTCCCTCCCCTTTCTAGATCTTTCTGTCTCTGTCTCTGGAGACAGCTTATCCACTGATGTCTACTATAAACCTACTGACTCTCACAGCTATCTGGACTATTCCTCTTCTCACCCTGTCTCTTGCAAAAACGCCATCCCCTTCTCGCAATTCCTCCGTCTCCGCCGCATCTGAGCTCTCAGGATGAGGCTTTTCATTCTAGGACGAGGGAGATGCCCTCCTTTTTTAAAGAAAGGGGCTTCCCTTCCTCCACTATCAACTCTGCTCTCAAACGCATCTCCCCCATTTCACGTACATCTGCTTTCACTCCATCCTCCCGCCACCCCACTAGGAATAGGGTTCCCCTGGTCCTCACCTACCACCCCACCAGCCTCCGGGTCCAACATATTATTCTCCATAACTTCCACCACCTCCAACGGGATCCCACCACTAAGCACGTCTTTCCCTCCCCCCCCCGTCTCTGCTTTCCGCAGGGATCGCTCCCTATGCGACTCCCTTGTCCATTCGTCCCCTCCATCCCTCCCCACTGATCTCCCTCCTGGCACTTATCCGTGTAAGCGGAACAAGTGCTACACATGCCCTTACACTTCCTCCCTTACCACCATTCAGGGCCCCAAACAGTCCTTCCAGGTGAGGCGACACTTCACCTGTGAGTCGACTGGGGTGATATACTGTGTCCGGTGCTCCCGATGTGGCCTTTTATATATTGGCGAGACCCGACGCAGACTGGGAGACCGCTTTGCTGAACACCTACGCTCTGTCCGCCAGAGAAAGCAGGATCTCCCAGTGGCCACACATTTTAATTCCACATCCCATTCCCATTCTGACATGTCTATCCACGGCCTCCTCTACTGTAAAGATGAAGCCACACTCAGGTTGGAGGAACAACACCTTATATTTCATCTGGGTAGCCTCCAACCTGATGGCATGAACATTGACTTCTCTAACTTCCGCTAGGCCCCACCTCCCCCTCGTACCCCATCTGTTACTTATTTTTAGACACACATTCTTTCTCTCACTCTCCTTTTTCTCCCTCTGTCCCAATGCATATACCTCTTGCCCATCCTCTGGGTTCCCCCCCGCCCTGTCTTTCTTCCCGGACCTCCTGTCCCATGATCCTCTCGTATCCCTTTTGCCTATCACCTGTCCAGCTCTTGGCTCCATCCCTCCCCCTCATGTCTTTTCCTATCATTTTGGATCTCCCCCTCCCCCTCCCACTTTCAAATCTCTTATTAACTCTTCCTTCAGTTAGTCCTGACGAAGGGTCTCGGCCTGAAACGTCGACTGTACCTCTTCTTATAGATGCTGCCTGGCCTGCTGCGTTCACCAGCAACTTTGATGTGTGTTGCTTGAATTTCCAGCATCTGCAGAATTCCTGTTGTTTGTGATACCAGCTCTGCTTGTTTGTTAATGTATTTCCCCCTCCGCTTTTTTTTTCTTCTATTTATCTCAAAGGAAGTAGAGCACATTTCCACTGACCTGCAGGATGTGCCTTCCTTCTCTTGTGTTTCACAGCTCCCGCATTCTTTGGCCTTCTCTAGTGGCTCCCACTTACTCATTGAGCACAAACCTTGTTTGCAACTTATCCTCATAGTCACCCCAATTCTACCATCAGAAACATACTTCACATCATCTGCACTGTAGTGTAAAACGTTTCTTTTTTGTCCTCCCCAGTTCAGATGACATGTCTTTGACCTGTTTCTCTTCCCTCTATACTGTCTGACCTGCTGAGTATTTCCTTTCTTTCTTTTTAAATCTTTTTATTGAATAAGTATACAAAAAGGTAAGCCATATAAGCACTAATACACTGTTAGAATATAATAAAATTACAGGAGATATTAATACAAAAAAATAATACAAACAATGTAATTTAAACATAACCTACTAAGGTAACATAATAGTATACTAATTTATATATATATATATATCTCAATAGAGAAAAAGAAAGAAAAAACCCAAAAAAAAACCACCGTGCAACTAACTAAAAGCAAAGCAAAGCAATGGGCTAACTTGGAACCAAACAGAGTTTAAAAAAAACTTAAAATCACGTCCTCAATCCCGACCTCCATTAAAAACACTAAAAAGAAACAAGAAGGGTATATAAATATGGAGCAAAAAAAAAGGAGAAAAAAAAATTACATTAAATGAAAATATTGAATAAAAGATCTCCAGGTCTGTTCAAATTTAAGTGAGGAATCATAAAGATTGCTTCTAATTTTCTCCAAATTCAAGCATAATATCGTCTGAGAAAACCAAAAAAAGGTAGTTGGAGCATTAAGCTCTTTCCAATGTTGTAAGATACATCTTTTTGCCATTAAAGTGAGAAATGCAATCATTCTACGGGCTGAAGGAGAAAGATTACTGGAAATTTTAGGTAGTCCAAAGATAGCAGTAATAGGGTGAGGAGAAATATCTATATTTAATACCTTGGAAATAATATTAAAAATGTCTCTCCAAAAAGTTTCCAGAGTAGGACAAGACCAAAACATATGAATTAAAGAGGCTATCTGCCCCGGACATCTATCACAAAAAGGATTGATATGAGAATAAAAGCGAGCTAATTTATCTTTGGACATATGTGCTCTATGAACAGCTTTAAATTGAATTAGGGAATGTTTAGCACATACAGAGGAAGTATTGACTAATTGTAAAATCTGCCCCCAGTCATCCACGGAAATGATAGACCCCAATCCCTGTTCCCAATCTACCCTAATCTTATCAAATGGAGCTTTCCTAAGTTTCATAATAATATTATAAATCATAGCCAATGCACCTTTCTGACATGGATTAAGGTTAATTATAGTATCTAAAATATATGTAGGAGGAAGCATAGGAAAAGAAGAAAGTATAGTACTTAGGAAATTTCTAACTTGTAGATATCTAAAAAAATGTATTCTTGATAAATTATATTTATTAGATAATTGTTCAAAAGACATAAGGGAACCATCTAAAGATAAATCCAAAAACCGTGAAATACCCTTAGTCTTCCAAATTTGAAAAGCACGATCCGTAAAAGAGGGAGGAAAAAATATATTACCTAAAGCAGGAATCGCTAGCCCAAATTGGTTAAGATCAAAAAATTTTCTGAATTGAAACCAAATACGTAGATATATTTAACTATCGGGTTAGATACCTGTTTGAGGCGTTTCAAATCAAAAGGAAGAGAGGAACCTAAAATAGAGCCAAGTGTATAACCCTGAACAGATTGTAATTCCAATGCTACCCATTTAGGAATAGATAGTATATCCTGGTCAAGTAACCAAAATTTCATATGTCGAATATTAATTGCCCAATAATAGAATACCTGCTGAGTATTTCCATTATTTTCTGTTTTTGTATTAGAAAAGACCATGGTGTTTTTTAACTTGATAATTTTTAAAGTTTGCATGACCACTCCAGTGATATTTTGCATATTAAAGATTTAATTGTAAACATCAATGTATTTTATTTTAACAAGCAACCCCTTGGTACCTTTAAGAATTAAGAGTTTTTAGATGTAAGATACGGCCTGGTAGACTAGAATTTTACATTAAAGTCGTCTTAAAATGATTGGGTTACAGTAGAAGTTAAGTTGTCTCACACAGTTTAAACTGAGATAAATGAGTGTTAATTAATTCTCTCTCATTTTGTTCAGCTTCTTCCTGAGGCAACAAAAGACACCTAAAAATACCAGCTGATTGTTTATAACCATTTATTCCCTGCTTTTTGGTCGCTAACCTTGTTCTCCTTCTTGTCGCGTTTTATCTGCTGATAAGTATTGATTTCAACTAGATTGAGATTAAATTCTGATTAATATCACAGGTTATTTGAGAAGCTCTGCTACCAGATATGAAATTCCCACATATCAAAAACTTGCAGTTCTTGAATTATTTGAATTAACATTTCAGAATCAAAGTACATTTATTATCAAAATATGTATGCAGTATGCAACCCTGAAATTCTTCTTCCCTACAGACAGTCATGAAACAAAGACGAACCATGGAGCCAACCCGGTCAAAAACATCAAACCCCTTCCTCCCCCCAAGCATGCAAAAATACATGCAAATAGCAACAAAAAAAACCTAAAACACAGAATATAAAACACAAAATCAAAAGGTTTATTTCACCACGGTTCAGCTCAGTGTTCATTATCTGCAGACCCCCACGATTCAAAATTCACCCAAAAGTAGTAACAATAAAGAACGACCAGAACTAGAACACATCATAAAACAGAATCAGAGCCCAAATCTACAATCTGCATCCATTAAACCGAGCTGCGGCACCATCCTCCAACAGCATCAGACGCAAGGACCTTCCCTAGGGAGCGGCGAACAAGAGAGACTGCAGACACCTCCTCCGGCAGCACGGAGCAAGAGGCTGGTAGACGGCGCTGAACACTCAGATTGCATTTCAGGTGATTTTGCCGTTTGGTTCTCATTTCTGATAAAGCAAGGGTTTGGAAATTGCAAGGAATAAATATCTTCTTTAAATTAAAAATGAATCACCAGGGTTCCAAAGCCAAGCCAAAGAGTTATACAGCATAGTAAAAAATCTCTTTGACCCAACCCATCTCTGCCAAGCACAGTGTCTTCCTGAGCTGGTCCATTTACCTGCATCTGACCTATATCCCTCTAAAACTTTCTTATCCATGGAGCTGGCCAGATATCCAGTTTCATATCCCCACTGCTTTGTGAGTGAAGTACTTGCTCTCAGAACTCCTTTAAATCTTTCCTCTCTCACGTTGAACCTATGCCCTCCAGTTTTAGGCACCCGTATTTGAAGAAAAGATGTGGTCAACCATCTTAACTGTGCCCCTCGTGATTTTATATATCTCCATAGTGTCAGCCCTCAGTCTGCTTTGCTCGAGGGGAAACATTCCCAACCTGTCCAGTCTTTACTTATAACTTGAGAACTCCAGTTCTAGAAACATATTTGTGAATCTTTTCTGTACTCTCACTAGCCTAATCACATCCTTCCTGTAGTATGGCAAGTAGAACTGCACAGTATTGCAGGTGAGGTCGCAATGGGGGCCTGAACAGCTGAAACATGATGTCCCAACTCTTGCACTCAGCGCTGTGACTCTGCGACCCAGGAAGACAAGCACATACACCACCTTCGTCACCATGTTTTAAGTAGATGGTATTGGTGTTTTGGAAACCCGTGATGCAGAGCTGCCAATCTAGTTTGGAAGATTTGTGACTCTACCTGCAGACATCACATGACGCTGCAAGGTGACAATTCATACTTAACACATTAATTTCAAGAGGTTTGGAGTAAACACATTTAGATCCACTAGTCCAATACAAGTAAATGTCAAATCTTGACTGGGACGCAAGTTCATTCTTGAGGTTCACTGCTTGTAAAGAAATGAATTTTAATTGGGAAATCAAAATTGAACTTTGACAAAACCCATTTGCTGAACATTGTACTCCTTTCCCCTCACCTAGATCCACCTATCACAAGCTCTTGCTCCATCCCTCCCCCTCCCCCAGATCCACCTATCACAAGCTCTTGCTCCATCCCTTCCCCTCCCCCAGATCCACCTATCACAAGCTCTTGCTCCATCCCTTCCCCTCACCTAGATCCACCTATAACAAGCTCTTGCTCCATCCCTTCCCCTCCCCCAGATCCACCTATCACAAGCTCTTGCACCATCCCTTCCCCTCCCCCAGATCCACCTATCACAAGCTCTTGCACCATCCCTTCCCCTCCCCCAGATCCACCTATCACATGCTCTTGCACCATCCCTTCCCCTCACCCAGATCCACCTATCACAAGCTCTTGCTCCATCCCTTCCCCTCACCTAGATCCACCTATAACAAGCTCTTGCTCCATCCCTTCCCCTCCCCCAGATCCACCTATAACAAGCTCTTGCTCCATCCCTCCCCCTCCCCCAGATCCACCTATCACAAGCTCTTGCACCATCCCTTCCCCTCACCCAGATCCACCTATCACAAGCTCTTGCTCCATCCCTTCCCCTCACCTAGATCCACCTATAACAAGCTCTTGCTCCATCCCTCCCCCTCTCCCAGATCCACCTATCACAAGCTCTTGCTCCATCCCTTCCCCTCACCCAGATCCACCTATCACAAGCTCTTGCTCCATCCCTTCCCCTCACCTAGATCCACCTATCACAAGCTCTTGCTCCCCTCACCCCTTTATACTGGCCACCTCCTATCATTTTGTCTCAATGAAGGGTCTTGACCTGAAATCTCGACTGTCCATTTCCCACCATAGAAAATAGTGACTCTCCTGCCAAATCGGAGGCTCAGACATTTCACTGCTACTGTTTGTCTGCCCAGTCAATGGACAGAGTAATGGTTACACCTGTCATTGATTTGATATTTTGTTATTTTATATGGTGGTGGTCGAAGTAACAGTTGCTTTTTATGAATCAATAAAACTGCTATAGTTCTTCACCGTTTGTACAACCTGTAATCAATGGCAGGGCAGCTATTCTTGAGAAAGAGATGAGCACAATAAATAAGCTGCAATTAAAGTTGCTTATTTATATTCAGCTGTGAACATTTCATAAACTCTGTCACGGTCTCATCACAAATAAAACAAAAGCTCACCTTCAGAGAACTTCCAGCAGTGAGTTCTCCTCACACCCAGTCTTTAGACACATACTCGCTTTTATCTGCTACCTTGACAGGAATTTCACATTATGGCCTTGCCACCTTGTTTCTCGCTCCCTCATTAATAACCTTTCACCTTATTGTCTCTTCTCCCCTCCCTCCACATTCGACTGGACCACCAGACTCAAGGACATTTTCTATCCTAATGGATCTCCTGCACGTTAAGATGGATTCTTGACCTCACAATCTACCTCATTATGCTACCGTTTACCCGCACTGCGTTTTTCTGTTACACTTTATTCTGTATTGTTAACTTTTACCTCTTCCAATCACAATGTACTGTGTAGTTATTTGATCTGTATGATCCTTTCCACTCCTGGGAATTGCAGGAACTATATGCAAGAACAGTATGAAGGGTCAGGTTGAAATTCCAAGCCATATCATAGTGGTGGGGTCTGAGCCTGGACAGCAAAGAATGAACTGATGTTTAGCCAATGTAACCACCAAGCCGGATTAAAAAGATCAACACGCCGATGTCCAGGCCTAGACCAAAGGATGAGCCAGTGTTCAGTTCACTACCCTGGAAGGCTTTAGTCCCCTCAGCGTTGAACTGGCTGCGTGGCTGTGGCCTGCAGCCATCGGACTCCTGGACCGGCTTCACTCCCCTCAGCACTGAACTGACTCTGCAGCTACGGCTTGCAGCCATGGGGCTCATTGACTCAGGCAGCACTGAAGCTGGATCCACAGCTGTGACCCGCAGCGCTGAACTGGTTGCGTGGCTGTGAACTCACTTTCGGGTACGCTGTGCTTCATGTACTGTGTTATTTGTTTACTTTTTTTGTTTGCACCACTTGTTCATTTTTTCCTGCACACCGGGTGTTTGACGGTCTATATTGTGTGGGTTTTTTTAAAATGGGTTCTATTGTTTCTTCGTTTTGTGGCTGCCTGCAAGACGATGAAGCTCAAGATTATATATGGTATACATAATTTGATAAGTGTACTTTGAACTTTGAGGAAATACCTTCCCTGCATCTCCCCAACCAATTCCTTTCAAAATCTTACAGCCTCAGCAGTGACACATTCCTCCTTGCAATCTATACAAGGATACCCCTGAATAAGTTACACTTTGCTCCCACCTACAATGTGAAGCTCTGCCAACAATGCACATCGCACTCCCTTTTCAATGTGTATCCACAATGTAAGCAGTCGTCAACACTATACACAGCATTGTAAATCCATTCTCTCCTTAACAGTATTATAGGTGTAGCTACATCCAAAGCACTGCAGCATTTCAAAAAGGCAGCTCACTATCACCTTTTCAGGGGAACTAGTGATGGCAATGTAAAGAACACATCTGTTAAATGTAGATTTAAAAACAGTTACACATTGCTCTATGAATGCAGTTTAATTTCGAACCATCCCTAAAGCACTGTGAATTCACCGCCAATCCACAGTGTAAGTCCCAGAAAACAACTTACAATGCACTGTAAATCCACCTGGAGTTCTCACTATACATGCTAATAATGCACTCTCCATTACGTCCAAACTATGTATCCTTGTTAGTTATTTACACAATGTGTCAACACTGTGGCTCCCTGCTGGTATAGGTAAATCTGCGGAATATCCACAGGTTGAATATTTGCAGATGATGCAGAGTGCACTGTGGATTCCTCTGCCAATTCACACAGCAAATTAAAAAAAAATCATATACTGAAGTGTAAATTCAGGGCAAGTCCACACATTGAATTCTGGCTTCAAATGCACATGGCATTACTGATCCTTAGAGTGAATCTGTGCAATTATTACAAAAGCACTGTGGAAATGTATTCTGAATTCTTAATAATAGTGTACACTGGGAACTATAGTGTTCAAAATAAATTCTATTATCAGTACATATGTCACCACATATAACCCTGAGATTCTTTTTCTCACGGGCATACTCAGCAAATCTATAGAAGAGTAACTATAACAGAATCAATGAAAGATCAAGTAGACAACAAACTGTGCAAATGCAAATATAAATAAAAGCAATAAATAACAAGAACATAAAATAACATGATAAAGAATCCTTAAAGTGAGATCATTGGTTGTGGGAACATCTCAATAGATGAGTATAGTTATCCCTTTTTGTTCAAGAGCTCGATCATCAAGGAGTAGTAACTGTTCTTGAACCTGGTGGTGCGAGTTCTGAGGCTCTTGTACCTTCTGATGGTAACAGCAAGAAAACAGCATGGCGTGCGTGTTGGGAATCTCTGTTGATGGGTGCTGCATTTCTGTGAAAGCGTTCCATGTAGATGTGCTCAATGGTTGGGAAGGCTTTACCTGTGATGTACTGGGCTGAATACACTACCTTTTCTAAGATTTTCCATTCAAAGGCATTGGTGTTCCCATACTAGGCCATGGTGCAATCAGTCAATACACTCCACAAATCTATAGAAGGTAGCCAAGGTTTTTGATGACATGCCGAATCTCCCCAGACTTCTGAGGAAGTAGAGGCGCTGTTGTGCTTTCTTTGAAATTACATTTATATGATGGGTCCAGGACAGATCTTGGGATATTGACACCCAGGAATTTAAAGTTACTAACCCTCTCCACCTCTGATCCTCTGACGAGGACTGTCTCATGAACCTCTGGTTTCCCTCTCCTGAAGTCTACAATCAGTTCCTTGGTCGTGCTGATACTGAGTGAGAGGTTGTTGTTACAACATCATTTCAATCTCCCACCCCCGTATGCTGATTCATCACCACCTTTGTTACAGCCCACAACAGTGGTGCCATCAGCAAACTTAAAAATGGAGTTGGAGCTGTGCTCAGCCACACTGTCATAGGTGTAAAGCAAGTAGTGCTTGCAAAGTCAGTGTACCCTACAGTTGCAGCAATTCAGCTAAGTGAAATTTGTCCTTATGAAATTCACATATCACTAACAAAAACATTATGAAATAAAAAATAATTCTTGCATAATTTATGTGAGAAAAATATAACTCAATACAAAATGTGAAACTCATTTTGTCAATTTTTGTCAAGTTTTCACATCATGGAAAATCCAGATTTGAACGCAACCCCTCTGTAATTTAGGGGTGTGCTGTAAAACACAGCAAATTCACTCCTTCAACCTTGCTGGGAATGGAATAGCACTGAATTTCTGCTGATAAACTACCTCACTATTCCTCTTTTACAATAAAAAAAATAGTAATTTTGAGTATTTTTTGTTTTGCACTGTACCGCTGCTACAAAACAACAAATTTCACAAAATCCAGTATGTCAGTGATAATACACCTGATTCTGTAATCTGTACCACACTGTAAGTGCTGTATGATCATTGTAGTAATGTATACTGTATTAAGAATTCACTATAAAACCCCACTATGAATCTCTGTAAGTAATCCTCACTGTGCCGTGGATCCACTGCACACTGAACCTCTGCCAAGTACGCACATTGCTAAGTGAATACACACTGTGAATCTCTGTTAATCCTCCATGAAGCCACATGATGAATTCATGATTAAAAAGCACGCTGCCCTGCCAATCCTCCAAGTGAATCTTTGCTAACAACGCCATCCATCCATTGTGGAACAATGCTGACGATGCAGATGTTTCGTTTATTTGGTGATACAGTGTGGAGTAGGCCCATCTGGCCTTTCAAGCCACATCACCCCGGCAACCCCAATTAACCTCAACCTAATCATAGGAAAATTCAAAATGTTCAATTAACCTATCCAGGAAGTCTTTGGACTGTGGGAGGAAACCAGAGGACTCAGAAAAAACTCACGCATTCCACAGGGAGGACGTACAGAGACTCCTTACAGAATGACAGCAGAATTGAACTCCAAATTCTGGAATACCCCAAGCTGTAGTAGCATCACCCTAACCACTATGCTGCCATGGTTTCCTTACCCAAGGAAGGATATACTGTAAATTTACACGAAGGAGCTACAATTCACCAGATTTATTCCTGGGACGTTGGGTTTGTGGTATGAGCACAGAATGAGTGGACTGGACCCGTACTCTCTCGCTCTGGCTTAACAAAATAAGGGGTGATATCAAATTCCCACAGCTCCCTGTAAGGAGTTTGTGTGCGTTTCCTCTGGGTGCTCCAGTTTTCTCCCACGGTCCAAAGGTGAAGTGATTGGTAGGTTAATTGGCCATTGTAAATTGTCCTGTGATTAGGTTAGGATTAAATCAGGGGTTGCTGGCTGGCATAGCTCAAAAGGCTAGAGGGGCCTATGCCTTGCTGTATCTCAATAAATTAATAAATTACACAAAATTCAGATGGGGTAGATGCAGAGCCGACGTTCGAATGGGTAGTGTGTGTCTGGAAACAGAGGTCACGGTTTTACAATAAGCTATTGGCTGTTCAGTTCTGAGATAAGAACTTTTTCCCAAAAGGTGATGAAACTTCAGAATTCTCTAAACCAGAAAGTTGTGGAGGATCAGTCACTGAATCTGTTCAGAGAAAACTTTAGATTTAAAGGAAATTTAGAATTTACAGGGTTAATGCTAAAACCTGAGGAAGATGTTCAGCCGTGATCTTATTGAGTGACAGAGCAACTGTGAGGGCCTGAATGGTCTATCCTGCTTTGATATCTTGTGTTCCTCCTGTGCTGGGAAATATCTATAACGCTTGAAAAGAAAGACATTGTATGACCAAGTTAGGAGTTAATGGTTATAATAAGGAATTTCATGCAGGGTTCCCTAAAGGTTAATTTGTAACTTACTAAGAAAGGCAAATGCAATGTTAGCATTAATTTCAAGAGGATCAGAATATGAAAGCAAGGATGTAATGCTGAGTCTCTATGAGGCATTGGTCAGGCCGCACGTGGAGCATTGTGCGCGGTTTTGGGCCCCTTATCTAAGAAAAGATGTGCTGGCATTGGTGAGGGTCTAGAGGAGGTTCATGAGAATGAAAGGGAACAAAAGGGAGGTTCCAGAGATGAAAGGGTGTGAGCAGCGTTTGATGGCTCTGGGCTGATGCTTGTTGGAGTTTCAAAGAATTGGGGGGTTCTCATTGAAGAGCCTAGATAGAGTGGATATGGAGAAAACGTTTCCTATAATGTGGGAGTCTAAGACTGGAGGGTACAGCCTCAGAATAGAGGGACATCTATTTCGAACAAGGATGAGGAATTTATTTAGCCAGAGGGTAGTGAAATTGTGGAATTCAATGTCAAAGACGGCTGTACAGGCCAAGTCATTGGACATATTTATAGCAGAGATTGAGAGGTTCTTGATTAGTCAGGGCATCTAATAGGGAGAAGGTAGGAGAACAGAGTTGACAGGAAAAATAAATCAGCCATAATGGAATGGTGGAGCAGACTCAATGGGCTGAATGGCTTAATTCTGCTCTTATGTCTTATAGTCTTATGCAGTTAAAAGTTGTGGGTTTGTTCCACTGAAAGTCTGTAATCAACTAAGTTTGTAAAACATGTCTTTTGTTTTTGATTTGAATCTAGAGAGGAATGTGGACCAGGTGGAAAAATAGACTGAAAAATGGCACATGAAATTGAATGCAGACAAGTGCAAGGTGTTGCACTTCAGTAGAACCAACCAGGGTAGGTCTTACACAGTGAACAGTAGGGCACCGAGGAAAACTGTAGAACAATGAGATTTGGGAATACAGGTCCATAACTCATTGACAGTAACGTCATGGGTAGATAGCGTCAGAAAGGAAGCTTTTCGCACATTGACCTTCACAAATCAAAGTATTGAATGCAGGAGATGGGATGTTATGTTGAAGTTGTACAAGACATCATTGAGGCCTAATTTGGAGTATCGTGTGCAGCTTTGGTCACCTACCTACAGGAAAGTTGTAAATAAGGTTGAAAGGGTACAGAGGAAATTTACAAGGATATTGCTGGGACTGGAGGACTTGAATTATAAGGAAAGATTGAATCAGTTAGGACTTTATTCCTTGGAACATAGAAGATTGAG
Source organism: Mobula birostris (assembly GCF_030028105.1). Classification (NCBI taxonomy): domain Eukaryota; kingdom Metazoa; phylum Chordata; class Chondrichthyes; order Myliobatiformes; family Myliobatidae; genus Mobula; species Mobula birostris. The sequence continues at coordinate 12,175,082 of NC_092387.1, read as the reverse complement.
GGGAGATTTGATGGAGGTATACAAAATTATGAGAGGTTAGACAGGAAAATGCAAGCAGGTTTTTTTCCACTGAGGTTGGGTGTGACTATAACTTAAGGTCATGGGTTAAGGGTAAAAGGTGAGAAGTTTAAGGAGAACATGAGGATAAACTTCTTCACTTAGAGGGTCATGAGAGCATGAAATGAGCTGCCAGCGCAAGTCGTGCATACCAGCTCAATATCAACGTTTAAGAGAAGTTTGGATAGGTACATGGGTGGTAGAGGTGTGGAAGTGCAGGTCAATGGGAGTAGGTAGTTTAAATGGTTCAACACAGACTAGATGAGACGAAGGGCCTGTTTCTCCTCTGTACTTTTCTATGACTCTAACAGTTGGAAATTGTGTCTCATACAACGTACTTTAAATCCATCCTTTCTCCTGACTACTAACCAGAAGGGTCCCCGTTATCGATCACAGTCAGCTCGTGAATGTTGAAGAATCGTGCTTGGATTGGTGTGTAAGGGGCCTCATAATATCACAGAGAGAGCTGGATCAGTGGTGCTCACTGTATAGTTCACCCATGAAGGTGAAATGTCCTCACACCTGTCAAATAACACACAAATAAACAACTCAATTAAATAACCTGGTTTATATAAGCACTGCCATTGCAGGGCCGATTTATATGTTGCTTTACCTTTACAAGATAAATTGTAAAGGGGGTTAGGTACTTCTTTTGGAACAGTGTGGCATTGGGTTGGGATTGTTGAAGCTGACTGGAAATGTCACTTACCCAGAGAGAGAGCAGATGAAGTTGGTTCAGTCTGAACAGTTCCAGACTCAGGGGAATTGCAAGGAATGGAACTGTGTACGATTGACTGTAGTTGCAACAATAAGGTAAAGACAGATAATTACATGTTTGAGATTAGGACAGCAGAAGTGTGAGCGAGGATGTATCAAACTATAACAATGTCAAAGTGTAACAAAATTGCTAAATTTTGCATTAAAGAGAATACATAAATCCGGACAATAAAATTCTCAAAATATCCAAAACAGATGCTTGGTCCCAATCAATCAGAACATAAACTGTCCCCATGGCCACGTAGGTTTTCTCTGGGTGCTCCTGTTTCCTCCCACAGCACAAAGTTGGGTAGATCAGTAATCAGTAGGTTAATCGGTTGCTGTAACTTGTTCTTAATATGCAGGTGTGGTGTGGAATTGGGGAGGGTGGTGGTGATGTTGAGGAGAATGTGAGGGAATAAAATAGGATGAGTATATATGGGTGGGTGATTATCAGTTATCAGCTCTGTGCTGTATGTCTCGATGACTCTGAGATACTATATCAGACAATTCCTGAGAATCAGACAGCTCTGAGAACCTCTGCCATCATTTGTAAGATGAAGGCTGACCTAACTGTGTAACCTCAACCTCTGACTACTCACAGTAAACACGTAGCCTGATTATCAATCAATAAATAAGTATTAATCTCACTGATGTTAGGTGGTTAGAGTAACTGACACAAGAGGGGCACTGCTGCTCACTAGCTGAACTAAAGCCCCAACATAAACTAGGGAAATTGGCTCCCCTTGTCAAATCAGATGTAACAAGCCTGGGTGTTCTCCTTGATTCAGATTGAATTTTAAATCCCACAAAAAGACAGTGACCAGAGCAACATTCTTACTTAAGAAATATTGCACAGTTACATTCATTTCTGTCATGTAATGATGCTAAAAAACGAATTTACACCTTAATATCGAAAAGACTGCAATGCACTTTTCACTGGCCTTCCAAATCAGTCTATTGACAAACTTCATCTCATTCAGAACACCACTGCTAGACCTTTAACTAAAACCAGGGAGCCTATCTGTTCTGCTTTGGCTTCCTGTGTCTTTTAGAATTAATTTTATCGTTCTCTTACTTGCTTTCAGAGTTCTCGATAGTCTGGGACTGGAGCATATCACAGAATCACTTTCATTTTCCAATCCTGCTCAAGCTCTCAGGTCTCCTGCTGCCTGTCTCTTAAATTGAAACAATCTTCTTCAAAAGATAATTGGCAGGTCAGCTTTTTTGAACTACGCTCTTAAACTGTGGAGTTCAATCTCTAAAACTATAAGAGATGCAGACTGAGTTAACACTTTTAAATGCCAGCTCAAAACCTATTTATTTAACCTTGCCTTTAACTAACATCTTTTATTTCATGTTTATCTTATTTTACCATAAATCTTTATCCCACTATAAAGTTCTCTATGAAAACTGTTCTGTAAATTATTATTATTAAAATTTGAAGGGGAAATCGCTCATTATCTCACCCTGAGGAAAAGCAATAAGGAAAAGCTGGAAGGTAAAACCCAAGTCTGAGCCTTGGATGAAGGCACAGTTGGTCTCCAGTGAGAAAGTGGATGATTAGCCTGAGCTCTCCAGTACAACTCCATTAAACTATCAGTAATTAATAATTACCTCATCAAAAACTAATCTACCTTCCAGTTGTTTTAACTGTGACCAGGGTCCAATCACTGAGCTAGTGGAAGGCACCTGAAGGATTACAGATGAAAGGCAGTAACATGTGGTTTAATATTCACAGGGACCGAAAGACCTTGAAAGTCAAAAATAGAAACAAATGTTTGAAGCACTCATGAGATCAAACAGTATCTTATTACTCTTCCACCAGAAACATTCTCTTTCTTTCTCTCTCCCTCTCCCCACAGAGGCTGCCTCATATGCTGGGTGTTCCCAGATTTCTGTTTTTGATGCAGATTTTCAGCATCTGCAATTGCTTTGATTGTCACTAAGGCTTGGAAAGTGAGGGAGAGGAAATGGAAAGCTAGTAACCGTTGCTCATCATTGTGGGTGTAGGGATAACTCGGGGCTCACAAGCAGGAGGATGAAGAGTTTGCTTAATGATATAATAAGAGTAATTAATCTAGCAGGAATGGCTGATAATGGAATGAATTTAGTCACAATGAATAGTGAATTAATGAAAGAAAAGCAGGAAATTATAAGTATGTTAGAGTAAAGCAACAGTTTAATATAGGAATAACCAAAAGAATCTTCACTTAAAAAGTTTACAGATTCTATTTTAGATAGGGCTGGATAAGTGGATCGACTCAAAAAGCAAGATTGAAATGCCTGTTCCCAGGCAGCTGAGAATGATATGTGTACAATGCTTGGTAACTGGTTAGTAAAGCAAACCCACCACAATTTACAGAATTGGCAGGAGGGATATGTGCTTGAGTGCAGAATTGATGATCATTTAACATAATTAACAGATTAGGAAATTTCACCTAATGTGTAAATTAAGGTAGTTAATTAAAGCTCACGTAGTTTATCACACATGTTATGATCCTCCCAATGGTATGATATTAGGGCCAGTACTGAGACTTCCTCTCATCACTCTGACTCACTGTAGATTACTCCTGATTAGTGTAGAAAGTACTGGATGTGTATTAAACAGGACAATGATAATAACAGGACTGTGAGATAATTCATCTTGTCTATTTGTGACAAGGTTGGTGGAGAGTAGCTCCCAAGAACTGGAGGGATATCAGTCAGTAACATGGCCCTGGAGACTACACACCCAGGGCAGTATGTAGATTGCGGGATCTCTGGAAGCAGGACAGATTGCACCATGCCTCTGCCATCAGGGAGGTGTGGTATTGTTCATTCAGTTTGTAGCTGTAACAACTGATAATATACTTGATCCATTGAAACTGGACAATACTACTTGGACATCAAATTCTACAACACTTACACCAAGAAAAGAAATGAATAATATGATACATTGTCAAATTTAAATCTGGGAAAAATTAGCAAATTTAAATCTATCACTGGTTTATTTCAATCCATTCAAATTCCATTTTAAAATAGCAAAATTATTGAATGCTCCCAAAATGTATTGGGAGAATTAAAACAAATACGAAATGAGAACCTACCTGGTGAAACTCTGCTAATAATCCACACTTCACTGTAACTGCACAGTATGTAGCAAATAACCCACATTTTACACCAAATCCCAGAAATACTCCACACCACACACTAAATCCCAGAAATAACCCCACCTCACACTGAATCCGAGAAATAACCCACACCACACACTAAATCCCAGAAATAACCCCACCTCACACTGAATCCCAGAAATAACTCACACCACACACTAAATCCCAGAAATAACCCATAACCCAAACTGAATCCTGCAAATAACCCTCACCCCACACTGAATCTCAGAAATAACCCCACCTCACACTGAATCCCAGAGATAACACACACCTCACACTGAATCCCAAAATAGCCCACACCCCACAATGAATCCCGGAATTAACCCACACCCAACACTGAATACCAGAGATAACACACACATCACGCTGAGTCCTGGAAATAACCCACACCTTACAGTGAATCCCAGAAATTACCCACACCTCACAATGAATCCCAGAAATAACCCCAATCCCACAATGAATCCCGGAAATTACCCACAATGACTCCCAGAAATAACCTCGATCCCACAATGAATCCCGGAAATAACCCCCCACCCCACAATGAATCCCATAAATTACCCACACCTCACAATGAAATAACCCACTCCCCATAGTGAATCGATGGTGTTTTGATAATGCAAAAAGTATTGTGAATCCAAGCTCCAGATCCAAAGTTCAAAGTAAATTTATTATCAAGGTACATTTATGCCACTGTATACAAACCTGAGATTCATTTTCTTGTAGACACATACTCTGCAAATGCAAGAACCATAATAGAATTAATTAAATAACACACCCAACAGGGCAGACAAACAGCTAACATGCAAAAGACAACAAACGGTGCAAATTTAAAAGAGAAAATAGCAACAATAATAATAATAAATAAGCAATAAATATTGAAAGCATGAATTGAAGACTCTTTGAAAGTGAGTCCGTAGGTTGCAGGCACATTTCAGTGATCGGGCGAATGAAGTTGAACCCCACCAGTTCAACAGTCTAATGGTTGAGGGGTAACAACTGCTCCTGAACCTGAGGGTGCGAGCCCTGAGGCTCCTGTACCTTCGTCCTGATGGCAGCAGTGAGAAGGGAGCATGGCCTGGGTGGTGGGGATCACTGACGATGGATGCTGCTTTCCTGCGACAGTGTTTCATGTAGATGTGCTCAATGGAGGAGAGGGCTTTATCCATGATGGACTGGGCCATATCCACTACTTTTTGTCGGCTTTTCCATTCAAACATATTGCTATTACCACACCAGACAGAGATGCAAACCAGTCAATACACTCTCCACCAATAAGAAATTTGTCAAAGTATTAGATGTCATGTTGAATCTTCACAACTTCTAAGGAAGTAGAGGCGCCACCATGGTCTCTTTGTGATTGCATTCACTTGCTGGGCCCAGAACAGAGCCACTGAAATGATAACACGAAGGAATTTAAAGTTGCTGAATTTCTCCACCTTCGATCTCCCGATGAGGACTGGCTCATGGACCTCCACTTTCCTCCTCCTGAAGGCAATAATCGGCTCCTTGGTTTTGGATTCGCCTGACAATTCACTCAGCACTGTGGTGTGTGTCCTGCTAATAAATCACTCTACTCTGTGAATCTACAGTAAGCTCACACAGTGAATGCTGGCTGGTGGTGCAAACAGTACTGGGAAGCCACACTATGAAACCTTGCAAGCAATATACACATGAATTTGCACTGTGAATACTTGTGTATAATCAGAATCAGAATCAGGTTTAACATCACTGACATACAGCAAGTCATGAAATGTGTTGTTTTGTAGCAGCAGCTCAGTGGCATACATAAAGCAAACTATAAATTAAAATAAAAATATTTATATCTATACAAGTCTTAGGCATGTATGTATAGCTAGGGTACCAATGACTTTTGCATAGTACTGTAGTATTTTTATGCAGATAGCAAGCTTGTAAATCTGGCAGAAGCGGAGCAAGTTGGGAATGGAGAGGGTAGAGTACAGCGGGAAGGGCGTGGACAGGTAGCAGAGGAGTGCCAGGAGTGGGGGGGTGGGCATGGCGTGAATGCAGACAGTCACCCAGCCCTGAGACATCAGGCAAGGTCATTTGACTCCAAACAGTTGGTTTATTGATCATTACAGAATGTTTTACTGCTGCTTCCTGCTCCCTCCTCTGTCCCTTCTCATTTTCCCAACCATGATTCCCCTCTCCCTGTCCCCCTCCCACTCTCAGTCCAATATATATATATATACATATGTATACAGACTTTTACATACTACTGTATACATATATCCATCTATATATTAAATTAAATAAGTAGTGCAAAGTCACACTGACTGATTCAACCATATTTTAAATGCAAGCTGCATGGTGAATGCACACAGTAAATACCTGGTGAACCAATGGCTCGACACTGCACTTCTTCCAGTGTTAAGTGTATTCCTTTTCAGGGGTAAATAGGCTTATCACTGTCATATGTACTGAGGTGTACTGAAAACTTACTTTTGCATGCCACCCATACAGATCATTTCAATAACACACAGAATAAAATGTTACTGTCACAGGAAGTGTGTAGTACAGGTAGAGAATAAGATGCAGAGGCCATGATGAGGTAGATTCCATCCTTATTGCATCAGAGAACCATTCAATGGCCTTATGACAGTGGATTAGAAGTTGTCCCTGAGCCTAGTGCTTTCAGTCGTTTGCATCCTCTGCCCAATGGGAGGGGGAGAAATTAGAAAGTCCAAAGTGGGCAAGGTTCTTCATTATCTTGCCTGCTTTACAAAGGCAGTAAGAAGTGTAGACAGATTCCATTGAGGGGTAGCTGGTTTCCATAATGTGCTGAACCATGTTCACAACTTCCTGCAGTTTATTTTGGTCACGTGCAAAGCAATTGCCATACCGAGCTGTGATGCATCTGGATAGGATGCTTTCTATTGCGTATCAATTAAAATTGGTGAGGTTCAATGGGGACATGCCAGATTTCTTTAGCCTCCCAAGGAAGTGGAGGTGCTGCTGAGCTTTTTGATGTGGCATCTATGTGGTAGGATCTGGACAAGCTATTAGTGGTACAGGTATTCAGCCATATATGGTGCTCCAAATGTGCACCAGGGTTTTGCACAAAAAAATCCTCCAATTATATTCAAGATAGGAATAATGTACCTGTTGTCCTCCTGCACTAGGAGCTTCTGCAAAGCAGACTAGCACTCAGCCTACATGGTGTGCATCTGAAATAACCACAGAAAATGCTGCAAACACTCAGCAAGTCTGGGAGCAGCTGTGGAGGAAGAAACTTTCAGGTTACGTTTCTGCCTGACCAGCTGAATGTTACAGCAGTTTTAGATTTTCAGCATCTGCAGGTTTTACTCCTTTCCACTGTCCAAAAGAAGATGGTGTCATTGAACAACACCACCACGGGTGACATCCTCAAGATGGTCCACAAAACTGGTTCTTTCACTTCTTTCTGGTCTTTCAAAATGTGGTTCTGGTACTGTTGGAGCCTGTGATCGACAGTTTGATTGTGTTTTTGGGATGATTGAGCAATGTGGCACTTTGCTGTCTCCGAGGGGGCTCAGGGAGGCGAGCAGCCTCTTCCAGGCCAAGAAGCTTGGAGCCCGTGATCAACTCCATTCCTTGCTGATCTCGCCGATTAAAGCATCAGGGAAGATTGAAAATATCGAGGCGAGTGTGGAAGGCAAGTGTTCAGCGCCATCTTCCAGTCTCTCACTCACTGCTGCCGGAGAAGGTGTCTGCGTATGACAGCCTTTTGCTTCCTCTGGCTCACTGTTCCCGAAGGAAGGCCCCTGCATTTAAATGATATCTCCCTCTCTGTCTCTCTCTCTCTCCCTATACAGTATACATAATAAATAAACGTTGAATCCTTTGTTGTTACCTGAACTGAAGTATCTTAGAACCCTGCAGTTTCTGAGGACCTTCACAGGAACCAGCTGGGCATGACTGACAACCACTAATCCAATAAAATGTTTCAGTTAAAAAAAAATGTGTGAGTTTTCTATAAAAGCACATTGTTTTTGTAACAAGGCAGGCAGTACCGCTGCTTCACAGCTCTGGAGCCCTGAGTTCAATGCTGGCTGTGTGGAGCTTGCACACTCTGCCCGTGAATGCATAGGTTCCCCCTGGGTGTTCCAATTTCCTGCCACAGCTCAAAGGTGTGCAGGTAGGTTAACATACCACTGTAAGTTCCTCTTGTGTAAGTCAATGACAAAAATAAAAGGGAGCTGAAGTGAGTAAGAGATTAACTTCCAAGAATACAGTTAAATAAAGACAGGGTTTGGGACCGATGGGATTGTTTCCATGGACTCTTTCTGTGTCATTATAAATTTATACCAGGTATAACTCTATACCCGTTAAAGGTCTCTGGGAGAAATGGTGAGGCTTTACCCTCCCTGTGCTCTTCATCACATGTCATTTGGGGCGGTGCAGTAGCGTGGTGGTTAACACAACGTTTTACAGTGCAAGGGACCCGGTTTAAATTCCTATCGCTGCCTGTAAGGAATACATACGTCCTCCCTGTGACTGTATTGGTTTCCTCCGGGTGCTCCGGTTTCCTCCCACGGTCCAAAGACATACCAGTTGGTAGGTTAATTGGTCACTGTAAATTGTCCTGTGATTAGGCTAGTGACAAATCCGGGGATTGCTGGGCACATGGACTCAAAGGGTCAGAAAGGCCTATTCAGCAGAGTATTTCAATAAATAAATGTCATTCTATTTAATTTATGGAAATTATGTCAGATTTTGTCAAAAAAAAAATTGACATTGAGCCTATTTGAGAAGATGAACTGTTGGCTGAAGTCAGGCAGAGCTGCCCAGCCCAGCTCGACTGTGCAGAATCACCTCACTGCTTCAGGACTCGTTTTATACACTTCTACTTAGCAGGGTGACACTGACAGATGTGGTGCCTTGCAGATATTGTAGCAGGATTATATTATACTTCATAGCAATCATTCTAACAAATCATTTCATCAAACAGTGTTGTGAACCATCTATCCTGTTTAGTTAAATATATATATATATTTTCAGTGCAATATGTGTAGCACAGTAATAAAGTGCTACTTACCTAATAGAAACACAGCTCCTTCCATAATTCCATCTGCTCTGTGTTCATGGTGTACGCCCCAATTTCTGCACAAGATTGGGGTTCTGTAAAGAGCACAATTAAACATTTGCTTTCAGACTAAACAATCAGCATTAAATAATGGACTTTGAGCAATCAGTGGGCTGGAAGCACATAGCTCCTACCAGAGAGACACTGCGTAACTTGTGCCAAAGTTAGCGCTTTGTTCGGTGAGAGTTTTGCAGCTTTCCACCGCCCCCCCCCCCCATACCTCCTGCCTCCAGCAGTCATTTTTTAAGTGGTGCGGCCAATGGAGATGTAAGCGCAAGTGCTCTGTTCATCTTTTTCTTTCAATCACTGGGGAAGTGACAGGACCTCCTCATTAGGCCTAATAAACCAGCCCAGTGCGAATGGCAGAGCTGCATCTGTCGGGGGCTGGGGTGACCCCCTGTTCCAGGTGCTGCCTTGGGCAGTCCTGCACTTGCTTCATAACCGGCACATTACAGTCCTACTCATATCATATTCAAATGCAAAGAACATGTTTCTCATGATTTGCAGGTCAGGAACAAAAGAGGCTGTCTAATCAAACGTGCCTGACAATTTGTTGCCTTGACATTAAAAGCAGCGAGTGGTGGGACTGCTCCATTTCACTACATTACTTACAGCTATCTCTTTGAATTGAAGAAGAAACATTTCTTTGTTAAGAAAATTAAAAATTCATCAGAAAGAAACCCGTCAGAGGTCCAGCGGAATGTGTTTTGTGATGGAACCAACATTTGTAAAAGTTCCAGCTCCTTAAGCAATGATTGTTATTGATGGCTGCCTTATTAAGAGCTGCAGGAGCAGGCTGGCATTGGGAGGGGGGAGCCTCCTGCCTCTACAGGCACTTGTAAGGTTCGTTATGGTGTGACAGCGGGTCTCTGCTGCTGGTGCTGGAGAAGGAGCTGTGCACATTAAATCTCTCGATGTTAAGGTTGCTCATTTATATTCAGCTGCGAACATTTCATAAACTCTGACACCATCCCCTCACAAATAAGACAAAAGCTCACCTTCAGAGAGTTTCCAGCAACTGATGGCCTTCACAAGCTGGTTAACAGAGATCTGTCTTGTTTCCCCAAAGAGTCAAACCAGTGTGAAGTTTCTCACTCCTGCAACTGTTCCTGTGGACACGAGGAAACCAGTGTTCAGGGAGGTCAAAGGATAAAGGAGTAGGGAAAGGAAGTATCAGGGCAGTAAAAAGCCAAGACTGCTACCTATATCCCTCTGCCCCTTCCTAATAGTGCAGCCATGACGTCATTTCCAAGGTGCCTCATTGGCCGTCTAAGACTTTGGAGCATTCCAAGAATTTGTCACAGAAATTTAGTTGGCACTAAAAGCAGCTCCTGCTACAGATTTGATACAGGTCACTACTGGATCCAAATAATGTGTATGACTGATTTCCATGTTTTTCAGTGTTTATTTTTGTTGTCACATGGTATGATAACACTGTGAATGTGTGTTGTCTAGGGTTGTTTTGTTATTGTGAATGTGTATTCACAGTTGTTTGATGCTGTGAAAGTGGTGACTGGAAGATGTTGATTTTTGCTAGGTGTTATTTTATCATGAAGGTTTGTTCTCAGGAGATGCCTTTTCAACATTGTGTCACTGTGCAGCTGGGTCATTGTGAATATGTGTTGTCAGAGAAAGCTTCCAGCATTGCAAATTTGAGATTAATGAAATTATCAAAGTACAGGGCACAAAATGAGGGTGTTCACCTGGTTGTGCATCAGTCTATTGATTCTTTCTCCTTTATTTCCCACTGTCCTGAAAATTATCATGTTTTGTGATAATTGAATTGCTCTTTGAAAGTCCTAGCTGCTGTCAATTCCAGTCATAACCACTCTTGATATAAAGGAGATTGTCTTTCCATCCTCACATTCAACTACCTCCCTCTTTTGCCCTCCCTAAACCCATCAGCGTATGACCACCTCCACGGAATCTCCTCTCAACCTCCTCTGCTCTGAAACCCAGCTTCTACAGTTTAACCCTGGAGCTGAAATCCCTGACCCCTGGAACCATTCATGTCACAGCCGCTAGAGTTGAAACCAGACTGCTGGAGGGACTCAGCAGGCCAAGCAACATCTGTAAAGGCAGGGGGATAGTCAATGTTTCAGGCTGAAACCCTGCATTGGGACTGAGCCCATAGAGGGAAGAATGAAGAGGGGTAGGGGTGAGACAGGGTCTGGTACACGATAGGTAGAACCATTTGATGTACGGAATAGTGGGCAGATGGATACACATCTACAGCTGTCACCTCAGGTTCAGAGTAGTGAGGACAAACCCAAATGTATCTGAGATGGTTTTGTACTTCAGTCTGCTGAAAAGTAACTGTGGCACACACAATATGTTGGAGGAACTCAGTAAGTCAGGCAGCATCCGCGAAGAGGAATAAACAGTTGATGTTTCAGGCCAAGGCTCTTCATCAGACCTGGAAAGGAAGGTGTCAGAAGCCAGAATGAGAAGGTGGCAGGAGGGGAAGAAGTACAAGCTGGCAGCTGACGGGTGAGACCAGGTGAGAGGGAAGATGGGTGGGTAGGTAGGGGAGGGGGGATTAAGTGAGAAGCTGGGAGAGAATAGGTGGAAGGTTGAAAGAACTGAAGATGAAGGAATCTAATAGGAGAGGATAGGGTACTAAGGGAGAAAGGGAAGGAGGAGGGAAATCAGAGAGAGTGATAGGCAATTGAGAAGGGGTGAAACTACCTTCAATTTTGTTGTGTACTATCAGAAAGGGGAAATTGATAATTTTCTTGTAAAGGGTGACCAGGATAGCACACTGGTTTAGCATGCAGTGCTGCTATGTCTTTATTTCAGACCCCCCCCCACACTGAGTCCAATTCTGAAGTTGAGTTCTGACTATATGGAGTACTCAGGTTTCTTCCCACATTCCAAACACCTATCTGGCTGGGATGAAAATCAGCTCTTCATGAGGGAAGTGGCAAAAAGACTAAAGAGGAACTGATGGGTCTGTGGGAGAGAATGAGCTGCAGAGCTACAGGAAAATCAGGGGAAGTAGAGAATGGAATTAATGAGAATACTACACAGAGCCAGCATGTATTCTCTGTGCGAACTCACCAACTTTGGTGTCATAATAGGTAAACAAATTAATCTGATAGAATTTAACTTCAAGTCAATCCGAAAATAGGCTCTTAAATCTAAACATGGGCCATATGAAAGAACAGGGAGAGGGTTGGCTATGGTTGATTGAGAGGGGCCAAATGGACAGCATTCAAAGAAATAATGCATCAATAACAGAAGAAATACACTCCTTTAAGGCACAGAAACACAGTGGGGAAAGTGGCTGTCTGTTGAAAGTAGGGATGGTATTAAATCCAAGGAAGAAACTTATAAAGATGCCAGAAACAGCAGTAGGCTGGGAGTTTGTGCATATTTTAAAAGTTAGCAAAGGAGGACCAAGAAACCGTTGCAGCAGGCAACTTGGAATTTGAGAGTAGCCTGGTGAGAAACATAAAGCAAACAGGTATATAAAATGGAAATGACTAGCTAGGGCAATGCTGATGCCTCACTGAAAGAGACAGAATTTATAATGAGGAATGGGGCATGTCAGAGGAACTGGACCATGTTGAAGTTCAAAGGGACCTATCACGGAATGCTGATACGCAGATGCAGGAAGTATTTTGACTTGATTTTAGTACAAAAGGACGAACACAGAAGTTGAGGTATGATACTGTGATTGTGTAGGGCCTTGGTGAGTCTGCTGCTGTACAACTGTTTACGGGCTGTCTTCTGACCCGACAAAGGACGTGCTTGTCATGAAGGGCATGCAGCAAAGATTCACTCCACTGGGTGCACAGATGGTGGGGTTTACCAGATGAGCAGTGGTTAAGAGGGGCACAGAGGTGCAGCGGTTAGTACTTCCGCCTCACAGCTTCAGTGGCCCGAGTCCAATGCTGACCTCTGTTGCATGTAGTGACCACACAGTTTCCTGCATCCTAAAAATATGCTGGTGGGTAACTGGCCAACTGAAAATTGCTCCTTGTGTAAGTTAGAGGCAAAAGGAATCAGGAGAAGTTGATGGGTACTTGTGGAAGTGAACAAGTTATACAGGGAAATAAAGAGGGGAGCTGAGACTAAAGAGATTGCTCCCAGTGAGCTGACATGCACCCGATGGTGTGAATGCTCTCCTTCTGCGCCATTCTTGCAAATTCGTCACAGGGTTCAGCACGCTGGTAACAGGGAAGAGTCTAGGATGGGTGGGCCGCAGGGTCCATATGGAAAGCCTGTGCAGACAATATCCCTTCATCAACTTTTGTGTTACCTCAGCAAAAGAAAAATTCATTCAGGCTACTCAAACACACTTTTCGTTTTATAAATCTGTTGTGGCTGTCAGTATTAAGCATCTCCATGTGTCTGTTAATGGCGGCCCTGGTTATTTTTCAGAAAGCATTCCCCCAACACTCTGGGCTGTGTTTGCAGGGCACATCCTGACCATCTTCAGGCCCCCACACATTTAGAGGGGATGGGAGGATTATGGCAAATCATTTAGCCTCTTCCACCCTCAGGTCCCAGCAGGTGAAGGTACACCACAGCAGACATAAAGCCTTGAGATGGGTGTGAACAGGAATTATCTTCAGGCCATGATGGCATTGTGAGTTTGTACTGTGGGTGGGTTTATTTCACCTTGCGTGACCTCACAATCCACCTCATTATGATCCTGTACTTTATTGTTTACCCGCACTACACTTTCTCCGCAGCTGTTGCACTTTATTCTGCATCGTGTTTTTTTTAAATATTTTTATCTTGTTCTGTACGAACAGTATAAAAGACTGGCTTTTCACTGTGTCTTGGTACAGGTGACCCAATCGAATTCAATGTGGGTATCGAGACTTTGAAATTGCGTTATTGCAGGGTGTTTTTCACACTAAGTACACGTTTCTGAGGTGTTAGGTATGCGTTGTCGAATTAAACGTTGTTGCCGAGCCATGTGAGGAGCGGTACACGCTGGGCAACTCACAGAGCCAGAGCCAGGAGCTGGGCCAGCCCAGGCCCAAAAACCGTGTCCTTCTCTCTCGGGGATCGTCCCGTCCCCGTACTTACGTCCCGGTAGTAGGATCAGTCTTGTAATAAAATCAACTCCGTTCTCGTTGGGAGTGTGTAGCAGCTATAATCACCTGAAGCGTGCCGTCGTCCTCCAAACGTTGTCCAAAGCTTCAAACGCGCCTGTCAGTTCCTAATTGTACCGGAGGTGAAGAGCGTTTCGGCCCAAGCAGCTCGAGTTTCATTGCTTCCTCCAGCGTTAGCGCTGGTGCTAAAATCGGTAGCTCCATGTAGTCCGGGAACGTTGTCCTCCATTGCGGCCGGGCGTTGCCACAGCTGCGGCCCAAAGTGCTCGGAGTAGAGCGGCCATTCGTCTGTTGTTCCTCCTCACTAACTGTTAACGTACGCGCGGAGCAAGAACGACAACGGAGTGGAAGGATTAAATGTATTTACTGAGTCGTGCGCACCGTGGGAGAAGACGAAAAACAGGCGCGCTCCAAAGCCCGCGCCCACGACAGAGAGCCCTCCATTCGCCGCGCAATCGATCTCGTTCTGTACATTAGGTGTTTTAATTATGTCACTCTGTTGTCAGGGGGTGATCTGACCCTGTGAGTGTTGTCTTGCTGTGTTTTGACATTGAGAATTTCTGTCGGTGGGACATGTCTTGATTTGTAAGTGTGCGTTGTCAAGAGCTGTTTATGACTCTGAGTTTTGATGACAAGAATATGCTAACTGCTCTGTTTAGGCACTAAATGTTTATCATCGGGAGGGGTTTGACCATAGCTATGCTTGGGGAGTGTAATGACAGTGAGAACGGCACTGATTGATAGGTGTTAATATGGAATTATTCGCTGTTTTTTTTTGACAATGTGAACAACCCATCCTCAAAGAGCTCTTTGACATTCAGGATGTCTGTTGTCTGGGAGTATTTTGATATGGTGAATGGGTGTTGCTAAGGTGTGTAATTAAACAGCGAATGCGCATTAAGGGCTGTTTTGGGGCTTTGAATGTGTTTTAATGCTGTTAATCAGAAGGGTTTAAGACAAATTGGAAGTATTCTGTTAGCGGTTGTTTTGACTTTGTGAACAACACGTTGTTACTGGGAACTTTGACACTGAGTGACTGTTGATGGTGGTTATTTTGACGCTGTGTTGGAAGGAGTTGTTTCATCCCTGTCAATGAGTGTTGTCAGGCTGTGTTGACACTGAATGTCTATAGTTAATGACTGTTTTGGCACTGTGAATTTTATTCATCTGGAAGGGTTTTGACCCTGTGAATGTGTGTTGTCAGTGGGTATTTTGAATCTGTAGGCATGTGTTTTTACACTGAAGTTGTTTTGTCACCATGACGTTTGACCCTATGGATCTGTGCTGATGGTGGGGTGTTTTGATGTGGAAATGTGTGTTGTCAGGAGCTACTTTAATACTGCCAATGTGCATTATTAGGGGCTGCTTTCACGCAGACAAAGTGTGTGGTCAGGGCATGTTTCCAAACTGTGAATGCAACTTTCAGAGAATAATGTGATGCTATGACTGGGCTGTCAGGGGTGTTTTGGGTTTAAAGGTGTTATTCTGAAACCGTGAATGTGTTTTTTGGGGCATGCATTGTTGTCAGGCAAAGCTCTGTTACTGTGGATACAGATTGGTTTACAGTGAATATATGTTGGGGACAGGTGCTGACTGTGAATTTAAGTTGTTTATGTAGTAATTTGGAACTGCGTGTCAAGTCACATGAAAGAGAAAGTGTGAGCAGCTTCAAGGTCTTTGGCACCAACATCTCAGAGGACCTATACTGGGCCCAACATATTGATACAATCACAAAGAAGGCAACCAGCTGCTATACTTCTTTAGGAGTTTGTGCAGATTTGGTACGTCACCAAAGACTCTAGCAGATTTGACTGCTTGGAGGCTCCAATGTATTGGATTGAAAGAGGCTGCAGACCCAGCCAGCTTCATCAAGCCTCTCTATCATTAAGGACGTCTTCAAAAGGCAATGCTTCAAGAAGGTGGTATCCATCATTGCGGATTCTCACCATCTGGGGCATGCCCTCTTCTTGATATTACCATCAGGGAGCCTGAAGACTCACACTCAATGTTCCAGGAACACCTGCTTCCCCTCTGTCATCAGGTTTCTGAATGGTCACCAAGGCATGCAGTCAGGGTATCCAAAAACACCCAATTAGGTGTTCACATACTCACAGAGCATAATAAAACCCCTGGGCTAAACACATCTACAGTGTCATGAACACTACCTCACTACTCCTCTCCTGCACCTTTCATTTTTTAATGTAACTTACAATAATTTTTAAGTCTTGCACACCACCGCAGCCACAAAACAATAAATCTCACAATGATAAACCCGATTCGGTCCAAGCAGGGTGATTTAATGTGGTAAATGTTTCAAAACCAACAATATGTGTTGTCGGGGCACTGTGACCGCTGTGAGTGTTTTGACTCTGACAATGTGTGTTTTCAGGGGTTGTATCGACCCCTTAAATTGTGATGTGTGAGTGTTGCAACACTGTGGATGTGTTTAGCCCAGGGGTTAAATCATGTTCTGTCAGTGTGTAGTTAGGTGTTTCTGGATACCTTGAGTCTTTGCATGCCTTTGGTGGGTGTTTGACTGACAATGCGTATTGACAGGCTGTTTTTACACTAAGAATTTGTATTAGTAGTGCCAAGCTGAATGTGTATTGGGTGTATCTACACTATGAAGGTTTGTTGGGCAGTGGTGGTTTGACACTGAATGTGTATCTAGAATGTTTCCAGTTCTGAATATTTATCATCAGTGTGATGTTGTTATTATTATTGGCATTGTTAGCATATATTGTCAGGCATTTTGAATGGAATTGTCAGGGGATATTTTGACACTAAGAATGTGTGCTGTCAGTGAGTTTCTTAGTAATGAACGTTTATGGTTAGGATGTGTTTTCACAGTGTGAATGTGTGTTCCTGGGGCATTTTGTCACTGTGAATGTATATTGTCTGAGGTTTATGACACAGAAGGAGACCATTCATCCCTATCCCCCACCCCCTCCCCTCTCCCTCTCCCCCCTTCCCCCTGCTAAAGCTGTGCCCCAGCCACTGTCCTCTCATCTGGAGGGGAATAGTTTTTCACTATGCACCCTGTTTAGATCTCCTGTGATCTTGTACACATTGAATTCCCTCATCCCCTTTGTCCCAAAGAATCCCAGCTGGTTACCCTGGCACTGTTGGTATGATGTGGGCCTGGTCACAGGATGGTTTTGGCATTGTCAGTGTGGTTGCAGTAAGAATCCAATCTTGAACATTTAACCCTAGTCTCATCAAGGTTAAATCTAGTTTATATTCTACCTGTTAGGGGCATTTTGCAGTTAATCAGCTAATTATCTCTAGGTGATTTTCACTGAATTCATTGATAATTGTTGCTAATCAGACACTTGGTGTCACTTAACAGTGTACAAAAGTAAATAGGTTTTGCTGGTTCATAGACTGACATTTGAAATGGAGAGTGATTGGTGGAAGGGAAGGCAAGGCTGTTTGAAAGTATTGAAAACTTTGTCTTGTGCTTAGAGCAAGTTTGTCCTTTTTTTTGAAAAAGAGCCTTCCACAGACTAGTATTTCAAAAACAAGAAGGCATACAGTAGTTTGTGTTGAGAGGAATGACTTTTAAGGAGTCAAAGCTGAGCTCACTGTCTTATTGACAGGTACCTGTATGCACAGGTGCAATGAAAAAAGTACTTGCAGTAGCATCACAATCAAATAAGCAGAATGTAATCCACAAAGGGTAACGTTTTTTACACAGAGAATGTTTGATATCTGGATGAGCTTCTAGAGGAGGAGGAGGAGGAATTAGATACAATAACTACATTTTAAGAGACACTTAAGCTGGTACTTTGCAAGGCATGCCAAGATATGGGCCTGACACTGGCAATTGGGATCAATGTGGAGAGGTTAAAAGATGGGCATGGATACGGTGGGCTGAAGGACCTGTTTCTGTGCTCGTTGAGAATGAGCTCCCACCCCCACTTTGAGTCCTCAGCCCTCCAGACCACAGATCTTCAAGTATACATCCCAGCTCCGTTCGAATGTGCTGCAGTCTTCTGTCTCCAGCACCCTTTCAAACAATGAGTTCCAAACCGCACTGTTCTCTGAGTGAATAAATATTTCTTCTCTGCTCTTATTCCAATTTTGACAATGAGTGAGTGCACATTTAGTTTGCCTAGTACCAAAACATTGTAAATCTCTGCCCATGGCTTTGGTTCTCCTGTTCAGGAAATTAGGACTTTCCTAATTTATTTATTCTGACTCACACAATTTTATTCATCTCAGTTCAGTCTCCTCTCTTGTAAATGAAATAATGCCATCCTCTCAATTTCCTGTTACTGCTATAATGTCCTATATTGGCAGATTCATTGCAATCTCCTCTGCACTTCTCCAGTGCAGTAATATTGTGACTAGACCTGTTTGCAGTGCTAAAGATGTGTCTAACTAGTGTTATGTACATATGTAACCCCCTCACCAGGTTCGTATGCAAACTTAGCTCGATAGCTACCTCTGCGAACAGCCACGTGACTCAGCAGTGGGGAGGCCCCCTTTCACAAACAACATATGTCTAGAGTTGGTATGATCTGGGGTTCAACCAAACAGGAAAGTTGGTATGTTCTGATTAATGGAACCTCAATTGAGCGAATGCTATGTAAATACTTACCGTACACAATTATCGGTCATTAAAAAATAACATTATAACTGCATAAAATTATAAAGAAAGTATACTTAGTAATTTAAGCATTATCAAATAGTTATTAAGAGAAAGGAAAGAAAGAAAAAATAATAAAAAGGACCATTGCAGTTAAACAAGTCTAAATGTGCATATGATCATTGGAGCTTGTGTCTTCCAAAAGCTGCATATAATCGTTACTCATGGCGCTGAATTCTCATCACCAATTACCGGTAGAACTTCCCATCTTGATCTTTCCGTCTTTCCATCAGATCGAATCCTACTGCCATCTCTCCCGATCTTCTCTTCTCTGCATCTCCTGCCGAAAGACCATGAACCTCACTAGTGTTCGTCACAAATCTCCCTCTGCCCAGCTCTCTGTAGAACCTCCCAATTCCACCATCCTGATTGGCTGACACAACATTCCTAAGTTGAACATCATAGTGACTTATCTTTCGCCAAAAGCAAAACATTCTACCAGCAGGACACGCTGCTTTTACAGAGAACTACAAAATGAAATACTCCACAACAGTGGCAGTGGAAATCTTAAACGGGGCATTACATACATATAACAAGTATAACCTTCTAGTGTCTCAGCTAAGAAAGAGAACTGTCTTATCGACCCTATATGACGTATCATGGAGACAAGGAAACAGGAAGGAAACAGGCCTTTTGACCCATCTAGTCCATGTCAACTTGCTCTTTCTGCCTAATCTCATCTACCTGTACTCGGACCATATCCGTCCAAATGCCACTCAAACATAGCCATACCCATGATATGTCCTAACTGATGCTTCATGTGAGGACCTATGTAGATGCACTGTAAGCTGCAAAGTCCCTGTCTTCCTCCACAATAATCGGTATTCTCCCCTTTCTTGTACACTCTCTTTCAGTGACCAACCTCCTTGGGCATGACCTCTCTAGATGAAATTTCATATTCTATCCTGCTCTTCCCCTTGCATTCTAAAACTTTTTTCCCCACTGTCAACTACACAGATAGTTTTTGTATCATCTACAAACTCCATTGGCAATAGCCTCCCAGTTGCATCTTTTCACTGAACCAATTTGCCACTTTCCCTTGGGTCCCATTGACACTTACATCTGGTTTATTGACTAGCCTGCCACTTGGCACCTTGTCTGTCAAATGCCTTGCTAAAATCCACATATGCTACATTACCCTCATCACCTTCTTATCTCCTCAAAAAATTCGATCTGGCTAGTCAAATGTGACCTGCCCTTAACTAACACATACTGACTGCCCTTAAAGTTAGATTAAGTAAAAGAGAGAAAAAGCTATGAATGGATAAACTATCTTCTTGAAAATCTTCATCGGTCAGCAGAAACTATAGCTAACAAATATATAAATTACGATTTCATAGGGGTGGCAGGGTGAAAACCAAAGCCTGTAGCATTGCTGGAGATCAGGTCACCTAGCAACCACTCTGATTTGCATGCCTAATCTCAAGAAGCTTTGGCTCAAATTGTCAAATTGGATACTGAGATGGAGATGCTATGACATTCAAGGAGTAGGAGCTTAGCAGTTCAAGTCAAAAGAGAGGTGTGCCCCTTAGGTGGGGTAGTCATGTCCCCTGGCAGAAGGAGTGTGGGTCGGTGAAGTGCCCCCCACCCTCCAGTTTCAGTATGGAGCTCTCCGATATTCACAGGTTTTACTCACGATTTGATGGAAAGTCAACACAAGTCTGATGTTACAGAGCTGAATGAACTGCACGGAATGCAAGAACACAAGAAATAGGAACAGGAGATAGCCATCAGGCCCATAGAACCTACTTTACCATTCAATAAGATCATGGCTGATATGACCTTGTTCTTGGTTCCAGCTACCTGCCTTTACCCATAACCTTAAATCCCCTGCAATAAAAAATCTTTCTGTTTCTTAAATATATTTAATGAGTAGCCTCTACTGTTTTCTTAGACCAAGAATTTCACAGATTCACTACTCTCTGGGAAAAGCAGTTTCTTCTCATCCCCATCCTAAATCTATTCCAAATCTTGTGGCTATATCCCCTAGTCTAATAGGATGAGTCATGTGGGGAAGTGAGTGAGTAGGTAAGGAGATCAGCCACGTGTGAAGGTGCAGTGTTAGTCACTCCCAGTTTTCAAGGTTCAAGATTCAAGATGGTTTAATGTAATTTCCATCACACAAGTGTAAAGGAGACCAAAATATTTGTTACTCCAGATCTGATGCAGCACAAAAAACCCATAATAAGATAAGAACACAATAATAATTAAAAGAACAATAAATATAAATACGTAAGATAGGTTATATACATAAATTGATCGTATGTCCATAAAGTGATGCTAGGCCCAGGAGTGTCTGTACATAAGGTTATTAAGATAATGATGGTTTGGGGTGTGGAGGAGTGTGTTAGTGGTGGAGGTGTTGATCAGCCTGATGGCTTGGGAAAAGTAACTTTTTGAGTCTGGTGATCCTGGCATGGATGTTACGTAGCCTCTTCCTTGATGGGAGTGGGACAAACAGTCCATGAACAGGGGTAGGTGGAATCCCTCATGATGTTATTGGCCCTTTCCCAGCACTGGGCAACCTGGGCTACCCATGGTAGGGCCTTCCTATAAGTTGGAGTGCAGCTTCCGTACCAAGCAGTGATGCAGCTTGTTAGGAAGCTGTCTATTGTGCGTCCCTAGAATAATGTGAATATAGATGTACATAGCCCAGCACTCTTCAGCCTCCTCAGAAAGTAAAGACATTGGTGAGCTTTCCTGATTGTATTATATGTTCTTAGACCATGAGAGATTGTGTAAGATGTTTACTCCCAGGAGTTTGAAACTACAGTTCCCACTGCCGTGCTGCTGATGTAAAGATGGTTGTGAGTGGTGTGAGTCCTTCTGAAGTTGATAACCATCTCCTTTGTCTTGTTGACATTGAGGAAGAGGTTATTTGCCTGGCACTAGGCCACGAGCTCTTCCACCTTCTCTCTGTAGGCCGTCATTGTTGGTGATGAGCCCCACCACTGTCGTGTCATCGGTGAACTTGACAATGTGATGGGGTGTTTGTCCGTGTAGTCATGTGTGAGTAGAGCACACAGCAATGGGCTCAGCGCACAGCCCTTAGGGGCACCTGTGTTCAGGATGATGGGGACGGCAAAGCGGTTGTGCATCCTGACCACCTGAGGTCTGTTGGTCAAGAAGTCCAACACCCAGTTACACAGTGATTTATTTAGACTGAGGAGCAGGCGTTTGTTCACCAAAGTCTGTGGGGCAATAGTGTTGAATGTTGAACTGAAATCCAGAAACAGCATTCTGACATAAGTGTCCTTGGTTTCTAGATGTGTCAGGGCCAGGTACGTAACAAATGCTATGACGTCTGTCACAGAGCTGTTCTGCTGATAAGTGTCCAATGTGGCAGGAATGGAGTTTTTGATATGTGCCATTATCAGCCGTTCAAAACCCTTCTTAATGATTGGTGCCAGTGCCATTGGGTGTTAGTTGTTTAGTTCTGAAGGTGTAGAGTTCTTTGATACAGGAATGATGGAGGCTGATTTGAAGCAGCCAGAATGAGTGAATTGTTGAAGATGTCTATGAAGACGTCAGGGGGTATGCACACTCCTTGAGTAGTCGGCCTGGGCCGTTGTCTTACAGAGGTTGACTCTCTGCAGAGTCCTTCTCATGTCTGCTGCTGTTACAGACAGTGACTGCTCACCTGGGAGGGGGTAGCTTTGTGTTGTACGCCTCAAAGTGTGCATAATAGTTGTCTGGAGCGTCAGGGAGGGAGGCGCAAAGCTGTTTTTCCTTGAGTAGTCAGTAATGCCCGTTGATACCCAGCCACGTACGTCAGGATTCATTATTGGGCAGGTATTCCTGAAGTTTTTGAGGGTAGGTATTCTCAGCCCTCTTGATGCCTAAGATGGGATGTCTTCTGGTTGCTCTAAGAGCTGTTTTGTCACCAGACCTGAAGGCAGCATCCCAGGGAGTGTTCAGCTCTCATTCAGGGCCTTGACTGAGCAGCGAGATAACCTTTCTTGGGGTAATGGAGTTGCCTACGCACTTACCGATGTTGCCAATGACAGATGAGGCATATTCCCTTTGGTGGGAGGGGTAGATAGACAGCATAATTGTTAGTAAGTCTTGGTGTATGGAGAGCTTGGTGCATTGTGCATAAGAAACAATAAGTAAATGTATAATCACCAATTATGTTCATTGAAGAAGTTGAAGCTTAAAAGTGAGGAAGACTCACTGAGTTTCTCCAGGCTTTGGAGAGGTGACATCTGGAGCATTGTGTCTGGGTGTGTGGTCCCCTCACTGAAAGGAGACTGGTCTTAGAGTCAGTCCAGTGTGGACTCGCATGGTAGAATGAGGCAGCTGTGCTATGATGGTCTAAACTCACTGGATTTCTGAAAAGGGAGGGACACTCAGTCCTGAGAGGGGCTGACAAGTTAATGCTGGAAAGTCTAGTACACGCTGAGGACAAGGGATCCAGCCGCAGAGGAGGAATCTGTCTGGAGAGAGACCTGGGGCTGTCCGGTCATCAAACGTATGCCCATACGGTATGTGGGAGTGTAAGAAAGGTGTTGAAATTTTACCCTGAATCTCAGGGCAATACACTTCCCAGGACAGGGATAACTGATTTGGCTGCCTGCATACTCGGTCAGACTGGATATGTAAACCCTTTCCTATTCCCCACACCGTTTGCCTGTGGGTCACCAGGCACAGCCCCTGGACTGGTGGGCTGTGACTGTGTGGGGTCTCTCCACCTGCACAGATCTGGATCAAAACTGAGAGTTCATTGTCATCTGAACGAAAATAACATGAGCAGCCCTTATGGTTGTGATTCTTTACCATTCCGCACTGAGTCTCTGAACCTGTGAACATCAATGGTGTGTTCATTCTGGAGCTTCACTGGTTGAAGATGAAGGTGGGACAGAACTAGAGAGCTGGAGCAAGAGAGAGCTCTGAGTCCTGCTTGAAAGAGTCACTTAAAGTGTCCAAAAGGAGCTTGTGCAATGTGACCCGGTGTCAGTGATCACAGTTCCAAGGACCCAGGTTTAGTCCTGACCTCTGGAGTTATGGAGCTGATACATTCTCCTTGTGACTGAGTTGTCTCCCCCTGATTTCCTTCCACGTCTCAAAGGCATGAGAGATGGTTATCGTTGCCACTACTGTGTAAATCACCATTAGAATCTGGGGGAGGTCGATGGGAAAATGAGAAAAATAAAAATGGTATAAATTGAGGATTTTATTTCCTTTTCCAAATATGGTTCATTCAGTGATTACAGTATGACAGGAACACTATTGCAATGCTTCATGATACACATTTTCTACAGTTTCAATTTATTACAGTTTCAAATTATAACATGACCATCACTATCCAGAATGCACTCAAGACTCTGAGGTATCCAATAATAATCCAGTAAGTCATGTTTTTTGACCTCTCCAGTGCATTCAACACCATCCACTCTGCTCTGCTGGGGGAGAAGCTGACAGCGATGCAGGTGGATGCTTTCCTGGTGTCAGGGATTCTTGATTACCTGACTGGCAGACCACAGTACGTGTGCTTGCAACACGGTGTGTCCGACAGAGTGATCAGCAGCACTGGGGCTCCACAGGGGACTGTCTTGTCTCCCTTTCTCTTCACCATTTACGCCTCGGACTTCAACTACTGCACAGAGTCTTGTCATCTTCAGAAGTTTCCTGATGACTCTGCCATAGTTGGATGCATCAGCAAGGGAGATGAGGCTGAGTACAGGGCTACGGTAGGAAACTTTGTCACATGGTGTGAGCAGAATTATCTGCAGCTTAATGTGAAAAAGACTAAGGAGCTGATGGTATACCTGAGGAGAGCTAAGGTACCGATGACCCCTGTTTCCATCCAGGGGGTCAGTGTGGACTTGGTGGAGGATTACAAATACCTGGGGATACGAATTGACAATAAACTGGACTGGTCAAAGAACACTGAGGCTGTCTACAAGAAGGGTCAGAGCTGTCTCTATTTCCTGAGGAGACTGAGGTCCTTTAACATCTGCCGGACGATGCTGAGGATGTTCTACGAGTCTGTGGTGGCCAGTGCGATCGTGTTTGCTGTTGTGTGCTGGGGCAGCAGGCTGAGGGTAGCAGACACCAACACAATCAACAAACTCATTCGTAAGGCCAGTGATGTTGTGGGGATGGAACTGGACTCTCTGACGGTGGTGTCTGAAAAGAGGATGCTGTCCAAGTTGCATGCCATCTTGGTCAATGTCTCCCATCCACTACATAATGTACTGGTTGGGCACAGGAGTACATTCAGCCAGAGACTCATTCCACCGAGATGCAACACAGAGCGTCATAGGAAGTCATTTCTGCCTGTGGCCATCAAACTTTACAACTCATCCCTTGGAGGGTCAGACACCCTGAGACAATAGGCTGGTCCTGGACTTATTCCCTGGCATAATTTACATATTACTATTTAGCTATTTATGGTTTTATTACTATTTAATTATTTATGGTGCAACTGTAACGAAAACCAATTTGCCCCAGGATCAATAAGTATCACTATGACTATAATCCTGGAAATCTCTATTCTACCATGAACCCCACGTGCTCCTTCTTCAGGGTCACAAGGGCATGGACATAACCCCAGAAGTGGGGGGGGGGGGGAGGGGGGGCGGGTGGCTGGCAATCGGCTTGGGCAGACCCCTCTAATACCCATTGACAATAAATCTAGGATGAAAGTAAATGGGTATTTGATTGTCAACACAGATCTGGTGGGCTGAAGGGCCTGTTCCCTATAGTGTGACTCCCCAGTGCAGAAGAGAGCATATCAGGAGCTGTGAGAGAGAAGTAAGAGTTGACTGGAGACTGCTGTGACCCTGGATGTTGCTGAGATGGTGGAGGGGTTGTGTGTCTGCTCACGCTCGTCGTTTATAGCTAATAGTTAAAGAACAATTTCCAAATGAATCTGGATCCATTCTGTGGTGTGATGAAGAATAATTGATGAAACTGGATGGTCATTCTTGTGTTACTGTTAAAACCCTAACCTACTTTTAATTCACAGATTTTCAATATAACAGAGTAAATTTGAAGTTATGAGAGGCATAGACAGGGTTCAAAGGTCCATTTATTATTGGAGTATTTGTCCATACACAACTCCGAGATTCATCTTCTCCAGACAGTCATGAACAAAGAAAGAACACGGAGGTCATTCAGAGAGAAACAGCAAACCCACTCCCCGCACAAAAGGAATGGCATTCCAATCATCAACCCACAAATCCCCCTCATCCCTCACAAAACGCAATATTGACCCCAAACCACCCTCCCCACACAAAATGCAGCAACATCGAACCCCAAACCTCTCTTCCCTCACACAAAACATAACAAGAACATCAACCCCCAAACCTCACTTCCCCGCACAAAAAAACAAATAGAACACAAGAAGAACATAATACCCCTAAACTGCTCCCCTCACATAACAAAATGGAGAGGATTGGACAAAAAATACAGAATATAAAAATATATCATCTGAAAAAGTCTGCGGTCCAGAAACGCAGTAGTCCAATCCATAACGCAGAACCACGGTAACATCTTCCTTCGTCACTGAGAAGGGGAGACACCACACGAGCACAGAGGCCTACCCACCTGCCACAGTGATAGGCTGCTCACCGACTCCTTCACCAGCAGCGATCAAAAGGAAGGCATTCAGTGCTGAACCCTTGCCTTCCGCATTCACTTTGATGTCTCAATCTTCCTCGTCACCTTAACTGGCGATAAATGGATGCTTTAATCAGTGAAATGGAGCCAAACATCAGCTCTAAGTTTTATGGAGTTGATGGGAAACAGGAACAGGGCCCTGGAGTTGATGAGAAACAGGAACAGGGCCCTGGAGTTGATGGGAAACAGGAACCAGGGTCTGGAGTTGATGTGGAGCAGGAACCAGGACCTGGAGTTGATGGGGAACAGGAACCAGGGCCTGGAGTTGATGGGGAACAGGAACCAGGGCCTGGAGTTGATGGGGAGCAGGAACCGGGGCCTGGAGTTGATGGGGAGCAGGAACTGGGGCCTGGAATTAAAGGTAAATATGGCAAATATTACCTGCTACCTGATGCAGAACCATCAGGATTCTGAACAATCAGGTTGTATGTTATCGAAATTTTATTATAACTCTCAGCTGTGTTGAAGTTAAAGAAAGTTTGCTGCCAACAGTCTGTGAATAAAGTTGTTATGTTCCTCATGGCTGTGAGGAAAGGACCATGACTTAGAGTCAAGTCAAATTTATTTATAAAGCACATTTAAAAACAACCCCCCATGTTGACCAAAGTGCTGTACAATCCATAACAGGTAGCTAGAATCACAAATATAAGAAACACAGATATAAAAAGCAAGGCACACAGCTTATAGGCACAAAATAAACACATGAGCCTAAACACAAGCCAAAAATCAGCCACATCAGGAAGATTCAAACGCTAATGAATAAAGGTAAGTTTTGAGCCTGGACTTAAAAGAGTCAATGGAGGGGGCAGATCTGATAGGGAGGAGAATGCTGTTCCACAGTCTAGGGGCTACAACAGGAAAGGCGCAGTCACCCCTGAACTTAAATTTAGATCATGGGACAGTCAGGATAGAGAGTCAGAGTGATAAAGTAACACAGCAAGGAAACAAGACCTACAACCCAACTCATCCATGATATTAAAGATGTCTATTGAGTCTCATTTTCCCTAATTTGGCTCATATCCCTTAAGCCTTTCAGTGTATCTATCCAACTGTCCTTTAAATGTTGTATCTTACCTGCCCCAGCCTTTTCCAATAGCAGTTTATTCCACATACCTGACCCCCTCTCTGTGTGTGAAACTAGTTGCACTTCTCACTTTAAACCTTAAACCTGCACCCTCTAGTTTTTTGTGACATTTCCCTGGAAAAAAGAACTGCATGTTTACTCTAACGCTGCCCCTCTGTAAGGTCACCTTCAATCTCCAACACTCAAAGGAATAAAGATGTTGTCTAGCATCAAATGGAACATTGCTGATACATTAGGTCATGTTGGGAACAATGTCAATAATTCTCTGACAGCACATCGGAATGTTTTCTCATGAACTCAGTTTGCATTTTAATCTATTGCTACTCTGATCTGAAGGGATGTGAAAGTACACAGTGAAGTCCACCACAGTGGGGTCCACTCTGCTTTCTGCCATTTACACATTGCATTTGAGAGCGCTGAGCCGCATACCGCTCATAGCACAATGCTTACTGCGGCACTGAACTCCATGGTGGAGTGGCACTAAGTGTTCGACTGCACTTTTGGGTTTTTTAAACACTGAAGCTCACAATGCACACGTGGCACTGGGGAAACATTGCAATCTATTATTGCACTACAGCATTCACTGGTCACAATCACACTGGATCACACAGTTAACTGTAGTGTACTGGGCATAAACTGCATTGGGGCACACTCAGCAGCGTGTACATACACACGGGCTCATATGTAGTTAAGCAGACATGCTTTACATTCTAAAGCACTGGGCTACACCATTGACAAGGACGTCTCCTGGACTGACCAGTGTCTAATCTCTTCTATTCTCCCTGTCTCCACAGAATGGCTGCTTTGAAGAAATCAGTACTGAAGGTCCCAAGAAGCCCATGGAGATGTTACTTCCCAGTACCACATGGGCAACCTGTCAACCCCAACCAAACGGGAACTGAAGTCAAGTCATTGTTATCCCGTACACTGAAACATACGAGAAAATGGACCTCCCTGTCGACATCTGTAGATCAAAGGTCCTCAATCAACCGTTGACAACATAGGTTCATGGCAATACCCTGGCTCTCTCCATCAGGAAAGTGACATCCAATATTAAAGACCCCACCATCCGGGCCATGCCCATTTCTTGATGCTGCCATCTGGCAGGAGGTATAGGAGACTGAAGACCCTCACCTCAAGGTTTGACACTGTCACCTGGTTCTTGAAAAATCTGAATTCTATCTTGGACTTGCTTTAAACTAAAGTCATTTTCTATATTTTCATGTATGTGTAAGTTTTGTATATTTTTTGTTAACTTAGGTATATGTAGTTTAGTTTTGTCATGTTTGTAATGTACTCTGCTGCTGCTGCATAAAGCTAATTTTCATGGCATTTATACCCTGCGTGTGTAGTTCATGACAATAAACTTGGATTTAAACCTGAGCCACTTCTCATATCTTGGGCCAACTGTCAATCAAACATTAATGAACCCGTTCCCGGTTCCCTGCAGTGAACCAGCACGGTCATCTGAGGAAAGGAGTTGGAGGTGTGGGTGGTTGAAGGTCAAGCCTTCAAGCCTGGCACAAAGCTCCTGGCCTCCAGTTAGAACCTCCTGTACCTGCCTGAGGCAAAGGCAGCTCAAAATATAGGAAAGATTTAACAATCCTCCAGGTTCACTGGAAGGACAAGGAAACTAATGTCAGCATTCTCCCCAAGGTCAATATCCCCAGCACACTCATCCAGTTTCACACCCCAACATTAGACTTCTGAAGCTGACTATCTATTATAAGTTCTATTACACCAACAAATAATCAGGCAAGTCAAAAGATTCAAAGGTGTTCTGAAAGTCTCTATGAAGATAGATAACATCTCAGTAACTGCAAAGAATGTCTTGCCAATGTAAGGAGTGAGGACCTTAAGGTTATGCATCAGGAACATACCACTCCCCATCTACTCATTCACACCCTTTCATCCCTCTCCCTACTTTAGAAGATTCTACAGTTCCCACATTGGCCTCATCGGCCACTGAACTGTAGAAGCAAATAATCATTGGCTATGCAATGGCAAGACAATGATACACCCTCTCCCTGAAGAGTCTTTGCCTGTCTAGAACTCACCACCACTCACTGCCCCTTCACCTTCTGACCTCCCCCATTCTCTTTACCCAACCCCATGCTCTCCCCATCCTCACTCTTTCTATTCACGCTCACTCTCCTGCCAATCCCTACAACCCCACACTTTCCCCCAACTCCCACTCCTCCACATCTCCCACCCTCTCTCCTATCCCATGCCCAATCTTCACCCAAATCTCACTCTGCAAACTCTCCACACTCCCCACACTCTCTCCCCAATCCATATTCTCATTCCTTCCAATCCGCACTCTCTCTCCTTCCCCCACTCCCTCCCTCCAATCCCACCCTCTTCCCTAGAACATCTTGAGAAGTTGCAAATAACATTTGTGCGACAAAAGTTCCAGGCAATGGCCATTTCCAATGGAAGAGGGTTTAACCCTGTCACTGTGACATTCAGTGGCAGTATCATCATAGAGTTTCCATCAGTGCCAACGATGTCAAAATTAGTGGAGTGGTCGACAATGAAGAAGATTGTCTGAGGTTAAAACTGGGAAAGTGGGCAGAGGAATTGCAGATGGAACTTATCTCGTACAAGTGCAAGGTGTTGTATTTTGGTAAGTTAAACCAGGCCCTGACAAATATAGTGAATGGCAGGACCCTGGGGGGGTGGGGGGGGGGGGCTGTTGTTCACTAGAAAGCCCTTACAGTACAAATATATATTGTAGTTCCCCAAGAATATAACCACAGGTAGATAGGGTAACAAAGAAAGCATATGACACACTTGCTTTCTTCAGCCAGGGCACTAATTATAATAGTTGGCATTTTATGTTACAATTGTGAAAAACATTGGTTGGGCCACATTTGGAGTATTGTGTGCAGTTCTTCTTACCACACGAAAGGAATGACATTATTACGCTAGGAAGGATGCAGTAAATGTTCACATGGATGTTACTGTGAACTGTGAGGTTGAGTTATCAGAAGAGACTGGGACTCTTTGGAATGATTGAAGCTAAGAGGTGAGAAGATAGCGGTATCTAAAATTATGAGAGTTATAGATATATGGCTAGATACAGTGCCTGTTACATAATGTCAGGGTGTCTGTATAAAACAAGGGGACATAGGCTTAAGGTCAGGTAGAGATGCTTTAAAAGGGATCTGAAGAGTAATTTTTTTCAGAAAAAGAATAGCTGGTTTCTGGAATGAGCTGTTAGAGGAGGTGGCGAAGGCAGGAACAGTAACGTTGAAGATGCATCAGAACAGATATGTGAATGAGCTGGGAGTGGAGGAATGTGGGATTAATGCAGGCAACTGAGATTACTATAGATAGGCACAATGGTCAGCATAGCTATGGTCAGCCAAAGGGCCTGTTTCTGTGCTGTACAGCTCCAGAATTCCAATGCCATTGACTGGAACCTCATCTGCACCAACCAATTAATACTGTCGCTACAAGAGCAGGTCAGAGGCCAGGAGTTCTTCTAGAAGGTACAGCAACATTTTCTCACCTTTCACAAGGCAGGGGTCAGGAGTGCGATGGAACACTTCACTTACCTGGGTGCGCAGGTCCCACAACCCGCAAAAAGCTCTTTGTCGCCCTAGGCTTTGCAGACAGCTTGATTAGCACCCCATCAGCTACTCTAATCGCTATTCCCTCCCCACTCTGATCTGCAACATGTGCCGTCTACAAATCCATACAGATATTCACCCAGGCGAACAGCACAGATGCAGGGGAGCACCACCACCTGCTGGTTCCCCTTGAAGCCACACTCCACCCTGTCTTGGAAATATATTGCTGATCCTTCAACCCCAAACCCTGGAACTGCTCCCCCCCCCACCCTCAACCTCATAGGACCACCTCCTCCAGAAGGACTGCAGTGCCGCAAGGAGGCACCTCACCCCCAATCTCAGTCAGGGATGATGCATCCTTAACTTAATCCCGAGCAGAAAATCCTCGACGTCCCACCTCACTTTGATTCCCGTGAGCCACTGGGCATGACAGTCTCTGCCGTGTAAAAGGCCCTGTTTTGCAACTTGAAGCACAGTCGGCGATGTAAGACCCCAGAGCTGCAAATTCGAGACCCGGTTGCATTGTGACAGAGGATTGGACAGGCTGCACACTTCACCTGAACACAGTCTCCACGAAAAGCCAATCAATTCTCAAGATGTGGGCATGAGTGAAGTGTCCGGAAGTGCTTTTGAGAGGGACCTGACAGGATCAGCCCCTGATATGCTGCAATTTACCACAATCCTGGAGAAGGTGCCTTCGAGCTGATGGATATTTGTGCTTCTGTTTGCTTAATTCTGATTTTGACTAATATACTGTGCAACCGTAAGGGAGAAACAAGGTCTCCAGCGTTATGTAAATGAGAGTCTTCCACAGCCTTGAGAGACAGGCATCAGCACCGCTGTCAATGATCCTATTTTTAATGTGTTTTGCAGGATCATTGCAATGCTCTAAATCTGTCAGCCCCAATCAACTGCTTCCACTGAGCCTTCTACACCAGCCTTTCATGTGCTGTACACACTCCTCTGCTTTCTGCAGGTACCCGCTCTTGCTGAGAATGCTCTGCAGCATTCTGTATAGGACCAGGCCAGAATCCAAAAGAACGGCTGCCTCTGGCAGTCAGGGATGCCATGAGTTTGAAGGAAGGACATTTGGCAGAGGACATGAAGTTGCCTCTGTAATGCACAAAATGCCAAAGGCTGGAATCACACAGCAGACCAGGCAGCGTCTGTGGAGACAGAAACAGGCCTGAAGCTTCAGATCAAAGACTATTCATCAGGACTGGGTCTGATCAAATTGTAAAGAAAACTCCCTGAGCTGAAACGTTAACTCTACCTCTCTCACCACAATTGCTGCCTGACAGGCGCAGGTGTAGGGTTGAAGTGCCGTTCATTGTCATATACACAAGTGCAATGGAAACTTTACTTGTAGCAGCATCCCTGCACATAACATCAGATGTGCAACATTAAGGAAAACATAATTTAAACATAAATTATGCAAGAAGAACATAATTAGAACAAAAAATCTATTGTATTACAAAAAGGTCATGATGTTGTTATACTGAGATGGATTGGGGTGGTGGTGGGGGTGTGTGGGGAGATAGTTAGGGGTGTGCAGACTGTTGGTGTGGGACTTGAGCTCCTGCTTGTTTCCAGCATTATGATTCAGATTTCTGACCCTTGCATTCCATCTGCATTTCCCCATTTCCAACTAAACCCCTGTTCTACGAAACCCCTGTCCCACGACTCCTTGTCTCACCACTCCATGTACCATAACTCCTTGTCCCACTACCCTCTGTCCTACTACTCCCTGTCTTACTAACCCCTTGTCCCACAACACCCTGTCCCACCACTCCCTGTCCCACTGCCCTCTGCCCCACAAAGCCCCAGTTCCATTAACCCCCTGCCCCACTAACCCCCTGTCCCACTACTGCCTGTCCCACCACTCTCTATTCCACTACTGCCTGTCCCACTACTCCCTGTCCCCTTACTGCCTTTCCCACTAACCCCCTGTCCCACTACTGCCTGTCCCACCACTCTCTACTCCACTACTGCCTGTCCCACTACTCCCTTTCCCAGGACTCCTTGTCCCATGACTCCTTGTTCCACTACCCTCTGTCCCACTACTCCCTGTTCCATTAACCCCCTGTGCCACTACTCCCTGTTCCACTGTCCCCTATCCCACCGCCCAGTCTGACTCAGGTCACTGAGTTTGTAATCTCCCAGTGGTAGAGACCTGTAGCCTCCTTGAAGGGCCGAGTGCCCTCCTTCCGCGCTGCTAACTCAATGTGAATGTAACAAATACCTCGGTAAATTGCTTAGCTGTGTGGACCCAACACCTGCCTGTGAACCAGGCCTGACAGAACTGATGACAATAATTTATAAAATGCTCTATAATTCCAAAGGGCCCACATCAGTGAAATGATAATCTATCCCAAAACTCCACAGCTCACACCACCTTGGACAAACTGCCCCGTTCCCGGTCTGCACCAGAGGCAGAGGCCAGACTGTGATACGTGAGGCACACAGGACGGTGCTTGAACTGGATCAGGAGAATCAGAAACAGGTTTAATATCACAGGCATATGTCGAGAAATTTGTCCTCTTTGCGGCAGCAGCACAATGGCTAATGGGTTCAACGTCCATTCAGAAATCAGATGGCAGAGGAGAAGAAGCCCCTTGAAAATGTCCTGGATACTACAGAGGCTAGTTCCCATGGTGGAGTTCACAACTTCTGGCAGCTTCTTTCCATCTGTGCAGTAGCACCCCACCCCCCCCTTACCAGACGGTGATGCAGCCAGTTAGAATGCTCCCCACGGTACCTCTAGAAATTTGAGGGTGTTTTTGGTCAAGGGATGGAGCAGGCCATTCAGCCTCTTAGCCCTGTGTATCCGTTCAATGGCTGATATACCCCGAGAGACAACTCCTCCTCTGAGTCCTTTCCACATCATCCTCAATCACCTGACCTCGCAAAAATGGTAAACCCCACTTTCTAATCAGCTGTTTTCCACAATTCTGAGGGTGGGGGAGAGAACTCCAGACACTCTCTGCCATCTGCAACAGGAAATTACATTTCTCAGTTTACAATGAACTCCCCGTCACACCTCTCGACATTCCTCTACATCCCTCCATTCCTCTCTACATCCCTCTGCTCCATTCCCTTCACCTCTGAACCCCTCCACTCTCCTCTGAACCCCTCCACTCTATGCCAATCTAATCCGAACCCCTCCACTCTCTCCCACTCTCCTCTGAACCCCTTCACTCTCCTCTGAACCCCTTCACTCTCTCCCACTCTCCTCTGAATCCCTCCACTCTCTCCCACTCTCCTCTGAACCCCTTCACTCTCTCCCACTCTCCTCTGAATCCCTCCACTCTCTCCCACTCTCCTCTGAACCCCTTCACTCACTTCCACTCTCCTCTGAACCCTTCCACTCTCTCCCACTCTCCTCTGAACCCCTCCACTCTCTCCCACTCTCCTCTGAACCCCTTCACTCACTTCCACTCTCCTCTGAACCCCTCCACTCTCTTCCACTCTCCTCTGAACCCCTTCTCTCTCTCCCACTCTCCTCTGAACCCCTCCACTCTCTCACCTCCCTCTGAACCCCTCCACTCTCTCACCTTCCTCTGAACCCCTCCACTCTCTCACCCTCCTCTGAACCCCTCCACTCTCACACCCTCCTCTGAACCCCTCCACTCTCTCACCTTCCTCTGAACCCCTCCACTCTCACACCCTCCTCTGAACCCCTCCACTCTCCCACCCTCCTCTGAACCCCTCCACTCTCACACCCTCCTCTGAACCCTTCCACTCACACCCTCCTCTGAACCCCTCCACTCACACCCTCCTCTGAACCCCTCCACTCTCACACCCTCCTCTGAACCCCTCCACTCTCTCACCTTCCTCTGAACCCCTTCACTCTCACACCCTCCTCTGAACCCCTCCACTCTCTCACCCTCCTCTGAACCCCTCCACTCTCACACCCTCCTCTGAACCCTTCCACTCACACCCTCCTCTGAACCCCTCCACTCTCTCACCCTCCTCTGAACCCCTCCACTCTCACACCCTCCTCTGAACCTCTCCACTCTCTCCCACTCTCCTCTGAACCCTTCCACTCTCACACCCTCCTCTGAACCCCTCCACTCTCACACTCTCCTCTGAACCCCTCCACTCTCACACCCTCCATTGGTCACTGCCCCCTGTCCTGCTGCCCCTGACCAACTACCCCCAGTCTCACTGTCCCCTGTTCCATTGGTCACTGCCCCCTGTCCTGCTGCCCCTGACCAACTACCTCCAGTCTCACTGTCCCTTGTTCCATTGGTCACTGTTCCTTGTCCTGCTGCCCCTGACCAACTACCCCCAGTCTCACTGTCCCCTGTTCCATTGGTCACTGCCCCCTGTCCTGCTGCCCCTGTTCCATTGATCACTGCCCCTGACTAACTACTCCCAGTCTCACTGTCCCCTATTCCATTGGTCAGTGCCCCCTGTCCTACTGCCCCCGACCGTCTGTCCCTGTTCCATTGGTCCTATTGCCCCTGACCATCTGCCCCTGTTTCATTGGTCACTGTGCCCTGACCCATGGATCATTGCCCATTACCCCTTGCAACGTTTCCCACTACCTCTGTCGCGTTGATCTCTACCCCGTCTCACTGCTCCCTGTACCACTGCCCCTGACCATCAGCCTGTATCAATGCCCATGTTCCATTGATCACTGTTCACCTGTCCCATTGATCCCTGACCCCTGTCCCATTGATCCCTGGCCCCGTCCCATGGATCACTGCCTCTGTCCCCATTAATCGTTTCCACTACCTCTGTCACATTGATCTCTACCCCTCTCCCCCGTTCACTGACACCTCAGGTCATTACTAAGGTGGGAAGCTCCTCCAATATCAGCCTTTACCTCCTCAGCTGTCTCCTGTCTGTTGGGAGAAGACAGATCAGCAGCTCAACCCCATCCTATCCCAGACTCTGAGCACAGTTTGTGACAACTTCCCCGGGAAGCGTGCACGTTTAGTGTGGGCCTCTTCTCGTGGAATTGCTGGTGTGCACAATGTCAGATGTGAAGAACATGAGTGTGCAACAGACTTACAGTGATTCAGCAGAGTGGGGCTGGATTCTAACTCTGACAGATCTGGTGAAATTATGACAATTCTGTCACCGCTGCAGTCTTGTCCAGGGAGCTAAGGTTGGCATTGTTCCCCTCCACAAGCTCTCTTCAGCAGCCCTGGAGGAGAGGAGTGGAATTTCTTCTTGAAGACACCCAGGTCTCGCACACAGCTTCAGAGAGCCTGGACCAGTCAGCACCTCTTCTACCTATTCCAGCAAACTCGAAGGTTTCCGGATCTTTGGCATCCAGTGAACTCTTGGTTTACAAGTGCTGGATGTCTTGTTCTGGTCTTAGAGGCATCTGACTACCATTCTCCATAATCAGACTTCCAGTCACTGGATTATGTCCCCACCTAACAAGGGCCCAGCTCTAGCCTTCAAATTCATCCATCTATATCTCTCCATCTCTCTCCCTCCCTTCCTCCCTCTCTCCCTCACTCCCTCGCACCCTCTCACCTCCTCACCCTCTCTCTCTCTCTCATCAAGCAACTGAAATGTAAAACTAAAATTTAAAATGTAAATCTCACTCTTTCCCCCTTTGATCATTCACTCTCTGTAAACCATTCAGCCATTTAAAATATAAATCTCTCTCCCTCATTCACTGTCACTATGTCTAACAAACCCATACAACCATCTGAAATGTAAGTCTTTCACCCCCTCCTCTCGCTCACTCACAGTCACACTCTCTCTCTCTAACCCAGTCAACTATCTGAAAAGAAAATCCTTCCCTCTATCTTCCCTCTCACTTTATCTCTCCCCCATTCTCTCTTTCTAACTGACCAACTGGATGTAAGCCTTTCCCTCTCTCTCTCTCTTTCTGTGTCTTTCTGTCTCTCTCTGTCTGTCTCTCTCTCTCTCTCTCTCCCCCACCCCCCTGTCTCTAACTGACCCATAACCATCTGAAAAGTAAATCTTTCAGATTGTTAGGAAGCTGTGAAGGCGTGAATTAGTCTATATAGGGCAAGTAAAAGAGCTGTCTCATTAACGGTCAGCTGGTGTGTAGTTTATACCGTTCATTATCATCACTGAAATTGGGAGAATAGAAAGGATGAAGAATTCATTGCAAAGTGTTTAGCCCAGCATTCTGTAAGCAAATAAAATGCTGATCTCAGTGCCTTTGGCTGTATTTGGAACCACTTCTTTCAGTCACAATGGGTCATTCATTTTCCTTCTGGTTAATAACTCAGTGAATAATATTCTAATTATATCAGTCCAATCAGTACTATTGCTTGTCCGAGCTCTTTTCCATTAGTTTAAGCCTTGTCTTTCACACTGATTCTAATTCAATCAGACATCAAATGTTTCCACTGATCCGGGACACAGAGGTGAGGCAGATTTACCCGACCAATTTATTAGCTCTACACTCCAGTCTTCTCTTTGACTGTTGGATTGTAGTGTCCTAAACAACGCCCCCAAGACACATGGGGATGTTAGTGTGGCCCCCAATACCAGTGTCTGTTTCGTTTGGCGGACGTGCGCTCGGATAATGGAGGGCAGACGTCAGGCATGGTGTTGATGTGGATTTATATGTGGGGAACTGCCGCCAGTTAACACGCAACTGCTGGTTATTTGTTAAACCCGTGACCTAACCTGCCACTCATGCTTTATTACTGAGGGTGCCTGGGGACCTCTCACCCAGTTAGCAGCTCGACAGCAGTGCGGAGTGTGTTTGTTTGCGCAGTTCTGTGTGGAGACACCCGGTGGTACAGTGCCTGGCATTCCTTTCTTCTCACTTCGGACCAGCTCACTGCGGAGGGGCGGTGGGGTGGTGGTGCTGGAAGGCGTTACACCAGGAGACCATAGACATTGATTGGGCGGTTAAGAAGGGATATGGTGTGTTGGCCTTCATTAATTAAGGGATTGCATTCAAGAGGCCACAAAGTGTTATTGCAGCTCGATAAAACTCTGGTTAGTCCACACGTCAACTGAGTTTAGTTCTGGTCATCTCATTTTAAGAAGGTTATGGCAGCTTTAGAAAGGATGCAGAGGAGATTTACCAGGATGCTAACTGGATTAGAGAGCATGTCTTATGGATAGGCTGAGTGAACTCGGGATTTTCCCGTTGGAGCAAAGGAGAATGAGAGGTGACTTGACAGAGGTGCATAATATGATAAGCGACATAGATAGAGTGGACAGCCAGACACTTTTTCCCAGAGCAGAAATAGGTAATATGAGAGGGCATAATTCTTACGTGATCAGATGAAATATCTGAGGTAGATTTTTTGAACACAGAATGATGGGTGCGTGGAACCCACTATGGAGAAGTGGTAGAGGCAGATACACTGGACCCTAAGATCATAAGGCATAGGACCAAAATTAGGCCATTCAGCCCATCAAGTCTGCTCACCATTCCATCAAAGATGATTTATTATCCCTCACAACCTCACTCTCCTGAGTACTTCCTATAACCTTTGATACCCTGTCTAGTCAAGAACCTATTAACCTCCGCTTAAAAATACACTCTGAGATTTGGCCTCCACAGCCACCTGTGGCAATAAATTCCACAGATTCACTACACGCCAGCTAAAGAGAATCCTCCACATCGCAGATCTAAATTGACGCCCCTTTAGCCTGAGGCTGTGTCCTCTTGTCCTAGAGTCACCCATAGGAAACATCCTCCCTACATTCATTCTATCTGGGCCTTTCAATGTTCAATAGGTTTCAATGAGAACCCCCTCATTTTTCTAAACTCCAGCGAGTACACGCCCAGCGCCATCAAAGACTCCTCTTATGTTAACCCTTTCTTTCCTGGGATCATTCTCATGAACTCCTCTGGGCCCTCTCCAATGCCAGCACATTTTTTTTAGACAAGGGGTGCAGAACTACTGACAGTACTCCAAATGTGGCTGACCAATACCTTATAAAGCCTCAGCATTTCATCCTTACTTTTGTATTCTTGTTCTTTAGAAATGAATGCTAACATTGCACTTGCCTTCCTCACCACTGACCCAACCTGCAAGTTAACCTTTAGGGGATCCTGCACAAAGACAAGTCCCTTTGCACCTCTGATTTTTGAATATTCTTTCCATTTTGAAAATAGTCCACAGCTTTATTCTTTCTGCAAAAACACTTGACCACATTCCCTATACCATATTCCATCTGCCACTTCTTTGCCCATTCCCCTAATCTGTCAAATTCCTTCTGCAGACCCCCTGCTTCCTCAACACCACTTGCTCTTCCGCCTATCTTCATCTCATCCCAAGACTTGGCCACAAAGCCATCAATTCTATCACCCAAATTATTCACATATGATATGAAAGAAACGGTCCCAACACCAACCCCTGCAGCACACCATTAATCACCAGCAGCCAATCAGAAAAGGCCCCCTTTATTCCCACTCTTTGCCTCCTGCCAGTAAGTCAATCTTCTATCCATGCTAGTATCTTTCCATGGGCTCTTATTTTGTTAATCCAGCCTCACATATGGCACCTTGTCAAAGGCCTTCAAAGCAGAGGAGATTGACAAGGATATTGCCTGGATTGGGGAGCATGCCTTATGAAAACAGGTTGAGTGAACTCGGCCTTTTTCTTTGGAGCGATGGAGGATGAGAGGTGACCTGATAGAGGTGTACAAGATAACGAGAGGCATTGATCGTGTGGATAGTCAGAGGCTTTTCCCCAGGGCTGAAGTGTCTACCACGAGAGGGCACAGCTTTAAGGTGTTTGGAAGTAGGTACAGAGGAGGTGTCAGGGGTAAGTTTTTTTACGCAGAGAGTGGTGAATGTGTGGAATAGGCTGCTGGCGGCGGTGGCGGAGGTGGAAATGATAAGGTTTTTTAAGAGACTCCTGGATGGATATATGGAGCTTAGAAAAATAGAGGGCTATGAGTAAGCCTAGGTATTTCTAAGGCTAGGACATGTTCGGCACAGCTTTGTGGGCCGAAGAGCCTGTATTGTGCCATAGGTTTTCTATGTTTCTATGAAAATCCAAGTAACCAACATCCACTGACTCTCGTTTGTCTATCTTGCCTGTTATATCCTCAGGGAATTCCAACAGCTCTGTCAGGCAAGATTTCCCTTTAAGGAAACCATGCTGACTTTGGCCTACTTTAGCATGTGCCTCCAAGTCCCCTGAAACCTCATCCTTAATAATGGATGCCAACATCTTCCCAACCACTGAAGTAAGGCTACTGTCCTATAATTTCCTTTCTTCTGTCACCTTCCCTTCTTAAAGAGTGGAATGACAGATGCAATTTTCCAGTCCTCTGGAACCCTTCCAGAATCTAGTGATTCTTGAAAGGTCATGACTAATTCCTCTACAATTCCTTCAGCTAAAAACATTTAAGACACAAGGGACATTTAAGAGGCTCTTAAGTAGACACAGGGATGATAGAAAAATGGAGGTCAATGATGGAAGCGATTGATTAAACTTGAAATAGGCCAGCATAACAATGTGGACTGAAGGGTCTGTGCTGTGCTGTATTATTCTACGTTCTATGACAAGGAGCAGAATTAGACCACTCGTCCCTTCAAGTCTGCTCCACTGTTTGATCCCCTTATAATTCCCTTTCAATCCCATTCTCCTGCCTTCTCCATACACTTTGAGAACCTCACTAATGAAGAACCTATCTACTTCCACTTTAAGGTCCCGATGTTGTGGGGAACGGAGCTGTCCCCGGGAGGGAGAGTCACAGCTGGGAACAAGATACTAGAGGTCCAGCAGAGGGCAAGGGTGGGGGCAGGTGGAGGGAAGGGAGAGTGAGGAGGATGCTGATGCGGCGGGTTTGTGTGACCATCCCCACCCCTAGTCACTACTGTGAACTCTGTGTTTAACTGGCTGGCTGGGGAGTGTGGGGGTGGCATGATAGTAACTCTGGCTAGGACTGGGTGTAGTGGCCCCTCAGGGGTGGCAGGTATCCATGGGGGGGGGGGGGCAAGGCCACACGCTGGTGCAGAAGCAGAACATCTGAGTTAAAGCTGCTTTCCCCTCCCCCCCCCCAGGGTCACTGAGGGATCCTGACAACAGCAGCTCCTCCTCTGGTCCTCTGTCTTCACCTGCGTCCCTAGGACTGTAGCGGTGTAGACCACAGGCACGCAGCAGTTGTACCAGAGATTCAGGAACTGGCTGAACCTCATCGTTCACTTTGTACATTTGCTTACAGCAGAGGAAGAAGCCATTTGGCCCATCGAGTTCATGCCAGCCATTGCCCCACTTATTATCCCCTGTCCTCCCATTAACTCTGCCATGTACCAGCAGGACCAAGGGCAGCTTCTAAGCTCACTGTTATCAGACTCAGCAGTAAAGGATGAATTCTTGATCTCCCAATCTACATCATTGTGGCCCCTATGCTTTCTCTGTAACTGTAACAGTATATTTGTGTGTTTTCTTTTTACCACCTGTATGTACTTATGTATGGAGTGATCTGCCTGTAGGGCACAAAACAAAAATGTCTCACTGTACCTCAGAACGTATGATAATAATAGGCAAATTCCAACTCTACCACCCACTCACACAAGGGCAGTTAACAAAGGGGATCTTTAACAAAGGCTGCTCTCATTCCCAGTGTGGACAATGATCCTAAAATCAGTACATCCACAAAAATCAGAAGATGCCACTGGACCTTGCAGGATTTTGCCTCATTGTCAATGTCTGGGCCTTAAATGGCAGCAAGGAAGGAGGGAACTAGCTATGAATGGTGGAGTAGGTCCATGGGGCCAAATGTTTGTTACATTGTTGTGGGACAGGCGAGACTGAAACCAGGCAGTAGGGGTTGGCTGGTGATAGGGCAGCTGGTCAGGCAGAATGTGTGACTTGTGCTGCATCTGCTGACACAGCCCAGCCCGTCTGGGGCACGGATCCTGCTGACTGCTCCCGCCCATGTTCATTAAATCGCTTCAGAAATCACATTGGCTGACTTTCATTTTTTCATATTCAAGTTTGTGAGGCAGAAGAACACTTCTTTAAACTGCATCATTTCCTCTTATTTTGCCAGACCCAGTATCATTAAATCCCTTGGAAACTCAGAGTGATTTACTTGATGTGACTGGACT
Organism: Mobula birostris; assembly: GCF_030028105.1. NCBI lineage: Eukaryota > Metazoa > Chordata > Chondrichthyes > Myliobatiformes > Myliobatidae > Mobula > Mobula birostris. The sequence goes on along the minus strand of NC_092387.1, from coordinate 12,133,006 downwards.
CAATTATCTCATATACAAACTGACCGGAGCAGAAAAAAATCCAATTAAAACTCAGCACAAGTCAACACAAACCCTTCAGAAACAACCAATGCCATTCTAGCATCAGAAGTCCTCTTTCATTCCCTCTATCCCTCTCTCCCTCTCCCTCTCCCCCTCCCCCTCCCTCCTTCTCCCTCTCTCTCTCTCCCTCCCTCTGCCCTCCCTCTCTCCCTCTCCCCTCCCTCTCTCCCTCCCTTTCTCCCCCTCTCTCCCTCTCTCTCTCCCTTTCCCTCTCTCCCTCCCTTTCTCTCTCCCTCGCTCTCTCTCCATCTCTCTCCCTCCCCCCTCCCTCCCCCTCCCTCCCCCTCTCCCTCTCTCTCTCTCTCCCCTCTCCTCTGCCCTCTCTCCCTCTCCCTCCCTCTCCCCTCTCCCTCTCTCTCCCCTCTCCCTCTCCCTCTCTCCTCTCCCTCCCTCTCCCCTCTCCCTCTCCCTCTCTCTCCCCTCTCCCTCTCTCTCCCCTCTCCCTCTCTCCTCTCCCTCCCTCTCTCCTCTCCCTCCCTCTCCCCTCTCCCTCTCCCTCTCTCTCCCCTCTCCCTCTCTCTCCCCTCTCCCTCTCTCCTCTCCCTCCCTCTCCCCTCTCCCTCTCCCTCTCTCTCCCCTCTCCCTCTCTCTCCCCTCTCCCTCTCTCCTCTCCCCTCTCCCTCTCTCTCCCCTCTCCCTCTCCCCGCCCTCTCTCCCTCTCCCTTCTCCCTCCCTTTCTCTCTCCCTCTCCCTCTATCTCCCCCTCTCCCTCTCTCTCTCCCTCCCTCTCCCTCCCTCTCCCTCCCTCCCCTCTCCCCCATCTCTCTCTCCCCTTTCTCTCCCTCTCTCTCTCTCCCTTTCCCTCTCTCCCTCCCTTTCCCTCTCCCTCCCTTTCCCTCTCCCTCTCCCTCTCTCTCTCCCTTTCTCTCTCCCTCTCCCTCTCCATCTCCCTCTCCCTCCCACTCTCTCTCTCTTTTTCTTTCTTTCTTCTGTCACCAGCCCCCTGCCACCACTTTGCTTCTCATTCTCACAGTGTTTCTGCTCTCTGGTCCCAGGGTAAAGGACATCCGCAAGCGAGTGCAGGACATCCTGACGGATGTAATGAGCACACTCAGATGGCATCGTCCGGTGCAAACTGATGATAGGACTTCAGCAATGATTTTACGTAATGAATGGTAGACTCAAAGATACAGATGGCGGGCTCCTGCTCCTACTGCTTATGTTCTAGTGAACCAGAAAGAGAAGCTGGATTTTTCGGCGGGGGCGGGCTGTAGATAAAGCAATAGGTCATTTGTTGGTAATGCAGTGTGAGGTTTCAAAAGAGCTTGGGTGATTTTCAGCTCTTTTTTTTTTGCAGGCTGCAATCAGCGCGAGAGGTTGTTCACTGGTGGTGCAGGGCGAGGTTTAAAAAGAGCTCTGGTACGTTTTGGTTCCTTTTCAGTGGGCTGCAATCAGTGCAAGGCTAATCAAAAGAAAGGAGGTGTAAGTGGAGCAGCCATTGTTGGAGTGAGGCAGTGTTAGAGTGGACCGGCTTTGGCTCAACAGGCTTGGACAAGCACAGGTGGAGGCTCGAAGTATGTGTTTTTTTTTTCTGCTAGTATGTAACTACTGTGCTGAGAATGGGTCCAGAGGTAGTGATATATTCTTTGTGTGAGATGTGGGAACTCTGCAAGACCCCCAGTCCCCAGTCTGCACGAAGTGCATTGAACTGCGGCTCCTTAGAGACTGTGTTAAGGAACTGGAGCTGCAGCTTGATGACTTTTGGCTCATGGAGAATAAGGAGGTGATAGATAGGTGCAATAGGGAGGTAGTCACCCATAAGTTGCAGGAGACAGATACCTAGGTGACAGTCTGGAGAGTGAAAGGGAATAGGCAGCCAGTGCAGGAGTGCCCCTGTAGCTATTCCCCTCAATAATAAGTACATTGCTTTGGATATTGTTGGGGTGACGACCTTCCAGGTGGAAATCACAGCAACCAGGTCTCTGGCACTGACTGTGACTCTGCGGCTCAGATGGGAAGGGTGGAGGGAAGAAGAGGAGTGCAGTAGCGATAGGAGATTCCATAATTAGAGGAGAAGAAAGCAGATTCTGTGGACATGAAAGTGATGCCTGGATGGTATGTTGCCTCCCAGGTGTCAGGGTCAGGGGAGTCTCAGATCAGATCCACGGCATTCTAAAGAGAGAGAATAAAACAGTTGGAAGCCATGGTACATTTTGGTAACAATGGCATTGGTAGGAAAAGGGTGGAGGTCCTGAAGAGAGACTATAGAGGGGTGGGCAGAAACCTGAAAAATAGGACCTCCTGGTAGCAATCTCTGGATTGATACCCTTGCCTCGTTGTGAGGGTAAGAATAGGATGATTTGGCAGATGAATGGTGTGGCTGATGAACTGGTGCAGGAGGCAGGATTTCAGATTTCTGGATCATTAGAGGAAGGTATGACCTGTACAAAAAGGACGGGTTACATCTGAACCCAAGGGGGACCAATAACCTTTGGGCAGGTTTGCTGGACCTGTTGGGGAGGGTTTAGGTAGATGGGAACTGGATTGATAGGGCTGAGGATATATACAAGTAGTTGAATAGTGAGACTGTGGGGAAGGACAGGTAGATGGTAGGACAAAACTGTAGTCAGTGGGATAAATTAAAGTGTACCTGGGGGCCAAAATCAAAAAGGTGGTTATATTTGAATGCCTGCAGTATACAGAATAAGGTAGATGATCTTGTACCACAGTTAGAGATTGGCAAGTATGACATTGTGGGCCTCTCTGAGTCACAGTTGAAAGTTTAATATCCAAGTTTGCACATTGTATCGATAGGACAGGCAGGTAGGCAAAGGGGACAGGGTGGCTTTGTTGGTAAAAATTGAAATCAAATCCTTAGAAAGAGGTGACATAGGATCAGAAGATGTAGAATCCTTAATCGTAGAGTTAAGAAACTCCAAGGGTAAAAGGACCCTGATGGGAGTTATATACAAGTGTCCAAACAGCAGCCAGGATTTGGGCTACAAGTTATAATGGGAGATAGAAAATGAATGTCAAAAAGGCAATGTTACAATAGTCATGGGGGATTTCAATATGCAGGTAGATTGTGAAAATCAGGTTTGCGCTGGATCCCAAGACAGGGAATTTTTAGAGTGCCTATGAGATAGCTTTTTAGAACAGCTGATGCTTGAGCCCACTAGAGGAATGACAGCTCTGGATTGGGTGTTATGTTTTGACCAGGTTTGATAGAGGAGCTTAAGGTAAAGGAACACTTAGGAGTCGGTGATCATAGCATAATGGGATTTATCCTACAATTCAGGGAGAAGATAAAGTCAAATGTATCATTATTACAGTCAAGTAAAAGGAATTACAGAGAGGAGCTTGCCAAAGCTGATTGGAAAGGATGACAACAGAGCACCAATGGTTGGTGTTTCTGGGGTTAATTCGGAAGGGGCAGGAAACACGCATCCCAAAGATGAAGATGTATACTAAAGGGAAGATGAGGCAACCATGCTGACAAGGGAAGTCAAAGAAAACATAAAAGCAAAAGAGAGCATATAACAGAGCAAAAATTAATGGGAAATTAGAGGATTGGGAAGCTTTTAAAAACAGCAGAAGGCAACCAAAAAAGCCATAAGGAGAGAAAAGATGAAATGTGAAACTAAGCTAGCCAATAATATAAAACAGGATACAATTTTTTTCAGATATATAAAGAGTGAAAAAGAGATCAGTGTATATATTGGACAACTGGAAAATGACACAGGAGAGGTGGTAAATGGGGACAAAGGAATGACGGATGAACTGAGTAAGTATTTTGTGTCAGTCTTCACTGTGGAAGACATTAGCAAAATGCCAGAAATGCAAGAGTTTCAGGCGGCAGAATTGAGTATCATTGTGATTACTGTGGAGAAGGGGCTTCTGAATGTAGATAACTCACCTGAACTCAGCTGGATGACACTCCAGGGTTCTAAAAGAGGTAGTAGAAGAGATTGTGCAGGCATGAGTAATGATCTTTCAAGAATCACTTGAAAGACAGTTAGCCTGACTTCAGTAGTTGGAAAGATGTTGGAGTCTATTATTAAGGAGGAGGTTTCAAAGTACTTGGAGCTACATTTTAAAATAGGGCAAAGTAAACATGGTTTCCTTAAGGGGAAATTTTGCCTGACAAACCTGTTGGAATTCTTTGAGGAAATAACAGGCAGGTTAGACAAAGGAGAATCAGTGGATGTTGTATATTTGGATTTTCAGAAGGCCTTTGACAAGGTGCCGCACATGAGGCTGCTTAACAATATAAGGGTCTATGGTATTACAGGATAGATACTATCATGGATAGAAAATTGGCTAACTGGCAGGAGGCAAAAAGTGGGGACAAAGGGGGCCTTTTCCAGCTGCCTGCCAGTGATTAATGGTGTGCCACAGCTTTCGGTGTTGGGGCTGCTTTTTTTCACGTTATATGTCAACGATTTTGATGAAGGAATTGATGGCTTTGTGCCAAGTTTTCAGATAATACCAAGAAAGGTGAAAGGGCAGGTGGAGTTGGGGAAGTAGGGTGTCTACAGACAGACTTGGAAGGATTGGGGGAATGGGGACAAAGAAATGGCAGATGGAATATAGTGCAGGGAAGTGCATGATCATGCACTTTGGCCCAAGGAATAAAGATGTGGACTATTTTCTAAATGGGGAGAAAATAAAAAAATCAGGAGAAAAGGCACTTGGGAGTTCTTGTGCAGGATTCCCTAAAGGTTAACTTGTTGGTTGAATTTGTGGTAAGGAAGGCAAATGCAATGTTAACATTCATTTCAATAGGACTAGAATACAAAAGCAAGGATGTAATACGAAGAGTTTACAACGCATTGGTCAGACTGCACATGGAGTATTGTGAGCAGTTTTGGGCTACTTATCTAAGAAAAGATGGGCAAGAATTTGAGAGGGTCCAGAGAAAGTTCAAGAGAATGATCCCAGGAAAGAAAGGGTTAACATATGAGGAGTTTTTAATGGTTCCATTTAAGATCAGCGAATGTATACAGTATACAACCTGAAACTCTTACTCTTCACAGACATCCACAAAACAGAAGAAAAACCCAAAGAATGAATGACCGAAGTATGTTAGAACACCAAAGCTCCTACCCACTCCCATGCACAAGCAACAGTAAAGCATCACCCCTCCCATCTCCCCCTCCCCTCCCCCACCATCTGCCAGGCAAGCAACAGCAAAACCCCCAGAGGGACCATGATCTAGAATCCATCGAAAACCAGTTCATTCCAACAGTTCAAAAGGCTCTGTCTCTCTCACTAATAAGGGGGAGAGAGTATCACTTCTACCCCAGTGAGAGGGGACATCAACAGCTCACTGTTGCAATGTTACAGTCTGCAGTGTCACTTTATTTTGAGTTTCTCCAACTCGAGAATTGGCAGCAGACTTCCTCGAAAATCAAAAACGCTAGGCCACTCAGTGAGCTCCGGAAGCAGGAACCCGCCAGCATGAAGAACCGTGGTTTGATTGCAGCTCTAAATCACCCTCACCAACAGAACCCCAGCCACCTAGAAAAGGAAAGAAGAGCCATTAAAGAGAAAAAATTGAACTGTTTTCGCAGATGAACTTGAATAAGTCATCCTCCGACGCCTCCTAGTGTTTGATGGCCCTTGGCCTGTATTCGCGGGAGTTTAGAAGAATGAGAGAGATCGCAATGAAACCTATGGGATAGTGAAAGGCATAAAATGGATGTAGAGAGAATGCTTCCTATACTAGAACCAGGAGGCACAACCTCAGTATTGAGGGGTCCATTTGGAACAGAGGTGAGAAAAGATTTCTTTAGCCACAGCTCTGGGAGAAGATACGAGAATATGATTGGGGGTTGAGAGGGATAATAAATCAGCCATGATGGAATAGGCTGAATGCCCTAACTCTGCTCTTAGGTCTTATAGCTGCATCCCTCTGAGCGTCATGGCCCAGGGAAGGCAGTGATGGGAGGACAAGGCAGATTACCAGCTAACTGGGTGGAAGGTTCAGGGGCTTGGCATGTGTTCTGGGTGAGTGCAATCAGTTTCTTCAGGATTGGGACCATTGCCTCTAATGACAGATTCATGGAATGGAAGAAAGTCAATACTGAGAAAGGATCTCGTGCTTTCCTGGCATATATGTCAGCTAAACTCTTCTCGGGCTTCCAGCTGGGTACAGGTATCAATTATAACCAAAGTTTTGATAACAGACTCCGCTATCTTCATGAAAATGGCAGAGTTTGTCAACAAAATGTCGGTTATCATCAATACTTGTACCTGGTTGGAAGCCCAGGAAGAATTTATTCGTCAGTGCTGGGAATTAACAACAGTGGATTGTGTTGGACCCGTTGGAGAGATCAAGGTTATAATGTCTGTTGTTAATAAGAATGAAGAAAGCCTTAGACAAGAAACAGATATGTCTCTGGGGAATAGAGAGGGGAGTGATAGGGTGATACAGCAGGGTAACAGGCCATTTGGCCCATCGTGTGCATGGTGACCGTGGGTACCCATCTCAATTAACCCCACTTTCTGAGCACTGGTCGAGCACTTCCGATACTTCAGTAAATCAGCACCAAATGCTTTCAGTGACTGTGTCTTGGACTATTCCCTCTGGCAGTGTGCTCCGGGCGTTCACCGCTGCCTAGGTGAGAGTCTACATAGTCGCCTCTTCAGACACAATGAGCCAATCCCATGGAGTCGTGTCACCTTCCACAGAACTATAGTATGCAAGTTGGAAAATGTGACAAAAGAGTCCGACTCATAATTAAATTCTTATTGGGCCACTTTACTCACAGTATTTAATATTTCTCTGACCTTAAATTCTACTTATGAACCTTTATGTCAAATGCCACAGAACATGCATTTTAGGTGAGGGGGGAAAATTTAAAGGCAATGTGCAGGGCTGTTTTTTACACAGAGCGTGGTGGCTAGATGGAATGGCCTGCCAGGTGTGAAGGTGGAGGCTGATATGGTAGTGGTGTTAAGGGGGCTGTTAGACGGGCACGTGCGTGAATATGGAGTGAGTGGAGGAGTAAGGGCCATAAACAAGCAGAAGAGGTTTAGTTTAATTCAGCATCGTGTTCAGCATGGATATTGTGGGCTGAAGGGTCTGTTCTTATACTGTGCTGTTTGTTCAATGTTTTATTTTCTATAGAACATGGTAACCTCTCTGCTTAATACTGTAATGAACTGGTTTTGATTTTCAGTACCAAAGGAATTACATGATCATCAAATAGTTAAAAATAATTATTTTTTAATGTAATCTGGAATGTAGCATTAGTGTGGGGAGGTGGAGCAAAACATGAAAAAAAAACATGAAAAAACAAAAAAAAAGTCTAAAGTTCCAGGATAGCCTTGAGGGACCGAATGGCCTACTCCTGCTCTATCTACAAGTAAAGCATAATTTGCATGGGCTTTGTATTGGTGGTGCCTCGGTTGGAACTTATTGATGTGTGTTCCCAGCCAGCGATTCCAGAATGAATGGATGTCTGTGGCCACAATTAATAACCCGGGCCTCTGTAATTGATTGTTAGTGAAGTACGCTCCTCTTCTCCTGACACATGGAAGTGTGAGTGCTGATCGGATTATTTAATTTGGCACAGTCGACCTCTGGGTGTTCTGGCCCATTCCATCACCTTCACAGCTGTTCAGGTTAATTGTTAGATGCTAAATGTAAATGAAAACCAGCCGAGATATAATGAATTTAGTCCGTGACTCTAAATACTGGCTGTCTTACGTAGGCTCACCAGCTTACACCATGTATAGCGCCAGCACCTAACTCACATCACAGTGCCACCATCCCAAGGTTGACCAAGTCTATACTTGTACAGACTATGTGTGGGTGTACTGCGTGTTTAGAATCATGTGTAAGTATAATGTCTATTTCCACAGTCTGTGTGTAGATGTACTATGCATGTATGCAGTTTATGTGTGATATACATTGTCTTTGTATTGTCGGTGTATGGGTATAATATGTGCTCATAAAGTCAGTTAGTGGTGTAATTATATACTATGTGTGTACATTTTGTCTGGGTATACTGTGTGTGTACCGCCTGTGTGGGTGTACTGTGTGTGTACAGTCTGTGTGGGTGTATTGTGTGTGTACAGTCTGTGTCTGGATGTACTGTGTATGCTTAGTTTGTGTATGGGTGTACTGTGTGTGAACAAGGGTGTGGGTGTAATGTGTCTGTCCAGTCCATGTGCAGTTGAACTGTGTGTGTGCAGTGTGTGTGGGTGTGCTGTGTGTGAATAGTCTGTGTCTGTACAACGTGTGTGTGTGTGCTGTGTGTGTACAGTTTGTGAGTGGGTGTACTGTGTGTTTACAGTCTGTGTGTATGTGTGCTGTGTGTGTACAGTCAGCTTGTGGGTATGCTGTGTGTGAATAGTCTGTGTGTGGGTACACTGTGTGTGTACAGTCTGCGTGTGGGTGTGTCTTGTGTTTACAGTCTGTGTTTGGGTGTATTGTGTGTGGGTCTACTGTGGGTATACTGTTTGTGAGTGGGCGTAGTGTGTGTGTACAGTCAGTGTGTGGGTGTATTGCGTGTGTACTGTGTGTGGTGTACTCTCTTTGAGAAAGGAGGGAGGCAGCAAAAATGAAATGATGGGCCAGTTAGCCTGACCTCAGTGGTTGGGAAGATATTGGAGTCAATTGTTAAGGATGAGGTAATGGAGTACTTGGTGACACAGGACAAGATAGGACAAAGTCAGCATGGTCAGGGAAAATTTTGCCTGACAATCCTGTTGGAATTCTTTGAGGAGGTTACAAGTTGGATAGATAAAGGGTATACAGTGGATGTTGTATATTTGGTTTTCAGAAAGCCTTTGACAAGGTGCCACAGATGAGGCTACTTACCAAGTTAAGATCCCATGGTATTACGGGAAAGTTACTAATGTGGTTAGAGCATTGGTTGATTGGTAGGAGGCAGTGAGTGGGAATAAAAGGATCCTTGTCTGGTTGGTTGCCAGTTATTAGTGGTATTCCGCAGGGGTCAGTGATGGGTCCACTTCTTTTTATGCTGTATATCAATGATTTAGATGATGGCATATGGAATAGATGGCTTCAGTGCCAATTTTGCAGATGATACAAATGGTGGAAGGGTAGGTAGTATTGGGGAAACTGGAAGGCTACAGAAGGACTTTGACAGATTAGGAGAATGGGCAAGAAAGTGACAAATGAAATACAAACGTTTGTACAATGTTGGAAAATGTATGGTCATGCACTTTGGTAGAATAAGTAAATGTGCAGACTATTTTTTAAACAGGGAAAAAATACAAAAATCTGAGATGCAAAGGGACTTGGGAGTCCTTGTGCAGAACTCCCTCAAGGTTAACTTGCAGGTAGAGTCGGGGTGAGGAAGGCAAGTGCAATGTTAGCATTCACTTCAAGAGGTCTAGAGTACAAAAGAAGGAATGTGATGCTGAGCCTTCATAAGGCACTGGCGAGAGCTCACCTTGAGTTTTTTGAACAGTTTTGGGCTCCTCATCTAAGATAAGATGTGCTGGCATTGGAGATGATTCAGAGGAGGTTCACAAGGATGATTCCAGGAATGAAAGGGTTATCATAAGAGGAACGTTCGATAGTGCTAGGTCTGTACTTGCTGGAATTCAGAAGGATGAGGGGGCATCTCATTGAAACCTTTCGAATGTTGAAAGACCTAGACAGATTAGATGTGGAAAGGATGTTTCCCATGGTGGGGGAGTCTAGGACAAGAGGGCACAACCTCAGGACAGAGGGGCGTCCATGTGGAGAAATTTCTTCAGCAAAGAGTGGTGAATTTGTGGAATTTGTTACCACAGGCTGTGGAGGCCAAGTCGTTGGGTGTATTTAAGGTGGAGATTGATAGGTTCTTGATTGGTCACAACATCGAAAGGTACGGGGAGAAGACCAGGGAGTGGGGATGAGTAGGGGAAAGAAAGGATCAGCCATGATTGAATGGCAGAGCAGACTTGATGGGCCAAATGGCCTAATTCTTCTCCTATAGTCTTATGGTCTTTCTGTGCGTGCGTATACAGTCTGTGTGTGGAAGTACTGTGTATGTTCAGTCTGCGTTAGTGTACTGTGTGTGTACAGTCTGCATGTCTACTGTATGTATACAGTCTGTGTGTGTACACTCTGTGGGTGTACTGTGTGTGTACAGTCTCTGTGTGGGAGTACTATGTGTACAATGTATGTGTGTACACTCTGCATGTGGAAGTACTGTGTGTATACCTTCTGCGTGTGTGTACTGTATGTGTACAGTCTGTGTGAGGGTGTACTGTGTGTAATAGTCTGTGTGGGTGTACTATGTGTGTATAGTTTGTATGGGTGTGTAGTGTGTGTGAACAGTCTGCATGTCCACTGTATGTATACAGTCTGTGTGTGTACACTCTGTGGGTGTACTGTGTGTGTACAGTCTCTGTGCGGGAGTACTGTGTGTACAATGTATGTGTGTACACTCTGCGTGTGGAAGTACTGTGTGTATACCTTCTGCGTGTGTGTACTGTATGTGTACAGTCTGTGTGAGGGTGTACTGTGTGTATAGTCTGTGTGGGTGTACTGTGTGTACAGTTTGTATGGGTGTTTACTGTGTGTGTACAGGCTGTGTGGGTATGTGCAGTGTGTGTACAGTCTGTGTGTGGGAGTACTGTGTGTGTACCTTGTGTGTGTGTGTGTGTGTGTATACAGTTTGTGTGAGCGTGTACTATGTCTATACAGTCTGTGTAGGTGTACTGTGTGTGTACAGTCTGTGTGAGGGTGTACTGTGTGCACAGTTTGGGTGTTTACTGTGTGTGTACAGTCTGTGTGGGTGTTTACTATGTGTGTACAGGCTGTGTGGGTGCATGCAGTGTGTGTACAGTCTGTGTGTGGGAGTACTGTGTGTGTACCTTCTGTGTGTGTATGGTCTGCGTGAGTGTGTACTGTGTGTGTACACTCTGTGTAGGTGTAATGAGTGTGTACAGTCTGTGTGGGTGTACTACCTCTGTGTGTACAGTTTATGTGGGTGGACTGTATGTGGATGTACACTATGTGTTCAGTATGTGTGTGCATGTACTATGGGGGGGGTGCTAAGCGTCTGTGTGTGTGCACTGTGTGTGGGTCTACAGTGTGTGTCAGTCTGTGTGCGTGTACTGTGGGGGGGTGTGTTAACAGCCTGTGTGCGTGTACTTGGGGGGTGTTAACAGCCTGTGTGCGTGTACTGTGGGGGGGGGGTGTCAGTCTGTGTGCGTGTACTGTGGGGGAGTGTTAACAGCCTGTGTGCGTGTACTGTGGGGGGGGTGTTAACAGCCTGTGTGCGTGTACTGTGGGGGGGTGTGTGTCAGCCTGTGTGCGTGTACGGGAGTGTTAACAGCCTGTGTGCGTGTACTGTGTGTGTGTATGCCACCAGCCTCAAGGGCAGCTTCTACCTCTTCCTTTGGGAATAGGAAGTCAAATTGAAATGGGTAGCCACCAGTAGATCCTGCCTCTTGCAGCCGACAGAGCGAAGGTGCTCGCCGTGACAAGCTCCTCAATGACATAAGAGATCTCTGCTGGGTCTCACTGATGCGGTGGAGGCTGCACTGGGAATGCAGGGTACAGCACGTGACCCAGAAAACTCACAGGTGAGGTATCGCCTCACCGGGAAGGACTGTATGAGTCAATTCTCCTGTCCACGCAATAGTGTGTTTCTGTGACAGAGCTCAGGAGAGGGTCTTGCTTTGGTGTCAGATGTGTGAATAAGGTGGGCTCTCCAACAGCCCCCGTGTCAGTGTAACACAGAACCAGTGCTCAGGAGGCTCTTCTGGGAAAGGACACTGGTCAAAGGTAGTTGGCGGTATCCTTACAGTGCCCGTAGACAGTTTACATCACAGAAGTTGATTCACTGCTTTCCCATACCATGCTTCATCTGCGTCTGAGGTCTTGATTTTCCAATCTTTTTAGTTCCGTTGAGCAAAGTCTGTACTGCTGCACCGAAGACTCAGCAGGGGAATACTTCGATCACCTTTGTCTTCCACCAAGGGGTATCTCCTCACTCCATTTCCCCGGGTTTTGCTGGGCACCTTGGCAGCAGAGTGACATTGCACGTTAAAAGGAGATCACCTGCTTTCCACGGGCTTGAAAAAAAGGCCCATCCTCTCCTAAACTGCAGTGAAGGAATCGCTGATGGCCTGGGCTTTGAGAAACGTGATGTTGGTGAAGTGTGGGGCAGATTTGCAGCAAGGATGAAGAAGGGGTTGGTACCATGTCATGGAGCTCAACCAGGTTTCAGAAAAGATTCTCCGGAAAGATCCCAGTTGCTGGAGTCCAAGGTTGTTGTGAGGCCAAGAAAGCATAGTGGTTGTTACTGTGATGTACGTTCTGGGGTCATCTCACAGTGAAGGCCAGTGATGAGCCTGGCCCGGAATAATGGTGGAAGATCAACACTGATAGTCTCTCAGACCCCACAAGGAGCTGTCTCCTCAATGTCTTACGAAATCATGAGTAACACACATCAAATGCTGGAGCAATTCAGCAGGCTAGGCAGCTTCTCTGGAGGGAAATGAAGAGTGGACAGTTTGAGTCGAGTCACGCCTGATGAAGCGTCTCAGCCTGACAAGTTGACTATTTATTTCTCTTTGCAGATGCTGCCTGACTTGCTGAGTTCCTCCAGCATTTTGTGTGTGTGTGGTGTTTCATCAGAGCTTGGTAATCTCCGGAGTGTCCACCGTGCCTCATTTGTCCTGTGGTCTGCTATTATTAGGTCGTGTAAAAGGGGTCCTGGTTTCTGCAGCAAGTCCGGCTCAGTCGAAGTGAGCGGCAGATCCAGGATCTGATGACCCCCCAGCTCAAGACATTCCTGGACTGGAAATTCCACCAGGTTTGGAGCTCGCTCCACTGGCACAGCGGGGCTGAGGTCTGACGGACACCAGTGACCCAAAGGTGAATGGAGAGACTGTCAGTGGCTCAGCTACTCGCCGTCAGCCATTGCACATATGGGTTCTTCACTACTGTCAGGGCCATCCAATGTCCGAACTCCCAAAGCCCCATCCCAATGACAGCCAAGAGCGGAGGAACTTTTTCAAAACAGGAGTGAAGGAAGCGCCCACTGGGGGGTGGGGAGTGCACTATAAAATTCCTGGATTGTGACTGACCGTACTTTAAGTAACCTTACCTCCATCCCGCCACAAGCTCCTTGGTCCAGTCTCACCGCCACCCCTCACTGGCAACTGGTTTAAAAGGCCTTCCACCTGCCCTCCTGAGCAAATGAAATCTCGGCTGAACTACTCAAAACATGCTGCAGGATCCACAGCTTCTCCCCTGGCGTTTGGGAAGGGAGGGTGTGCCAGAGACACTGAAATCATGGCCATCTTTGAGAAAGGGGTAAGTCCAATCAGCAAGGAGTCTCCCTGCTATTGTCACAAGGAAGGTCATCGCTGGTGGCCTCCTCATCTGTCCCGCAGTGGTATTTGCTCATCAGGAAGTACTGTGAGTTTGCCCGTCAGAAGGCTAACAGATTAACCCATTTACCGCATCGTCCTTTGTGCTCACATTTGCTGCTACACTTTCTCAGCACTGCAAAGTACGTGCATTTGTCTGTGAGGGCTTTGAGTGTTCCAGATACTGTGAAAGAGGTTATATAAATGCAAGTCTCCCTTCTGTGGGATAGCTTTTGCTCCAGTGAGGGACTGAGGATTCGACTCACTACCCTAGTCAGTGTGCTGAATTAAACCTTTCCTTCCCTGTCCCACTAATGCCACAGATGCTTTAACATGATGGTCATTAATATCACTTTACTGCTTTAATGTGAAGAGTTGAATATAGCAGCTTTCCTTCTGAAGCAGAAAGATTTGTTAGAGAGTGACAGTAAATTAAAACTGAAGAAACACGGTTTTAAAGTGTCTCACATGTTAAATGACTCGTGCTTTTGTCAGGAGAGAAAGGTCAGCCCATTCGATGCATTCTAATCCCCGTGAGACCTCCACTTTATTTACCCAGTCCTCGGTGTGTGGCTACGAATGAGATGTTCATTATATTGCAAGGATACTGACAGTGAGGCTGGTTTCACGCTCAACATAATCGGCAGCTCAGGATGCAAACCATCACGGTGTTAGCCCAGTGAGAACCAGCCAGTTTCACTCCCCTGGTGTGGAGACATCAGCACCTGGCAATAGGAACAAGGACAGTACCGACCAGGTTCGGTCCTGACCTTGAGTGGAGTTCGCACATTCTCCCTGTGACCCAGTGAGTCTCCTGGGTGCCCTGGTTTCCTTCCCCATTCCAAGGATTTGGGCTTAGTGGGTTCTTGGCTGCTGTAAATCATCCCTGGAGTAAGAGAGTGGCAGGAAAATAGGGACGCTTGATCTGAATGTGAGGGAGAACAGGATAGGAAATCAGTGAGGGAATGGGACTGATAGGATTGTTTGGAGAGCTGGCACAGTCTCGATGGGCTGAATGGTTTCCTTCACTGTCATGGAAAATACGTATGTGTGAACCGTTCAAAGGCCAATGGACCTGTTTCCTCACCAACTAAACCACTTTGTGAAATTTATCAATGGGAATGTTCTGATGGTGAAGTTAAATATTTTGTTTTATTAAAAGTACCTGCTGGAGAGCAAACCTCAGTGCATGCACATATCGTAAGCACGGAATGTACATAATTTGCTCACAGTCTATGATATATTCCACCTGCATATGGGCCTGGACAGCTCCCACAGGCAGTATAGCATACTGTCACCTCATACACACATTCTTCACACATGCACAAACTGCATGCTCACATTCACACACACACATACTCACACTCACCCACCCACACACTCACCCACCCACACACACACCCACCCACATACTACTACTACTACGTCGACTCAGGCCTAGGGGGCTGGCGTCGGGCACAATGACAGACTCTCCACTTCTCCCTCTCCCTCATCAGTGTGTTCAGTTCATCTACATTAGCTGCGCCGCTGTCTTCTAGGAGCGGGAGCGTGTTGACCATAGTCTCGGGAGGGCGCCCAGGGTTCATCCTCCCGTGCTTGGGCTCCCATATGATGACTAGGCTGGCAGATAGCTCAAGGTGGCGTAGACAGTGCCCCGCTAGTTGCAGTCTTCTCGCCTCGATTTTAGTGGAGAGCATCGGTAGGTTGTTATAGAGCTCGACGTTTGTCATGTGCTGTTGCCAACTCACATCAAGAGCCATCCGGAGCATTCGTGTATAGCAACCATCTAGAGACTTCCGCATAGTCTTGGTGAGTGTCCATGTCTGGCATCCGTACGTGAGAATGGACTCTATGACTGCTATGAAAATCCTCTTTTTTAAGCCCTCTGGTCAGGTTCAACTTCCAGATTTCCTTCATGTTGTTCATAGCCCTCCACACTAGCGCCTTCCGTATCTTTATGTCTTTCTCCGAACTCATCATTCTTGACCCGAGGTACTTGTAGTCAAAGACTTTCTTAATGGTATCATTCTCTATGGTCTTGAGAGTACCTTCGTCGCAGTTAAACGCCATGTACTCTGTCTTTTTCGCGTTTAGGTGAAGTCCAACTTTTTTGCATTCAATTTCCACTTTTGTCAGTGGCTGCTGTGCTTCCTCCATCTGGTCAGAGAGCAGGACGATGTCATCTGCAAAATCGAGATCTGTGAGCGTAACTGGTCTGACCCTTTTGGTTCGCCCTGGTTTTATGGTAAAACCAAGCTTGTCATGATCTTTGGTAGCTTGACGCAGAGTGTAATCAAGGACGATTATAGAGATGTAGGGTGCCAGAGTGTCTCCTTGCAGCACAGCAGCTAGGAGCACACATACACACACCCACATGCTCACACACACTCATACACACACACACTCACACTCACAATAACTCACACACACTCACACATACATACTCACACACACACATTGATATATGCACACACAAACTCCCAAACATTGATATACATAAACATTGTCACACACACATTGATATACACACATTGATGTACACACACTCTCACACTGCTAGCTGCGTGTCTGAATGCTGGGTGTATGGTGTGTGGTGTGTGTGTGTGTGCGGAGCCCTCTCCTGGCAGCCTGTGTGACTGGCAGTGTGTGGCGTAATATGGGCTGTGCTGCAGATCTGTGTCCAGTAACTTTGTGGCACGGTGCTGCCTGGCTGTGACTAGTGTGAGTCATCAAGGATTTTGGAGAGGGGATTTTTAAGAAAATTGGGAGCTGAAGGGAGAGAGGTGGGAGTCAGGGAGTGAGGAGAGCGGGGAACGTTTAACATGAAGACTTTTCCCACCTACCTGCCAGTCTCATCTGTGCATCCAGTCTGCGCTGCAGTAGGAATGTTTGCACGAGTGTGAATTACACAGGTAAACCACTAAACAACTCGCAGAAGAATGAGATCATTTACACGCCAGCATTCTCAAAGCCTGAGGGATTGAGCATATCGATACAAGAGGGCAGCATGGCAAACTTATTGCCAGAATTGATCAGCAGATGTGAGCAGCCGCCTTCTTCAGAGGGTCCTACATTGCAGGAGCTAGTTTGTGTGTCACTGGGGCTCTCAGAGCAGGCTGGAGACGAAGACCACAGGCTGAGACTCTAGAGCCAGCTGCGCCTCCAGCCGAGTTGTTGCAGGACATCTACAGCATTGGCATTTCCTCGACAATGTGGAGAACTTCCTGCGTACATTTTGTCTCCAACTCCAGGACCAATCCAACAGGCTAATTACTGCCCTAATAGCCTATACTAACGGTCAGTGGGATTGATGGTACTAATTATCACAAAACTAGCCTCCCCTCCACAGACCCTGTCTACACCTCTCGCAGCCAGCATAATCAAAGACCCCACCCACCATGGGGATTCTGTCTTCTTCCCCTCCCTTCAGGCAAAAGATACAAAACCCTGAGGCCACATACCACCAGGCTCAAGGTCAGCTTCTATCCCACTGTTATCAGACTATTAAATGGTTTCCTAGTGCTAATAAGATGGACTCTTGACCTTATAGTCTACTTCTTTGTGAACATGCACCGTACTGTCTACCTGCACTGCACTCTCTCTGTACCGTACTCTCTCTGCATTGCACTCTCTCTGTACTGCACTCTCTCTGTACCGCACTCACTGGTATTGTACTACCTCAATGCCCTGCTGTAATGAATTGATCTGTATGGAAGCATGCAAGTTGTCTTTCACTGTACCTCAATGTGATAATAATAAACCAATTTACCGACTTACTCTAAGTTCAAAGTCAATTGATTATCAATGTGTGTTTATATTACCACATAGTTCCTTGAGATTCATTTTCTTGCAGGCACGTACAGGAAAAAGGAAATACAAAGGAATTTTATAAAAACGACAAACAGACAAAGGCTGACAGACAACCAATGTGCAAAAGGAGACAGACGGTGCAGATAAAGATAACGCATGAGTTGCAAAGAATCATTGAAAGTGAGTCTGTCCGTCGTCAGACCAGTTCAGAGCAGTGGTGAGTGACGTTCTCCACACTGGTTCAGGAGTCTGATGGTTGTAGGGAAATAACTGTTCCTGAGACTTGTGCTGTGGGATCTAAGGCTCCCATATCTCTGCCCGACGGTAAGACGCTTGCTCACTGATGACTTCAGCCAAGACCACAGGACCTGGTGTGATGAAGTGACAATTGTAAAGCCCAGGATCCTTAATGCATATTAACCACATTCTCAAATTGCCCTAGTCATTCCTGGATCCCTTTCCAAGCTGTGGCACCTACTTTATACTTTATTGTCGCCAAACAATTGATACTAGAACGTACAACCATCACAGTGATATTTGGTACATGTGACAATAATAAATCAATTTATCAATTTACACCCCACAATGAGACTCCCAGTTGACTGCCAACAACCTGCTCACACTACATCCCCTCTCTGCCTCCTGTTTCTGAACCAGTACAACCCAAGGCAACTATAATCCCAAGGAGTCTCATCTCAACCAGCAAGGAGGCAGAGGGTGATAGTGGAGGGCTGCTATTCAGATTATACTGCTTTTCCTCTTGCTTCTTTGTAAATGTCACTTCACGTTTCTCTGCATTACGTGCCATTTGCCATCTCTCTGCCATTGCAGGGCCTGTCTGTATCTCCTGGTGCCTCATGATCCTGCTAGACATACAGCTGAATGATTGTGCAGCCTCCTCTCAGTAGTCTGGGGTGGGAAAGGTAGTGGTGATCTCCACTGGATAGACACGCCAGAGGGCAGGGCAAGGGCTGCTGTCACCTCTTGACTCCGGAAATGCAGTAGCTCATTTACACTGGGAAATCTCCCACAGACACTGACGTGGCAATGAGTGGAGATCCTGCTTCAGTTCTGTGGGTTTGGGGTGAACAACGTTAACAATATTCAAAAGGCACTTGGACAGCTCCGTACAGAAGAATGGAAAGGTTTAGAGGGGCAACTACACCTGGACCATACAATCTGACAAATACACTTGAAACACGCACTCTTATCCACTGCGCACAATCCACACATCTGGATCCACTGCACCTGAACCACACACTGACCCACTGCACCTGAATTACACACTCTGATCCACTGCACCAGAACCCCCTCTGATCCAATGCACCTAAAACACACTCTCTTATTGACTGTACCTGAACCATACACTCTGATCCACTGCACCTGAACCACAGACATTGATCCACTGCACCAGAAACATGCACTCTTATCCACTGCCCCTGAAACCACACATGCTTCTCCACTGCAGCTGAACCACACACTGATCCACTGCACCTGAACCAAGCACTCGAATTTACTGCACCTGGACTATGCACTTGCTGCAAGGACATGGCTGGGGACGAACCCAAGTGCAGGACACAGATGCTGAGGCAGAGTCGTTAGGCGTAGCACCTCCGCGAACGGGGAGCGATATCCAGGAGATGATATGAAGCTTAGAACTAACAGTTCTCAGGAATAGGAAACAAGGTTTACTCTCACAAGAGTCGGCCAACGATCTGGCGGCTTCTTGCTGTGGTCACAGGGTTCTTATCCTACCATTTGATGGAAGCAGGTGCGTGTAGTTAGTGATACCTGGATGATTGGAATCTAAATGAGGTGATTGAGGCCCAAATCTTGAGGCAAATGGCAAGGTGGGGGATTGCCAGATGGGACTATGACAGTACCCCCCCCCCCCAATGGGAGCCTCCAGGCGATCCTCGCGGCCTGTCCGGATGGTCCCAATGAAAATCCTGGATGAGGGAAGGGTCTAGGATGAAGGAGCGGGGGACCAGGAACGCTCTTCTGGACTGTACCATTCCCAGTCTACCAGATATTGGAGACCCCTGTCCCGACGGCGCACATCTAGTAGTCGTCGGACGGTGTATGCCGGATGTTGTCGATGATACGGGCAGGTGGGGGAGTCTCGGCAGGGGGACACAGAGGGCTGATGGAAACTGGCTTTAACTGAGACACATGAAAGGTTGGGTGGATGCGCATGGATCTAGGCAGTGTTAGGGGGACCACTGTGGGACTGATTACCCTTTCCACCTTGAATGGTCCCAGGAAGCGAGGGGCGAGTTTTCTATATTCGTTCTTGAGTGGGATGTCCTTGGAGGCCAGCCACACCATCTGCCCACGTCAGTACTCCAGCGCCAGGATGCGATGTCGGTCGGCTGTCTTCTTATTTCGATTTGTTGATTTGAGTAGGGCCGTGCGCGTCTCCTCCCAAATCTTATGGCACCGATTAATATGGTCCTGAACCGACGGTACTGCAATCTCCTCTTCTTACGCGGGAAACAGCGGGGGTTGGTACCCAAGGGAGCACTCGAATGGAGACCTCCCAATGGCTGAGCTCACCAGAGAGTTGTGGGCATACTCAACCCACGGGAGGTGGTCGCTCCAGGTCGATGGGTTGTTTGCCATTACGCAACGAAGCGTCGCCTCCAGGTCTTGGTTTGCCCGTTCCATCTGCCCGCTCGTCTGGGGGTGGAAGCCGGATGACAGGCTGATCGATGCGCCCGAGGCTTGGCAAAAGGCCTTCCATACTTGCGAGACAAACTGGGGACCTCGATCGGAGATGATGTCCGCAGGGATTCCGTGGAGGCGGAAGACGTGGCGGACGAGAAGATCTGCAGTTTTCTGAGAGGAAGGAGGTTCAGGAAGGGCCACAAAGTGCATCGCCTTAGAGAATTGGTCTACCACGGTGAGGACTGTGGCGTTTCCGCGGGAAAGGGGTAAACCGGTGACGAAGTCTAAGGCGATGTGTGACCAGGGGCGACCAGGGACAGGTAGAGGACGAAGTAGCCCTGCAGGTGGTCGATGAGAGACTTTTCCCCGGGCACAGATGGAACAAGCTGAGACATAAGGACGGGTGTCCCCCTCCATGGACGGCCACCAAGAGTGCTTCCTCAGGAGAGTCAGGGTCCGATCACTCCCAGGGTGGCAGGCGAACGGGGATGTGCTCCCCCATTGGAGAACCTGGGACCTGACAGAGGCAGGCACATACAGGCGATTGCCAGGTCCATTGCCCGGGTCGGGGTCGTCCTGCTGTGCTTCCTTTACTTTAGCCTCGATCTCCCAAGTGAGGGTGGCAACCACACAGGACGGTGGGAGGATAGTCTCGGGACTGGAGGTGTCATCCTTGGAGTCATGCTGGCGGGACAGCACGTCCGTCTTCCCATTCTTGGATCCTGGACAGTACGTAAGGGTAAACCTGAACCGGCCAAAGATTAATGCCCAACGGGCCTGGCGAGAATTCAGGCGTTTGGCGGTCTGGATATATTCAAGGTTCTTATGGTCTGTCCAAACGATGAACGGGTGATTCGCCCCCTCCAACCAGTGTCTCCATTCTTCCAATGCCAGTTTGACCGCCAGTAGCTCCCGGTTCCCCACGTCGTAATTTCATTCAGCGGGAGACAATTGGCGAGAGAAGAAGGCACAGGGATGTAGTTTCTGATCCGGGCCCGAACGTTGGGACAGTACCGCTCCCACCCCGGAGTCGGAGGCGTCAACCTCCACAATGAATTGACAGGAGGGGTCCGGTTGATTCAGAACGGGAGCGGACGTGAAACGCCTCTTTAGTTCCGCGAATGCTGAGTCCGCCTCGGAGTTCCAAAGGAAAGGTGTGGCAGCTGAGGTGAGTCGGGTCAGAGGAGCCGCCACCTGACTGTAGTTTTTGATGAACTGGCGATAGAAGTTCGCAAACCCCAGGAACCGTTGGAGTTGCTTGCAGTCCGTGGGTTTGGGCCACTCTGCCACAGCCCGGATCTTGTCGGGATCAGCTCTCACCTGTCCGCTCTCAATGATATAACCTAGGAAGCTGACCGAGGGGACGTGGAATTCGCACTTCTCCGCCTTTATGAATAACTTATTCTCCCCCAGTCTCTGCAGGACTTGACGGACATGAAGAACGCGTTGCTGGGGACTGCTGGAAAAGATTAGGATGTCATCCAGATAGACAAACACAAAACAGTTAATAAAGTCTCTTAGTACATCGTTAATCAGGGCTTGAAGGACTGCGGGGGCATTGGTGAGGCCAAAGGGCATGACCAAGTACTCGAAGTGGCCTAAAGGGGTATTGAATGCCATCTTCCACTCGTCCCCCTCCCTTATCCGGACCAGATGGTGGGCGCTTCGTAGGTCCAGCTTCGAGAAGATGGTGGCTCCGTGAAGTGGTTCAAACGCAGAACTTATCAGAGGCAGTGGGTACTTGTTCTTTATGGTTATATGATTTAGGCCTCGGTAGTCGATGCAGGGACGTAGGGAACCATCCTTCTTCCCCACGAAGAAGAACCCTGCGCCCACCGGGGAGGATGAGGGTCAGATGATGCCCGCCACGAGAGATTCACTGATGTAACTCTCCATTGCTTCCCTCTCTGGCCGGGACAAGTTATACAGCCGACTGGTGGGCAGAGGAGCTCCAGGGAGAAGGTGGATAGCACAATCGTATGGTCAGTGCGGAGGCAGGGAAAGGGCGCGTTGTTTACGAAACACGTGTCCCAGGTTGTGGTACTCCGCTGGAACCCTGGACAAGTCAGGGGGTTCAACTGCAGGTGAGGTCAAGGTGATTTTCACAGGGGAGAGGGCCGACTGCAGACAGGTGGCGTGACAAAACAGACTCCAGCTGGCTATCCTCCCGGTGGACCAATCAATGCAAGGGTTGTGGCGGCTCAGCCATGGGTACCCCAGAACTATTGGGGCTTGAGGGGAGGAGATCAAGTTAAATTGTACCTGTTCCCGATGGTTCCCAGAGAGAATCAAAGACAGTGGTGGGGTACAGTGAGTGACTCGGGCCAGAAGTCTTCCGTCCAGTGCCCGGGCTTCCCGAGGGGTAGTCAACGGCTCTCGAGGAATTCTGGCCTGGGTTGCTATATCTTCATCCAACAGATTCCCCTCAGCACCGGAGTCTATCAAGGCAGACGAGGACAGGGACTGTTGGTTGTAGCTTACAGTAGCTTGGACTTGCCTCCGGGATTGGGGGACAGAAGGGAATGTGGTCTGACTCACCAGGGTCTCCTTTTCTACTGATGAGCCCTCCCCTTTTGGCCGAAGGGAACAGGTGTCACGAAAATGGCCGGATTGACCGTAATAGAAACAATCCCCTGCTCTGAATCTCCGGAGCCACTTGGAGGGAGAAGGATGGCTCCGTCCCAGCTGCATTGGTTCCTCTCCCGGGGTGGTGGAAACGGCCGGCCGGATGCTATTCTAGGAGTGGGAGGAGGAGAGAGGTTAGGGCTCGGAGTAGATGGTAAAGTGTGCCGTGGGGTGGCCAAAGGACGACCAGTTCTCTCCCTCTGTCGTTCTCGGAATCGGTTGTCCAGCCTGGTGGAGAGGGAGATCAATGAATCCCTAGCCGCCAACTCGTCCTTTACCTTGTCACAGAGGCCTTGCCGGAATACCTCTTGGAGTGCTTCATCATTCCAGCCCGAGTCGGCCGCTAGCATCCGGAACTCCACGGAGTATTCTGCAACACTACGTGAGCTTTCTTGGAGGGTGAGTAGCTGCTTAGCGGCATCTTTACCGCAGACGGGATGGTCAAAAGTCTTCCTTATTTCTGAGATGAAGGTGGGGAAGGAAGAGCAGGTCTCTGGCTGATTATCCCAAATCGCGGTGGCCCACGCTAAGGCATTTCTTCGTAACAACCCCATAATGTAAGCTATTTTAGATCTGTCCGTGGTGTACGTGGATGGCTGCTGCTCGAACACCAGGGAGCATTGCAGCAGAAAAGCCCAGCACTTCCCCAGATCTCCGGCGTAGGGTTCCGGTTCGGGGACGCACGGCTCCCTTAGCGGATGTGTTGTTGACGCCTCGGGCGTCGACACCACAGACTGTCTGGGCTGGTCAGACAGAGTTCCCGGAGTCAACGGGGTAAGATGGGTGGATACTCGGTCGACCTGCTCACTGACCTTTCTTCCGTTTACTGACAGGCAACGGAGGTTTTCCAAGACTTCTCGGAGCAGCTGATCATGCAAGCCCTGTAGGGAGCCCTGGCTGACGAGTGCTTGTTGCAGAGGATTCGTGTCCGCTGGGTTCATGTCGGCCAGTTCGTTCTGTTGCAAGGACGTGGCTGGAGACGAACCCAAGTGCAGGACACAGATGCTGAGGCAGAGTCGTTAGGCGTAGCACCTCCGCGAACGGGGACCCGATATCCAGAAGACGATGCGAAGCTTAGAACCGACAGTTATCAGGAATAGGAAATACAAGGTTTACTCTCACAAGAGTCAACCAACGAACTGGCGGCTTCTTGTCTGTCTGTCTGTATCTTGTTTTACGGCGGTTGGCATCCAGCTTAATGGTGCATTACCACCACCCTCTGCTCCAGAATGTGTACTAGACATACATTCTAAATCCCTTCACCCAATCGCGCGCGCGCACGCACACACACACACACACACACACACACACACACACACACACACACATATATACAAACCTACACTTCACCCTCCCATCTTTGACCATCCTAGTATCCTATTCCTGTTTATTCGTCATATTCTATAAAAAACCCCTGTACCCCTTAAAAACTAAAAATACCCGGACTTGTGCTCTCTCACCCATGCCCAGCAACCCTTTTAATGTGAATTCCTGCATCCCCAACTCCCTTAATTTATTTCTCATCATCTCTCTCTGTATCCCATACTTCCTGCAACTCAGAACTACATGTTCTACTGACTCCTCTTCCTGACATTCCTCACACAATCCTGTCTGGTGTTTCCCTATCATTTTCAATGTTTTGTTTAATGCACAATGCCCCAGCCTTAACCTAGTCCACACAATTTCCTCTCTTCTGTTTCCATTACCTACCCTAGTAACTGCAACACTCTTTTGTATTTGATATAAGTGCCTCCCTTTCCCCTCCCTGTCCCATCTTTCTTGCCACATTCGGTTGACTTTTTCCCAGATTACACACTTAACCTCTGCTTTACTGATACTAATGTGCATTTCCACATTTTCTTTCTTTAACGCCCTCTTTGCCAACTCATCCACCCTCTCATTCCCCTTCACCCCTACATGCGCTGGAACCCATAGAAATTTTACCTGACCTCCCTGATTTGCAATTTTTGTAACTAACTGAAGGACTTCATAAAGTACATCTTGCCGACTGTTTGTGTGAAAAGACCTTAAACTTGCTAGAACTGAGGATGAATCTGAACATATCAATGCTTTGGCTTGTCTGGCTTTCTGCACCCATTGCAACGCAACCAACACTGCCAGCATCTCCACTGTAAACACTCCTAACTTATTAGATGTTCTTCTGCTGATTCCAATTTCTTTTGCTGGTATTACCACCCCAAACCCTGTCACTCCTGTTTCAGGTTCCTTCGCACCATTCGTATAAATGTGAGTATAATCACTATACTTTTCTATCACATGACAGTTAAATGCATTTACCAAATCTGTTTTATATCTTTCTTTCCTTTTTACTTCTAACAAATGCCAGTCTACGTCAGGCCATACAAGCTTCCATGGAGCTACAACCGGATAAACTACTGAAGGACTTATCCTCAGATCAAACACTCCACATTCTTTCGCGATATCATTCCCTGCCCGACTAAAGGTATCCCTCTGAAATCTCCCATTTTCCCAGCACTCCTGCAACACTCCTTTAGTCGGGTGAGAATCATTGTGCCCCTGCAAGTTAGCCCAGTAGTTTGCCATCAGTTGCATCCTTCTTAGTTCCAAAGGCATTATTCCCATTTCTACCTGTAGTGCTGACACTGGTGACGTTTTAAAAGCCCCACTGCACACTCTCAAGGCCTGAGCCTGAATCACATCCAGTTTCCTTATAAGAGACCTAGCTGCTGATCCATATACTATATTTCCATAATCCAATACAGATCTTACTAAAGCCACATACATTCTCTTCAAAGCTGAACAACTTGCTCCCCATTCCCTACCAGTCAAACATCTCATCACATTTATTACATTTCTCCTCAACTTTCCTGATATGGTCTGCCCATGTTAATCGTGAATCAAATATAACTCCCAGAAATTTAAATGATGCAACCCTTTCTAATTCAACCCCATACATCCTTAACTTCTTCCCTACCTCAACCCTTTTCCTGGTAAAAAATACAGTTTGAGTTTTATCTACTGAAAATCTACATCCCCAATCATAACCCCACTCCACCACTTCATCAATTGCTTCTTGTAGTTTCCTGATTATATGGTCCATGTTCCTGCCTCTTTTCCACAAGGCCCCATTATCCGCAAACAATGACCTATCTATATCCACTGGTACCTTTGTGAAGACATCATTGATCATAATGATGAAAAGTAACGGGCTAATCACACTACCTTGAGGTGTGCCATTTTCCACTATGTACTGTTTTGATAATTCTGATCCAATCCGAACTTGAATTTTTCTACCAAACAAAAAATCTTTAATCCAATTAAAAACTCTCCCACCAACCCCCATCTTGTGCAGTTTAACTAATAATCCTTCCTTCCACATCATATCATAGGCTTTTTCAATGTCAAAGAACACTGCCATTACTGACTCTCTATTTGCCTGGGCCTTCCTTATTTCAGTCTCTAACATAATCACTGAGTCCATGGAATTCCTTCCCTTTCTAAAACCACTCTGATAACTTGCCAGCATTCCCCTTTTCTCAAGCTCATATGATAACCTTTCTGTTATCATCCTTTCCATTATCTTACATATACTTGATGTTAATGCAATTGGTCTGTAGCTAGTGGGTTTTGACAGATCCTTGCCAGGCTTCCTTATTGGGATTACTGCTGCTTCTTTCCATGCACTTGGTAATCTTCCCTCCTCCCACACTCTGTTATAAAAATGCAGCAACTTCAAGAGCGCTCCTTCTCCTAGATTTTTTAGCATCACAGGACATATCAGATCTTTCCCTGGGGAGGTTGGTCTCGATCTCTTTATTGCTCTCACCATTTCTGCTAATGTAAATGGATCATCAATTATATCATCTGTTTCTTCCCTCCTGCTTAACACACCTGGGTGTTGGCTCATTATTCTTTCCCTTCTTCTCCCTTCTTCGGACAAATTTTCTGAACTGTGTATCAGTACAAATGACTTGGCCATGACCTCAGCCTTATCCCTACTGGAGACTGCAGTTTCCTCCTCAGATATCATTACTGGATATTCCCATTCCCTTCTATCTCCTCCCATCCTCTTAATCATTCCCCATATCTCTCCCACAGGTGTTGTTCTTCCTACCTTGTCGCAAAAACTCCTCCAACTTGCCCTTTTAGCTTGACGTATAGTTCTTCTCACCACTGCCTGTGCTTTCTTATATTGAACCAAATGCTGCATATTATGGGTTCTTTTAACTAGCCTGAATGCTCTATTTCTGTTTTTTACAGCCTGACAACATTCCTCTGTCCACCATGGTACCAGTTTTCTATTCATCCTATTTTTACTCCTAGGTATAGATCCTTCTGCTGCCATGATAATTGCTGAAGTCACCTGACTGTTTAATTCATCTACATTTCCAGAAATATCAATCTTTGTCAACCCTTCTTCACTCAATTTCTGGAACTTACCCCAATCAGCTTTTTTAAACACCCACTTTGGGGTTCCGCCACCTGGTCTTACTTCAACTCTTTCACCCACTGAACACAAAACTGGGTAGTGATCACTGCCTACTGTTGAAGCAGTCCAAACTCCCCAGTTACTAATGCCAGCCAAGGTATTAGACACTAACGTAATATCTAACACTGACTCAGTTCCTGTTGTTATATCTATCCTTGTGCCGCTACCATCATTCACACACACCAAATCCCTTTCTTCCATCAAATCTTCAATTACCTTTCCATTTGGATCTGTAATCTGATCCCCCCATATTGTGCTATGAGCATTGAAATCTGCACACCACACTACTTTATGTCTGTTTTGTCCTTGTATCGTTAATAGGCTGTCCAAATCCAACCTTTTTCATGGATTGTAGTAGTTAATTATAACCACTCCCTCCCCTCTCTCCCACACTTCCACCACTATGTATTCCTGATCATCTCCTTTTTCTAGTACCCTATATGGTATACCTTGCTTGATTAACATAGCACAACCCCCTCCTCCCCCTAGATTTCTATCTTTCCTTATCATTGTTTACCCATATACCACAAAGTCTAAAGTTGGTTTCAACCAAGTTTCCAGAATACACACTACATCCGGTTTTACAACCATTTCTTTAATAAAGTGCTTGAATTCCTGGCTATTGGCCAGTAAGCTCCTTGCATTCCATTGTAAAAGAATCACCATAATTAGTATTAACCAACACATGACACTTCCTGGCTTGACTGATTACTGAGGTTCTCCCTCACTTCCTCCCATGTCAGTCCTACTAACCCTAAATGGTTTACTACTGCTTTTATCACCAGCTGAATTTTGTCACTTTTTGACTTTACCTCAGCCGTACTATTAATCACTCCTGCAATGAATGTTACTAGAGCCTTTTTGTCTACATAAATCCTGTCATTTGTTCTTTGTTGAATCTCTCGTATCCCTATTGCTCCCTGTTCATTAAGAGCATTATTCTGTTCTCTTAACACTTTTACAGCTTCTGCATAAGTGATCTTTCTTTTCACTCTTATTTCTTAAATTTTAGTCTCCCGTCTCACAACCTCACACCCACTATATGCAACATTATGAGCTCCTCCACAATTGCAGCATTTTGGTTGAACTCCTGTTCCGCACTTTCCACATTCATGATCATCCCCACATCTAGCACATCTCCTCTGCCTTTCACAGTTTTTAGCCACGTGTCCAAACCTTTGACAATTATAGCACCTCAATGGCTTTGGCACATACACCCTTACTGGGTAGCTCATGAAACCCAGGAACACCTTCCTTGGCACTCTTTCTTCTTCAAATTCAATCAATACAGATTCACTTTCCTTTTTCACTCCCTCCTTTGCTGTTTTCAGTCTTTGAACATTTATTACTTTCCCTCCTTTGATATTCCTCTATCTCCTCCATATTTATACTCATTGGTATCCCCGTGATCACTCCTTTACAACCACTGTTTTGTGCTCCCACCCTCCCAGTGTATTCCACCTTGCATTTTCCTATCTCTCTTAGCTTGAGTGCTTTCTCAAGTTGTTCCTCATTCACACATCTTACCAATAAGTTGCCATCATTAAGGACTTTTGCAAATACTATTTCCCCTACCTTATTTGTCAGAGTTGTTGCTAGCACAAACGGGTTAATTTTCTTCATATGTCCTTGAGCCTTCTCATTAAACCTAATTATGACAACACCTCCTCTCTGAGCTTGTTCATCTTCCTCACTTTCAGAGCTTTCTCCACTATCATTTCTTATTCTTTTATTCCCTTTGTCTTGGTTTTTATTCATCCGACCCCTCACTACCTCCTCATTCCCTTTATTTCTCCCTTCACAATAATCCACCTCTCCCCAGCTGCCTACCTCTGGTCCCAAGTCTCTATCCCTCTCCTTCTCCACTTTCTTTCCCTCAACCCCACCTCTTATCTTGTCCGCCATTACTGGACCCACACAACCCCCTCCCAGCAATTTCCGTTCCTTCCCCACTCTCTTTCCCTCAACAGGTTCCAAACCACATTCACGCATCAAGCAAAACACAGCTAGCTTCCAGTCAGCCACCTCTCCGCCACCTTCTGTTGTTCTCCCAGCAGTTCCACTGATTCGGCCCCGAGTCCTTGCCTCCTACAGGACTTTTCTCCCACTCATCACCTGGCGGCTTCTTGCTGTGGTCACAGGGGTTTTATCCTGCCATCTGATGAGAAGCAGGTGCGTGTAGTTAGTGATACCTGGGATGATTGGAATCTAAATGAGGTGATCGAGGCCTAAATCTTGAGGCAAATGGCACGGTGGGGGATTGCCAGACGGAACCATGACAGCACTCTGATCCAGTGCACCTGAAACTCACACTCTGATCCACTTCACATGAACCACACTCTGATCCACTGCAACTGAATCCCACAC